>NC_092389.1:38504041-38822695 GCF_030028105.1 Mobula birostris
TTACTCAGGATTAAGTTCCATCTCCATTTTCCACTCAATTTCCAATTTTCAAATTTGGGAATATTTCAAATTTGCAGGTGAACAATGTTGTTCTGTAGTTTTAAGACTATCCTATCAACAACACCTCCAATTTTTGAGTCATTGAAAAATTACTGTATTTATCACACCTCATACATTCACACCCAAGTCATTAATACACTGTATATAAGAAATAAAAAGGTCCCAGCACTGATATCTGGTCACAGATTTCTGATCAATAAAACAATTCTTCACCCTCTCTCCTATTGCCAAGCCAATTTAAGATCCAATCTGCCAAACGTCTTGAATCCCAGGTCCTCTCACCTTTTGGACAGACTTTATTAAAGGTCTCACTGACGTCTCTGTAGCTATCAAACTCACTACCCTCATCACTATGTTGCTACTTCTTCGAAACAACCAAGCAAATTAGACAGACAGGATCACCGTCCAACAAAGCAAACTGCTGGTAGAGCCGCTGTCTCAGCTCAAGTTCAAGTTGCATCCTGAGCTCAGGATGTTCTATATTACTGTGTCTGCTTCCTCTGGGTGCTTCAATTTCCACCCCTGGCCCAATGCTGCCTGATTGGTAGGTTAATTGGACACTATACATTGTCCCTAATGTGGGATGAGTGATAGAATCTAGGGGGCACAAGAGATTCTGCAGACGCTGGAAATATTGAGCAACACACACACAGAGTGCAGTTGACATTTTGGGTCGAGTCCCTTAAGAATAACAGTCATCAAGACTATCAGGACAGTAAGAAGGCTATTAGTGCAGCCAGCTGCTTGCCAGCCATGGTGAACTCATGAGCTGAAGAACATCTTTTCACATAGAATGATTCTATGACACACTCATGCTGACAATTCTTGATCAATCCCTGCCTTTTCAAGTATAAATTAATCCTGTGCCTCAGAATTTTTTCCAAAAGCTTCCCTACAGGTGTGAGGTGTGCACTTTGGATGGTCAAATCTAAGAGAAATATATACAGTAAATGGTAGGACTCTTAAGATTACCAATGTACAGAGGGATCTTGAGGTACAAGTTCATAGCTCTCTGACCATGGAAACACAAGCAGACAGGGTGGTAGAGAAGGTGTATGGCATGCTGGCCTTCCTTGGGTGGTGTGTTGAGTATAAGAGTCTGGAAGTCATGTTGCATCTGTATAAAATGCTGCCACATTTGGAGTATTGTGTTTAATTCTGGGTATCCCATTACAGGAAAGGTGTAGAGGCTTTGGAGAGGTTGCAAAAAAAAAATCTCCAGAATAGACTAGAGTTTTAGCTACAAGAAGAGGTTAGACAAACTTGGGTTATTTTCTCTGGAGGCTGAAGGGCAACCTGGTAAAAGTTTATAAAATAAAGAGAGACATAGATACAGCAAACAGTCAGAGTATTTTTCCCCAGGGTGGCAATGTCAAACACTAGAGTGCATAGGTTAAAGGTGAGAGAGAGAGAAATTTTAGAAGAGGTTTACAAGATAAGTTTTGTTTTACACATGGGGGGACACCCATGTTGAGGACGATGGGAGGGAGCATTTACATGTCCTGACTATCTGAGGTCTGTTGGTTCAGAAGTCCAACACCCAGTTGCTCAGTGGTGTACTTAGACCAAGGAGTAGGAGTTTGTTCATCAAGGTCTGTGGGACCATAGTGTTGAACTACAAACTGAAATCCAGAAACAGCATTCTGACACAAGTGTCCTTGTTTTCTAAGTGTGTCAGGCCAGGTGTTATGGCATCTGTTGTAGAGCAGTTGTGTCGTTAAGCATATTGGTGAGTGTCTAGTGTGGCAGGAATGGAGTTTGTGATGTGTGACATTACCAGCTGTTCAAAGCAATTCATGATGATTGGCGGCAGTGGCATTGGATTTAAGTTGTTCGGTCCGAAAGTGTAGGGCTCTTTGGTAGAGGGATGATGATGGCTGATTTGAAGCACGTGGGGACAGTAGCCTGGAAGTGTGAAGTCTTTATGATGTCCATGTATACATGAGTGAGCTGGTGTGCACACTCCCTGAGTACTTGGCCTGGGATGTTGCCTGTCCCAGCTGCTTTGCAGGGGTTGACTCTCTGCAGAGTCCTTTTCACATCTGCTGCTGTTACAGACAGCAGCTGCTCACCTGGGAGAGGGGGTTGCTTTCATGGCCACCGTTACATTACATGTGTTGTAGCGTGGATGAAATTACCAGAGAGACAGAGTCACTGATAGATACAAAGCAGCTTCTTTATTCGACACAACAAGGTACAGCAGGCATCTTACGGACGAGGACGCTTTCCATAGAAAGGTCTGCTAGCTCAATGTGGACTGGATATTTATATGCTAAACACAAAGGCAATCGCTACTTAAAAAGTTACAGACAAGGCTTCCTTTTGAAGCTACATACAAAATATCACACTATCCTTTCCTTCCGACGCCAACGTGTCTGGGTTGGTATCCACAGCCTTTAGGATTTACTTGGCATTTTACGTGCTAACATAGAAGACAATTAATATTTACAATGTATAGATAATACTGTCTTTGAAACAACGGTGCCAGAAGCATCTGGTATTCACACCTTTTTAGGAAGCCCATTGTGGTGGACTCAATCCACAATGCTTTGTCAAATAGAAGTCTGGCGGCCAAAGTCATTTAAGTGTAAACAAATCATCTATCCAAAAAAACTCACTCTAACACCCACAATCTTTTACTTCCCTATTTTTTTTCTAAAACACCAAAGCTCTGAAACATTAAGCATCCAGTCCTGTCCCTCTCTCGTCCAGGTCTCTGTAGTGGCTATCATAGTTTTATTTACTGATTCATGCTGTAAGTTCATCAACCTCACCCCTAATACTCCTGGTATAAAACAAACACACTTCAACCCATCCATCTCATCATGTCTATAACCTTGTTATGTCTATGCCCCATCAAGTTTATAGCCTTTTCTTCCTTACAGATTTGTTGGTCATGACTTCTACCTTTCTGTTAATCCCTGCACTTTCTGACCTGGTGCTCTGTTTCCCATACCCCTGCCAAACTAGTTTAAAACTCTGAGTTATTATACAGGCTAACTGAATTTTCTTTTATCGGCTTATTAATCTGCATTTCCACTCCAGGGTATCAATATCCTTCCCACGATACTGTATTGTACCCAATGATGGCCATGTGTTCTCTAGGCAGATTAGTGGTGGTTTGGGATAATGAAATGCAGGTATAACAAAAGTTTTGAAGAGGGTTTCAGCAGCAAAACAAAGATGAGGGAGAAACTAATTGTGTTGGTTTTAATGATGGTCTAATGGTTTGAAGCTCACATAAGAATCAAATATGACCCAAAGCTGAAAAACAAAACAACTGCAGTCGAGGTCCTTAATCACAACATATGTTTTTCCTTTCCCCAGAAGGTGCCTGATCTGCTGAGTGTTTTCAGCATTTGTTTTCATAACACCAATGTTACTCACAGTCCAGTAAAATTTTGTACTGTGAATAAGAACTTAGGAGTCAGTGCCCACAAAATGGAATTTGTTGCAAGAACCCGGGATAATTTCTTGACCTTCCCAACACTTTCTACCATCTGGTACACTCGGACCTCACTTAACGCTGAGGATGCGTTCACTGGAGGTGGAGCACTGTGTAAATCAGCACGATGCGAGGTCATAACATAAGGTAAATGGACGTGTGTGCCTGATTTTTAAAAAACCAAACCCGAGATATATGATATATTATTTTATGTGTACACAGGAATTTGCTGAGTATAGTCGTTAGTCTCATAAGACCATGGATTTGCGCCTTGGAAAGTTTCCTGGGCAAGGTTATATGGAAGACCAGCTGCAAGTCTCCCCTCTCCACGCCACCGATGTTGTCCAAGAGAAGGGCATTAGGACCTATACAGCTTGGCACCGGTGTCGTCGCAGAGCAATGTGTGGTTAAGTGCCTTGCTCAAGGACACACACGCTGCTTCTGCCGAGGCTCGAACTAGCGACCTTCAAATCACTAGATGAACACCTTAACCACTTGGCCACGCGTCAACACACAATTTGTTGGGTAGCAAACACACAAATAGGCCAAACCTGTACATCAGCAACACCTCGCAGCGGCAGTGGAGGGAAGCGGGTGGTGGTTACGTCTTAGAGGAGGGACCAGGCTGTAGGTCCTCCTCTAACTTTGGCTTCCTCTTCAAGTAGACATCGAGATTTGACTGCCTTTTCTTAAGTTTCATCTCATGAAGCAGTTCTCGGTAGCAGGAAATCATGTCGAGAAGACCTCTCTTTGCCTTCCTTATCGCTTTGCTCCCAGTCAGGATCGTTATCGATGAACTGGTCCATTTGTGTGATCGTGGTAATGCTAATGTTGAGGAACCTTGTGGTGTGGTTTCTTGCTGGTGTTGTCTCTTCTCCATCCGTGTCCTCGGATTCACCCGGCTGCGTTGCACTGCCAATTCTCGAAACTCTTTGTTATTAAGGCTCTCACCATGGGAGTGCTGTAACTCTTCAATATCACCATCATTAACATCCTCTAATCCCACTTCATTGGCCAGTTCAACGATGTTTTGGATGACTGGTTCTGCCTGAAATACTCGGACATCATTGCATGCTTCTGGCCATAGCTTCTTCCACACTC
Organism: Mobula birostris; assembly: GCF_030028105.1. Classification (NCBI taxonomy): domain Eukaryota; kingdom Metazoa; phylum Chordata; class Chondrichthyes; order Myliobatiformes; family Myliobatidae; genus Mobula; species Mobula birostris. The sequence continues at coordinate 38,508,648 of NC_092389.1, forward strand.
CGTTCATGCAGTTTGAAGTTACTCCATCCCAGGCTGTTCTGATATTGTCTACAGATTTCATGACGTTGTAGATTTTCCAAAATTGCCTGATGGATTGCTCGTTTTGACTTTTTGTTTCCTCCACAGGTAGGCTTTAAAATTCAATTTTACTCCTTGATCCATTGGTTGGAGTAATGAATTGGTGTTGGGTGGAAGGAATGCAGATCTGAAGCGTGTGAAGATTCTCAGGGTGGCATGGGGCATTATCAAGCACCAAGAACGCTTTAGGTTCAAGGTCATACTTCTCACAATACCACTTCACTGCTGGACAAAAAGGGGAAACAAAACAATTTTGGAAAACTTTAACCGTCATCCAGGCTTTCTTGTTTGATTTCCAAAAAACTGGTGGACTTGACTTTAAAATGCCTTTCATTGCTCGTGGTGTTTCAGAGTGATACACAATCATAGGCTTTAACTTAAAGTCACCTTTAGCATTGTCTCTTAGCAAGGGTGTTAATCGGCCCATTCAGCCTTGAACCCAGATGAGTGTTTCTCTTCTCAGGAGATGAAAGTACAAGAAGGCATTCTTGTCCAAAATAGGCCCATTTCATCCACATTGAAGACAAGTTGGGAGGATAATCATTTTTGATTAAAGTCTTCAGTGCTGCAGAAAAATCCTGGGCTGCTTGCTGTTTGCACTAGCTGCTTCACCAGACATACGTATGCTGTGGAAGTTACTACGCTGTTTAAATCCATCAAACCAACCTCTGCTGGCTGTGAATGTTACCGACGTATCTTCTTCTTATGATTGAAGGTGCATCTTGCCTTTTCCAATATTATCAGCTGGATTAGGGGCATGTTTCATTGTGTTCGGTCATCCACCCATATACTCAGTCTATTGTCCATTGTTTTCCAAGCAAATAGCTTCTTGAATAAGTCACCTTCATTGATGATGAAATGTACTATGGACATGTGGTTGATGTTTAGGGATCCCTTGTTGGATGTTAGGGGTAAATTTGTCCCGGTGAGGAAGATAAAGAACGGTAGGGTGAAGGAACCATGGGTGACAGGTGAGGTGGAGAATCTAGTCAGGTGGAAGAAGGCAGCATACATGAGGTTTAGGAAGCAAGGATCAGATGGGTCTATTGACGAATATAGGGTAGCAAGAAAGGAGTTTAGGAAGGGGCTGAGGAGAGGAAGAAGGGTGCATGAGAAGGCCTTGGCAAGTAGGGTGAAGGAAAACCCCAAGGCATTCTTCAATTATGTGAAGAACAAAAGGATGACAGGAGTGAAGACAGGACTGATTAGAGATAAAGGTGGAAAGATGTGCCTGGAGGCTGTGGAAGTGAGTGAGGTCCTCAATGAATACCTCTCTTCAGTATTCACCAATCAGAGGGAACTTGATGACGGTGAGGAGAATATGAATGAGGTTGATGTTCTGGAGCATGTTGATATTAAGGGAGAGGTGGTGTTGGAGTTGTTAAAATACATTAGGACGGTTAAGTCCCTGGGGTCTGACGGAATATTCCCCAGGCTGCTCCATGAGGCGAGGGAAGAGATTGCTGAGCCTCTGGCTAGGATTTTTATGTCCTCGTTGTCCATGGGAATGGTACCGGAGGATTGGAGGGAGGCGAATGTTATCCCCTTGTTCAAAAAAGGTAGTAGGGATAGTCCGGGTAATTATAGACCAGTGAGCCTTACGTCTGTGGTGGGAAAGCTGTTGGAAATGATTCTTAGAGATAGGATCTATGGGCATTTAGAGAATCATGGTCTGATCAGGGACAGTCAGCATGGCTTTGTGAAGGGCAGATCGTGTCTAACAAGCCTGATTGAGTTCTTTGAGGAGGTGACCAGGCATATCGGTGAGGGTAGTGCAGTGGATGTCATCTATATGGATTTTAGTAAGGCATTTGACAAGGTTCCACACGGTAGGCTTATTCAGAAAGTTAGGAGGCATGGGATCCAGGGGAGTTTGGCCAGGTGGATTCAGAATTGGCTTGCCTGCAGAAGGCAAGTAGTGGTGGAGGGAGTACATTCAGATTGGAGGATTGTGACTAGTGGTGTCCCACAAGGATCTGTTCTGGGACCTCTACTTTTCATGATTTTTATTAACGACCTGAATGTGGGGGTAGAAGGGTGGGTTGGCAAGTTTGCAGATGGCACAAAGGTTGGTGGTGTTGTAGATAGTGTAGAGGATTGTCAAAGATTGCAGAGAGACATTGATAGGATGCAGAAGTGGGCTGAGAACTGGCAGATGGAGTAATCCGGGAAATTATAGGCCAGTAAATTTGACGTCGGTAGCAGGTAAGTTATTGGAGGGAGTACTAAGAGACAGAATCTACAAGCATTTGGATAGACAGGGACTTATTAGGGAGAGTCAACATGGCTTTGTGCGTGGTAGGTCATGTTTGACCAATCTATTGGAGTTTTTCGAGGAGGTTACCAGGAAAGTGGATGAAGGGAAGGCAGTGGATATTGTCTACATGGACTTCAGTAAGGCCTTTGACAAAGTCCCGCATGGGAGGTTAGTTAGGAAAATTCATTCGCTAGGTATATGTGGAGAGGTGGTAAATTGGATCAGACATTGGCTCAATGGAAGAAGCCAAAGAGTGGTAGTAGAGAATTGCTTCTCTGAATGGAGGCCTGTGACTAGTGGTGTGCCACAGGGATCAGTGCTGGGTCCATTGTTATTTGTCATCTATATCAATGATCTGGATGATAATGTGGTAAATTGGATCAGCAAATTTGCTGATGATACAAAGATTGGAGGTGTAGTAGACAGTGAGGAAGGTTTTCAGTGCCTGCAGAGGGACTTGGACCAGCTGGAAAAATGGGCTGAAAAATGGCAGATGGAGTTTAATGCAGACAAGTGTGAGGTATTGCACATTGGAAGGACAAACCAAGGTAGAACATACAGGGTTAATGGTAAGGCACTGAGGAGTGCAGTGGAACAGAGGGATCTGGGAATACAGATACAAAATTCCCTAAAAGTGGCGTCACAGGTAGATAGGGTCGTAAAGAGAGCTTTTGGTACATTGGCCTTTATTAATCAAAGTATTGAGTATAAGAGCTGGAATGTTATGATGAGGTTGTATAAGGCATTAGTGAGGCCGAATCTGGAGTTTTGTGTTCAGTTTTGGTCACCAAATTACAGGAAGGATATAAATAAGGTTGAAAGGGTGCAGAGAAGGTTTACAAGGATGTTGCCGGGACTTGAGAAACTCAGTTACAGAGAAAGGTTGAATAGGTTAGGACTTTATTCACTGAAGCATAGAAGAATGAGGGGAGATTTGATAGAGGTATATAAAATTATGATGGGTATAGATAGAGTGAATGCAAGCAGGCTTTTTCCACTGAGGCAAAGGGAGAAAAAAACCAGAGGACATGGGTTAGGGTGAGGGGGGGAAAGTTTAAAGGGAACATTAGCAGGGGCTTCTTCACACAGAGATTGGTGGGAGTATGGAATGAGCTGCCAGACGAGGTGGTAAATGCGGGTTCTTTTTTAACATTTAAGAATTGTACAGATACATGAATGGGAGGTGTATGGAGGGATATGGTCCGTGTGCAGGTCAGTGGGACTAGGCAGAAAATGGTTCGGCACAGCCAAGAAGGGCCAAAAGGCCTGTTTCTGTGCTGTAGTTTCTATGGTTCTATGGTTCTATGGTAGCGGAGGATTGGAGGGAGGCGAATGTTATCCCCTTGTTCAAAAAAGGTAGTAAGGATAGTCCGGGTAATTATAGACCAGTGAGCCTTACGTCTGTGGTGGGAAAGCTGTTGGAAAAGATTCTTAGAGATAGGATCTATGGGCATTTAGAGAATCATGGTCTGATCAGGGACAGTCAGCATGGCTTTGTGAAGGGCAGATCGTATCTAACAAGCCTGATTGAGTTCTTTGAGGAGGTGACCAGGCATATAGATGAGGGTAGTGCAGTGGATGTGATCTATATGGATTTTAGTAAGGCATTTGACAAGGTTCCACACAGTAGGCTTATTCAGAAAGTCAGAAGGCATGGTGTCCAGAGAAGATTGGCCAGGTGGATTCAGAATTGGCTTGCCTGCAGAAAGCAGAGGGTCGTGGTGGAAGGAGTACATTCGGATTGGAGGGTTGTGACGAGTGGTGTCTCCCAAGGACCTGTTCTGGGACCTCTACTTTTCATGATTTTTATTAACGACCTGGATGTGGGGTTGGCAAGTTTGCAGATGACACAAAGGTTGGTGGTGTTGTGGATAGCGTAGAGGATTGTCGAAGATTGCAGAGAGACATTGATAGGATGCAGAAGTGGGCTGAGTAGTGGCAGATGGAGTTCATCCCGGAGAAGTGTGAGGTGGTACACTTTGGAAGGGCAAACTCCAAGGCAGAGTACAAAGTAAATGGCAGGATACTTGGTAGTGTGGAGAAGCAGAGGGATCTGGGGGTACATGTCCACAGATCCCTGAAAGTTGCCTCACAGGAAGATAGGGTAGTTAAGAAAGCTTATGGAGTGTTAGCTTTCATAAGTTGAGGAGTTGAGGGATAGAGTTTAAGAGTCGCGAGGTAATGATGCAGCTCTATAAAACTCTGGTGAGGCCACACTTGGAGTACTGTGTCCAGTTCTGGTCGACTCACTATAGGAAGGACGTGGAAGCATTGGAAAGGGTACAGAGGAGATTTACCACGATGCTGCATGGTTTAGAGAGTATGCATTATGATTAGAGATTAAGGGAGCTAGGGCTTTACTCTCTGGAAAGGAGGATAAGCAGGGACATGATAGAGTTATACAAGATATTAAGAGGAATAGATAGAGTGGACAGCCAGTGCCTCTTCCCCGGGGCACCACTACTCAGTACGAGGACATGGCTTTAAGGTAAGGGGTGGGAAATTCAAGGGGGATATTAGAGGAAGGCTTTTTACTCAGAGAGTGGTTGGTGTGTGGAATGCACTGCCTGAGTCAGTGGTGGAGGCAGATACACTCGTGAAACTTAACAGACGACTAGACAGGTATATGGAGGAATTTAACGTGGGGGAGTTATATGGGAGGCAGGGTTTAAGGGTTGGCACAACATTGTGGGCCAAAGGGCCTGTACTGTGCTGTACTATTCTATGTTCTATGATAACTTTGAGGTCATTGTTGCAGCTTTCACCTTGTCTGCATTTTTTATAATTGTTCTGTTCATCAATGTAGCCAATTTCAAAGAGGCGCCAACATCAACCTGGCGCTCACCAGCTTCCAAACACCGTATCACTTGCAGTTTCATATCCACGCTTTTCCTAGACATCTTAAGTGTACTACCCTCACTGGAAGTTGCAGGCAGTTTTCCAGACATTATGGGTGAAAAAAATGGAATAAATTAGCGAAGGAGCAAGAACACTTACACACACGGGGAAGGCAAAGCATACTACGTAATTGGCAGAGTGGCTCAGAGCCTACATAAAACGCACTCATTGGCTGATTGAATGTTTACTGTCAAGAACCTTTAAGTGTTGTTTAGCATGGATTTTTGCTGTTTTTAAAAATTTCAATAAAGGCACAGACTAGAAGGGCCAAGATGGCCTGTTTCCGTGCTGTAATTGTTATATGGTTATAACTGAACCACCGCATTGTGGCGATTCAAGACAGCGAAAATCAGCACGCTCCCAAACAGTCCGTCATCTTTATTAGAGCGGGGGAGAAGGCTCAACATCGGGCTAGCTCCTCGGGAGGGCTTCTTGCCACTGCACAAGACTGGCAGCTCCAAGTCGACCTACGGAGGCTGCTCAAGTTCCCAGAGAACGTCGCAGCCACTCCGCTCTGCCCAGACATGGTGTTAATATCAGAGCCTACAAAGCAAATGGTCATGCTGGAACTTACTGTCCCCTGGGAAGACTGGATTGAAGAGGCCAACAAGCACAAGAGGGCTAGATACACAGATCTTGTTGCAGAATGCTGGAGCAATGGCTGGAGAGCTCGCTGTGAGCCGGTCGAAGTTGTGTGCTGGGGCTTTGCTGGCCATTCATTACAGCGGACTCTAAAGCTCCTGGGAGTTAAAGGACTGCAGTGCAGAAGAGCCACCAAGAACATTCTGGAAGCAGCAGAAAAGGCCTCGTGGTGGCTGTGGACCCGGAGGTGGGATCCGTAGATTAGTGCACCACTTGGACACAAGTTGGGGGCTGATCACCCCCGGCTGGGTCGACCGGTCGAGGTTGTCTGATGATTAAAGTCCCGAAACACCTTATGACCCCGGGTTCATCACTGAAGACATGTCCAAGTAGCACCAGAAGGTGAATTCAACAACTACCACATCTGGCTGAGACAGTGACCTCCAAGGAAGTCTGGATGACGACCATGAATACAATGGTGATGGCTGGAGAGACAGCAGACAGCGCGGAAAGTCGGCAAACGTGGCAGCAAGGGCTAGCACCCCAAGCTGCAGCTGCTGTGAAGGAGCACCCAAACAACCGACAGAGAATCTTTCTGAAACATACCCCCAGGGCTGCCCGAGAGGAGGGCAGGATGAGCATCCCAATCGGACGGACCTATTGGCAATGACTCAAGCAAATGGACAATTGACTATGAGCATAGTCTGTATCTGCGGCAAGGTGTGCAAAAACCTGAGAGGTCTGAAGATCCACCAGACCATCAAGATGGCCTGCTTGAGGAGGGAACAAGTGAAGCAATGCACAGGAGCAGTAGCTAGTACTACAAGCTCCGTGGTGCTGACTACAGAACCTGGTCAGACAGAGGAGTCAGGCCCAGAGTCACCCCACAGTGCCCGGAACCTCCAAGCAACACAAGTCCCCCCAACAAGCAGAAAGTTGCAACAGCGTCAGGTGAAGTGGCCTGCTGCTAACAAGAAGGACTGGCTCCAGTTGGACGAGGATGTAGACAAGATTCTGGAGGCGATATCGAAGGGCAATGCTGACCAGAAGCTCTGGACTATGTGCACCCTCATAATGAACACAGGCTCAAAATGGTTTAGCGTCAAGGCAAAGCATGGAACGAGTAATCCAGCGAGACCAAAAGAGTGGGAACTGAAGATCAGCCAGCTGAGACAAGAACTCAAATCTCTGAAGCGCCAATTTAAGTTGGCCAAGGAGGAGGAGAAAACTGCCCTGTCAGACCTCACAGATATCATAAGGAGGAGGCTCATCACACTCAGGCGGGCTGAGTGGCACCGAAGGAAGGGCAAGAGAGGGCCCGAAACTGCAGTGCTTTCATTACCAATCCCTTCCGCTTCACCAAGAGGATACCAGGACAGAAGCCAAGCGGCCACCTCACTTCTTCTGTAGAGGAGATCAACCACAATCTCAGTATCTCTTTCAGTGACGCCTCGAGAGAGAGCAGGACCTCGGCCCATGTGAGGCACTGGTGACACCTGCAATACCAGTGACCCAATTCAACATCTCTGAGCCCACCCTGAAGGAGGTCAAAGAAGCAAGAGAAAGTTCCACCCCTGGCCCCAGTGGAGTGCCTTACAAGGTCTACAAGCAGTGGATACGAGAAGGGTCAACTGCCTCAGAACGAGATACGAGCAGAACTGGAGGAAGAAAGATACAGCAAGATGGTCGGCATGTACAAACAAGGCGCCTGGACTAGATGGGAGCATGCGGAACCTCGCAAGCTCACCTGGACAGAGCTCTGGAGAGCCGAAACATTGTGCATCAAGTTTCTCATCCAATCAGTCTATGACCTTCTCCCAAGCCCGGCCAAGCTGCACAGGTGGGGCCTAGCCAACACTCCAGCAAGTTAACTGCAAACATAAGGAAATATGTAGATGCTGGAAATTCAAGCAACACATACAGAATGCTGGTGGAATGCAGCAGGCCAGACAGCATCCATAGGAAGAAGCACAGTCGAAGTTTCGGGCCTGCTGCGTTCCACCGGCATTTTTTGAGCAGGTTAACTGTGCCAGAAGACGGGCACCTTGGAGCATATCCTAAATTGCTGCCCGAAGGCGTTGAGGGAAGGGCGATACCGCTGGTGCCATGACCAAGTCCTAAGGTCTATGGCGGACGCAATCAGCACAGTGATTCAAGACAGCAGAAGTCAGCACACTCCCAAACAGTCCATCATCTTTATAAGAGTGGGGGAGAAGGCTCAACATCGGCCTAGCTCCTTGGGAGGGCTTCTTGCCACTCAGTCCCACAATTGATGAAGGCCAATGCACCGTATGCCTTAACCACACAATCAACCTGCACAGTACCTTTAACTGTCCTATGGGCATGGACCCCAAGATCTCTCTGATCCTCCACACTGTCAAAAGTCTTACCGGGGGGTTGAGTATGGCGTGAGTCGGTGCGTGTAAGTGTGGCTCCCGAATTTTATTGAAAATCTACCCGTTTATCTTTGCCGTATGCTCGAGATAACTGAATATTTACCATTGTGAACAATGCGGGACATAGCTGGACATTGAAATGGCAAGTAGAATGTACCTTGGAAGTAAAACTGGGGAAAAAGATAGCGAAGCCTCGAGCAGAAAGGCTGATGTTACAGTAATGGCGCCGTTGCACGCTGCTGGACCTGGGCCCAGACCTGCGCTACCCGATGACTTGGAGAGGCTTCATTTAGTACTTATTACTGACATGACGCAGGCGGTGCATTCTGCCCTAAAAAGAGAAATTGAAGATGCTTTATCACCAGTGAATGCTACCATGGAACAAATTATGTCTTCTTACGAGTCGCACGACGAACACATTCGTGAGGTTGAAGACGGCCCGAATGATTACAGTGACCAACTGGTGAGCGCTGAAGCTGCCATTGCAGCATTGCAGAGCGAAAATGCATTTCTGAAGGGAAAGCTAGATGACCTTGAAAATCGGTCGCGGAGATCCAATTTGAGAGTGGTCGGCATTCCTGAAAATTTGGAAGGTTCGGACCCTGTTAAATTTATTACCGAGTTTTTTGATGAAGTGCCGGGGACAAATTTTTTCCCAAGGCTGCTCGTACTTTCGCGTGCTCACTGAGTCAAAGGTAAACCATCCGGTGTGTCTGGAGCCAAGCAAACAAGACCAAGAACGTTCCCGGTTTGCTTTCACTCCTTTCAAGATAAGCAACGCATCATCAATAGACAGAAGCAGGAGCTGTATTTCCGCGGACACCGCGTGTATTTTTATGAAGATTTTAGTGCGGAGCTGGGTAAAAAACGAGCAGCTTTCAGGGAGGCGAAATCCCTGCTTTACGGGAAAGGGGTCAGGTTTGGCCTCTTGTATCCTGCCCAACTCCGGGTCATGCATGAAGGTAAAAAGCATTATTTCCATACACCAGAGGCGGCCAAAGAGATTTACCATTTGCGCTGGGGAGAAGAAGAAGGAGAAGAGCAATGGCTTTTTTTTAGGTTATTCATGCAGCATTGAAGGGGCCTTATGCCGAGGCAAACTGTTAATTTTCACAATCCACTTCTTTGTTCATTTTTTCCAGTTTAATTTGTGGAACGCGATCGGGTCGAACTGCTATGCTGCTGAAACTGATTAACAAAAACTTTCAACCAGCAAAATGTAAATATTTGGGATTTGTATCTCGGGCGTTTAAGTTGCCTAGTGTTTTTTTTTTGTTTTTAATGCTTAGCTTGACCTGTGTCATCTTTAGCCTATATGCTATATTAAAGGTAGTATAAGTGATAGGATAAATGTTAAGGAGGGGAGTCATCCTAGATTAGATTGAAAGTTGGGCTGTTTGGGGAATGCCCTGGAAGTTTTTTGTTGGGTACTGTCTGCGATCATCCTCAATTGGGGAGGTAGATCTAGGTTTCGGGGGTTAATTGGGTTTTTTGTTGTTTGTGTAAAGGGGTGGGGGGAGTGTTTTGGGGGATTACCATGGCAGTTTATTCTTTTGTGTGTTACGGATTGATCAGACTTTCTTTTCATTGTGCGTTATTGTGTGCAACTTATGCCCTCGCACTGTTTTGGATTGTAGGCCCTGTGTGTCTTTTGATATGGTTAACGTGAGTGCTGCTGATGGAGGCCACCCTGTGAGGTTTATTTCTTGGGATGTAAAGGGGCTCAATGGTCCGGTTAAAAGAGCTAAAGTTTTCTCTCATCTGAAACAATTAAAAGCAGATATACTATTTCTACAAGAGACACATTTAAGAGTGGAGGACCATAATAGACTTCGTAAAGCATGGATTAATCAGGTTTTTCATTCCAGATTTAATAGTAGGTCCAGGGGGGTGGTAATATTAGTCACCAAAAGAATGCAGTTCACACCATCTGATGTAATCAGTGACCCTAATGGTCGCTTTATTATAGTCTCTGGCTCTCTCTTTCAGATACCTGTTACTTTGGTAAATGTTTATGCCCCTAATTGGGACAATGACCAATTTGCAAATAAGGTTTTGTCATTAATTCCTAACCTAAATACACATAAGCTAATCTTTTCCGGAGATTTGAACTGTGGTATTGACCCACTGCTTGATAGGTCTTGCCCTAGGAGAACATTTTCTGGCATGACAAAGGCCTTCTCAATGTTTATGCAACAAAATGGTTATATGGATCCTTGGAGATTTTTGAATCCATCAGTTAGGCAATTCTCTTTCTTTTCTCATGTTCACCACTCCTATTCCAGGCTAGATAGATAGCTCCTTGATACCAATGATTAAACAAATTGAATACACTGCTATAGTTATATCTGATCACTCGCCCATGAAACTGGACCTATGTTTTCCTTTAAACGTTAGAGAACGGCCTCTGTGGAGACTTAACCCCCTTTTGCTTTCTAATGAGAAATTTTGTAGTTATATATCGGCTAACATTGGCACATTCTTCGAGACTAACAAAACTGAGTCGGTATCGTACTCTTTACTTTGGGAAACTTTAAAAGCTTACTCGAGGGGTCAAATAATATCTTTTACTTCATATGCAAGTGTTATTGCAATCTATTTTGGACCTGGATAGAAAATACTCTGAGGCACCCACTGCGGAATTATATAAAAGCCGGGTTGATTTGCAAGCAAAGTTTAATCTTCTATCTACAAACCTATCAGAACAATTAATTCTTAAGACACGTGGCCTCTATCATGAATATGGTGACAAGGCGAGCCGGCTTATGGCTCATCAGTTGAAACGTCAAGCTGCGTCGTGACTTATTCCCCAGATAAGAGACACGCACCAAAACTTGACAAGCAATCCAAAAGCGATTAATAACATCTTTGCAACTTTTTATTCCTCTCTGTATGCCTCAGAGTTCTCCTCAGATAAAACAAATATGGAACGTTTTTTAGGTAATTTGGAAATACCAACTCTTGAACCAGAGGAGGTGGAGAACCTAGATCGGGCTCTTGGGCAGGAAGAGATTAATAATGCCATTATGGCTATGCAGAGTGGTAAGTCCCCAGGTCCTGATGGTTATCCAATAGAATGTTATAAGAAATTTAAGGATAAGCTCATACCAGTCCTTCTAGAAGTGTTTCAGGAATCTTTGGAGAACGGCTCCTCACCCCCTTCTCTTTCACAGGCAGCTATTTCACTACTTCTTAAAGAGGACAAGGACCCGACTCAATGTGGATCATATCGCCCCATCTCACTTTTGAACGTAGATGTGAACATTTTGGCTAAAGTGCTTGCATGCCACTTAGAACGTCCCCTTCCCAAGATAATTTCAGACGATCAAACAGGTTTATTAAAAATCGCCATTCTTTTTTTAATATCCGTCGACTGGCTGATGTGGTTTATTCACCCAGTGATTCTCCAAGTCCAGAGGTTGTTATCTCCTTGGACGCGGAGAAGGCGTTTGATAGAGTGGATTGGGTATACTTGTTCAGTGTTTTGGAGAAATTTAGATGTGGCAGAGTATTTGTAGCTTGGGTTAAGCTATTATACCACTCGCCTTTAGCATGTATACAGACAAATTATTTTTGATCTGACTATTTCCCATTAACACGTGCCACTCGCCAAGGCTGCCCATTGTCCCCTCTTCTTTTTGCAATTGCAATTGAGTCTCTTTCTATTGCACTTAAGTCAGCTACATTATTTCAAGGTGTTAGAAAAGGGGACATGGAACACCGTGTTTCCCTATATGCTGATGACCTCTTACTTTATGTTAGCGACCCTGGAGGTAGTAGTCCTGCTATTGTGTCATTATTAGGTCAATTTGGAGCCTTATCTGGCTATAAACTGAACTTTCAAAAAAGCAAATGCTTTCCCATTAATAACTTGGCCCTACAGATCCACCAGGAATCTTTGCCTTTTCCTTTATCTCAAGATGGTTTTGTATACCTAGGAATACATATTACTCGCTCTTTTACATCTCTGTTTGAAGCTAACTACAGGCCTCAGGTTAGCCAAATGAAGGCTGATTTCGAGAGATGGCGCAGTTTACCCCTTACTATTGCTGGGAGAATCCAATCAGTGAAAATGACTATACTTCCTAGGTTTCTTTATTTGTTTCAGTGTTTGCCAGTTTTCTTATCTAAGTTACTTTTTAAATCAGTCGATCAAGCTATAACTTCCTTTATTTGGGAAAATAAGGTCCCAAGGGTTAATAAGCACACTCTCCAAAGAGGTCGTGACGTAGGTGGAATGGGTCTTCCTAGCTTTATTCATTATTACTGGGCATCGAACATTCAAAAAGTATTCTTTTGGCTGCATCGGCCAGATATAAATCTGGTGCCTGCTTGAGTCACGGTCTTGCCACTCCTCGTCTCTCCCAGCTTTGGTGTATTCTTCTTTACCATTGAAATCCTCTCAATTCACACCTAACCCGGTTATGCTCTCCAACCTCAAAATTTTTAATCAATTTCACTGCCACTATAAGTTCATATCAGCTTCAGTTTTGGGCCCCATTCATAAAAACCATTTATTTCCTCCCTCCACATTTGATTCAGCTTTCAGACAATGGGGTTTTAGTGCTCTTATGCGCATTAAGGGTTTGTATACTGATAACATATTTGATAGTTTTGATAACCTGCGCGGTAAGTATGGCCTTCCGCATAATCATTTTTTTAAATAGCTGCAGATTCGCCACTTTGTCAAGGAAAAATTTCCCTCTTTTCCTGATCTACCACCTGCTATGTTCTGGGAAAAACTCACTCTTAGCTTTAACAATAAAGGGCTGATCTCTGAACTATACTGTCAGCTGATGTCTTTGGGAGTTCAAGATCTGAACAAAACTAAGAGTAGGTGGGAGGATGACCTCGGTATGGATCTCGGAGGAATATTGGGTAAAAGTATTGAATAGGGTTCATTTCTCATCATCATGTGCTAGACTGGGGCTCATACAATTTAAAGTTTTACACAGGATACATTTAAGTAAAGCCAGACTGACAGACATATACCCTGGGACAGACGCTGGCTGTGACAGGTGTTCCTTCTCTCCGGCTGGTTTAGTACATGCATTTTGGTCATGCCCTCGGCTTGATGACTATTAGGCACTGGTTTTTAAAATTATCAGTGAGGTTTTGGGGGTGACACTGAGACCTTGCCCGCCTATAGCTGTATTTGGTGTGGCAGATGATGCTTTGGGTTTAAATGCAAGCCATTCGGATATCATTGCATTTACAACACTATTGGCCCGTAGGAGAATTTTGCTGGTTTGGAAATCTGCCACTCCTCCAACTGCTGCTGCTTGGTTAGAAGATGTAATGTTTTTTCTGAAATTAGAAAAGATTAAATTCACTTTGAGGGGGTCTGTGAAAAAGTTCTATTCGAAATGGGGACCTTTCTTATCATATTTTGGGAGTCTTAAGGAACTACCTACTAGTTGAGGGCATTTGATTGCACTTAGGAAGTTGCCTCCCATTTAACACGCTTATAATTTACCTCACAGGGTGGTTGATGAATTGTAAATATGAGTGTATTTTGGATCATCTGACGTGTTGCAGATGTGTGTGGGCCATTGTCTTGAAGTAGTATGGGGGTATGGTTGTGAAATGTCCGTACTTGTATTTGTGAATTGTTGTGTTGTAAATATATTAGCTGCCATGATATGTTGGGGGAGGGCGGGTGGGAGGAGGTTTGTTTGGGGGTATGATATAAAAACAAAATGGAGGAAAATGTAACCCATTATATATTCTGTATTGTGTCATTCCTTCAATTAAAAAAAAGGGGAAAAAAAGTCTTACCATTAATACTATATTCTGCCATCATATTTGACCTACCAAAATGAACCACCTCACACTTATCTGGATTGAATGCCATCTGTCGTTTCTCAGCCCAGTTTTGCATCCTATCAATGTCCCGCTGTAACCTCTGACAGCCCTCCATACTATCCACAACACCCCCAACCTTTGTGTCATCAGCAAATTCACTAACTCATCCCTCCATTTCTTCATCCACACCATTTATAAAAAATCACGAAGGGGTCCCTGAGGCACACCACTGGTCACCAACATCCTTGCAGAATATGACCTGTCTACAACCACTCTTTGCCTTCTGTGGGCAAGCCAGTTCTGGATCCACAAAGCAAGATCCCCTTGGATCCTATATCTCCTTTATTTCTCAATAAGCCGTGCATGGGGTACCTTATCGAATGCCTTGCTGAAAACCATATACACTACATCTACTGCTCTACTTGTTCTGTAAAATGCCAGACCTGCAATCTGTAATCTCGTTAGACTCTGTCTGGGTTGCCTCATTTAACTGGTTTGGACCAGTCAGAGTGTAAAGACACAAATACACAAGGCTGGGGTAGGCAGAGCCATGGAACAATGTTGGTTTGTCGCCCTGTACCATGACCAGTAAGAAGGTGACCCAGGTAGGTCAGGTGATCTGATGGTCCAATGGTTCAAATGATGAGGAACAGTATAAGAGTCAGGAGCTCCAAAAACACAGGAGCAATAACTCTCCAGCAGCCAGAGACCAACCATGGCGGATAAGGAGGACCTTGGGGATCGGGACCACGAGGAACACCTGGCCAATGTACACTCCTTTCCCGGGTAATACCTTTTCTCTTTGTTGCCTGTTCATGGAGTGTCAGGGGTTCTAGTAGGGAGTGCACAGGTGGATCAGGTATGAACCCGTGTGCTTTTTAGTTGAAATGATAAAAGTTACTTGTCGATAAATACAGATTCTCTGTGCCTCACTGATCATTATTACAAGGGGTGAGATTCTTGTAACAGTTCTGTAATGGGGAAAAAGACAGGAAAATTCCACATACAAGCGGTACATTCTGGAAAAGAAAAAAAGAGTAACACATACTTTATCATGGAGACATTGATGCACACAGTCTATAATGGAGGATGACATGTTTTGTCTTGGAGACGATAAGGTCCATAATAGAATAAGAGAAATCCATGTAACATAATTTGGTCAAATGCTGAAGTTCTATAAATGTTGTTAATACCCTAATGTCAAATGCACACTGCATTTTAAAGTGATTTTCTACTGCCATTCCAGGGTCAACCTCCAGTTTGTTTAGGGAGGATGTGCAGGATAATCAAAATGGCTTCTTCTTCAGTCCAAATACTGCGATCACGAGGACAATTTCAATACATGCTGGGAACACGCTGAAAAATAAGCAGACAGACCATGTAATTTCAGAATAAGAAGTTTCCACAGCTGAAAATGGGCATGCGTAAAAAGTTAGCAGAGTAAATAGTTAGCGTTGTAAATGGTTCAATAATAACACCATGGGTTACGTGACAGTTGCTGGAAGAATCCAGCTTGTATGTGGAATTTTCCTGTCTTTTTCCCCATTACAGAACTGTTACAAGAATCTCACCCCTTGTAATAATGATCAGTGAGGCACAGAGAATCTGTATTTATCGACAAGTAACTTTTATTACTTCAACTAAAAAGCACATGGGTTCATACCTGATCTACCTGTGCACTCCCTACTAGAACCCCTGACACTCCATGAACAGGCAACGAAGAGAAAAGGTATTACCCGGGAAAGGAGTGTACACTGGTCAGGTGTTCCTCGTGGTCCCGATCTCCACGTGTCTGTGGGGTCCTCCTTATCCGCCATGGTTGGTCTCTGGCTGCCGGAGAGTTATCGCCCCTGTGTATTTGGATCTCCTGACTCTTATACTGTTCCTCATCATTTGAACCATTGGATCTCCATCCCATTGGCTCAAGGTCACCTGACCTACCTGGGTCACCTTCTTACTGGTCATGGTACAGGGTTACAAACCAACATTGTTCCATGGCTCTGCCTACCCCAGCCTTGTGTATTTGTGTCTTTACATTCTGACTGGTCCAAACCAGTTAAATGAGGCAACCCAGACAGAGTCTAACAAGAGTTGATCACAGACTGTTGCAAGTATGATAAGGTTGTTATTGTAGGTGATTATAACATTCGACATGCTAACTGGGATTACCATACTGTAGAAGGACGAGATGGGACAGTTTGTTAACTGTGTTCAGGAAAGTTTCCTAATAAGTAGGTAGAAGTCCCACCCAGAGAGTGTGTGATACTTGATCTCCTATTAAGGCATGAGGGAGGGCGGATGACAGAAGTTTGTGCAGGGGAAAATTTTGCATCTAGTGATCATAATGCCATTAATTTCAAAGTAAATGTAGAAAAAGATAGTTCTGGTCCACAGGCTGGAATTCTAAATTGGAGAAAGGCCAGTTTTGATGGTATCAGAAAGGATCTGGCAAGTGTGGATTGAGACTGGCTATTCTATGGCAACGGTGTACTTCGTAAGTGGAAGGCCTTCAAAAGTGAAATTTTGAGAGTACAAAGCTTGATGTGCTCGTCATAATAAAATGTAAAGGTAACAGGTTTAAGGAACCTTGGTTTTCAAGAGATAGTGAGGACCCGGATTATTGATTTATTTATTGAGATGCAGAGTGGAGTAGGCCCTTCTGGCACTTCAAGTCATGTCACCCAGCAACCTACAAATTTAACGCTAGCCCAATTACAGGACAATTAACAATGATCAACCTATTAAACTACCAACCCATACACCTTTGGACTGTGGGAGGAAACCAGAACACCCAGAGGAAACCCACGCAGTCATGGAGAGAACGTAAAAACTCCTTACAGGCAATGTCAGGAACTGATCCCGGGTCACCTGTACTGTAAAACGTTGTGCTAACCACTACACTACTGTGCTACCCCAAGAAAAAAAAAACAAGGTGCTATAAGAAGGTATGAGATTGCCCTAGCAGACAAGGTGAAGGAGAATCCCAAGGGATTCTACAGATATGTTAAGAGCAAAAGGGTTGCAAGGGACAATATTGGTCCTCTGGAAGATCAGAATGGTAATCTATGCATGGAACCAAAAGGGATAGGGGAGATCTTAAATCCATTTTTTTTTTGCATCTGTATTTACTCACGAAATGGACCCGGAGTCCATAGAAGTGAGAAAAAGCAGCAGTGAGGTTATGGACCCTATACAGATTATAGAAGAGGAGGTATTCGCTGTCTTGAGGCAAATTAGGGTGGATAACTCCCCAGGGCCCAACAAGGTGTTCCCTTGGACCCTGTAGGGGGAAAGTGCAGAAATTGCAAGGGCCCAAGCAGAGATATTTAAATCATCCTTAGCGACAATTTGAAGTACCGGAGGATTGGAGGATGACTAATGTGGCTCCGCTGTTTAAGAAAGGCTCTAAGAATACACCAGGAATTTATAGGCTGGTGAGCCTGACACCAGTAGTGGGACTGTTATTGGAAGGTATTCTAAGGGACCAGATAGATGAGTATCTGGATAGACAGGGGCTGATTAGGGATAGTCAGCATGGTTTTTGGAGAATGTTACCAGGAAAGTTGATGAAGGCAAGGCAGTGGATGTCCAGGACTTCAGCAAGGCCTTTGACATTGTCCTTTATGGGAGGTTGGACAAGAAGTTTCAGTTGCTTGGCATTCAAGATGAGGTAGTAAATCCGATTAAACATTGGCTTTGTGGGAGAAGCCAGAGACCGGTAGTAGATAGTTGCCTCTCTGACTGGAGGTCTGTGATTAGTGGGTCCGTTGTTGTTTGTCATCTATATCAATGATCTGGATGATAATATGGTTAACTGGATCAGCAAATTTGCGGATGACCCCAAGACTTGGGGTGTAGTGGACAGTGAGGAAGGCCGTCATGACTTGCAGAGGGATCTGTCTCAGCTGGAACAATGGCAGATGGAATTTAATACAGACAAGTGCGAGGTGTTGCACTTCACTAGGATCAGCCAGGGTAAATCTTACACAGTGAGAGAACGGTAGGGTACTGAGGAGTGAAGTAGAACAAAATGATCAGGGAATACAGATCCATAACTAATTGAAAGTGGCATCACAGGTAGATAGGCTCGTAAGGAAAACTTCTGGAACACTGGCCTTCATAAATCTAAGTACTGCATACAGGAGATGGGATGTTATGTTAAAGTTGTACAAGACATTGGTGAGGCCTAATTTGGAGCACTACATGCAGTTTTAGTCACCTACCTACAGGAAAGATGTAAGGTTGAAAGACAACAAAGAAAATTTACAAAAGTGTTGCTGGGACTGGAGGACCCGAGTTATAAGGAAAGATAACTCGGGATTAGGACTTTATTCCTTGGAACGTAGAAGATTTGGGGGAGATTTGATTACAAAATTATGAGGGTATAGATAGGGTAAATGCAAGCAGGCTTTTCTACTGAGGTTGGGTGAGACTACAACTAGAGGTCATTGGTTAAGGCTCAAAGGTGAAATGTGGAGAAACCTCTTCAGAGGGTCGTGAGAGCGTGGAACGAGCTGCCAGTGCAAAGTGGTGCATGCGAGCTTGATTTCAATGTTTAAGAGAAGTTTGGATAGGTATGTGGATGGAAGGGGTATGGAGAGCTATGCTCCAAGTGCAGGTCGATGGGACTAGGCAGTTTAAATGGTTCAGCACAGACTAGATGAGCCGAAGGGCCTGTTTTGTGCTGTACCTTTCTGAACTATTTCTGAAGGGCAGAAATACCTGCAGAATCCAAAGATGTACCAGTAGGTCCAGCACTCCCATCTCTCAAAGACAAAGAACGACAGACAAATGGAACCACTGCAATGAGCTGTAACAGCTGCAGCACAGGTCAAGGAAGAATTGCAACACAGAACCAGTGGGACAGTTAGCAAAGACTTACATGCGTGCATGCACACACACTTGAACATACTAATATTCATATATACACACACACACACCCCCACACTGTTAATGGTTAGCATCCTCCCCATATTTAATGATGCACAAGCTTAGTAAAACATCCCTTTGCCTCTTGACTGTTTTAACAATCTGTTTTTCCACTATTGCAGTCAGGTTTTTTCTACTTAGGTTGGGTGAGACTAAACTAGAGGTCATTGGTTAAGGATAACATGAGGGGAAACTTCTTCACTCAGAGGGGGGAAAGAGTGTGAAATGAGCTGCCAATTCAAGTGGTGCATGCGAACTCGATTTCAATGTTTAAGAGAAGTTTAGATAGCTTCCTGGATGGGAGGTTATGGAGGGCTATGGTCCAGCTGCAGGTCGATGGGACGAGGTAGTTTAAATGGTTCAGCACAGACTTGATGTGCAGAAGGACCTGTTTCTGTGCTGTAGTTTTCTATGACTCTATGACCTACCTGCAGAAAGTGAATATCCACCAGTAGGTATTGCATGGCCATTGTTCAAACAAGAAGAAGAGAAGAGCAGCCGAGGCACTACCATGGGCTCCAATAGCTGAGGTAACATTTATAGGAAAGTGGCAAAAATAAAAATTCAGTTCTTCTGAGACACTACAGGAACAGACACAAAATCCAAGCACATATGCAAATGTAAAATGGCTAAGGTGCAACTCACACGTACAGCATAGGAGGCAGCCATTCTACTTATTATCAATGCGCTGGCACTTTAGTACAAATATTCAATTAAACCAATTCCCCCGTCTCTCCTATCATCCCAATTTTTGTTTCCCTTTCAAATATTCTCCCAATTTTCTGCTGAAAAAGTGCTTTAAAAATACACTCTTTTTTCTGATTCTTGATGAAGATGATGTGTCCTGATGAAGGGTCTTGGCCTGAAATATCATCTCTTTATTCCCCTCCATAGATGCTGCCTGACCTGCTGAGTTCCTCAGAATCAGAATCACCACCATGTGACGTGAAATTTGTTAACTTAGCATTTTGTGTCTGTTACTCTGAATATACTTTATTCTTTCTGGGAAACATTCCTACCTCAAGACATATGTAACGCTCAGCTATATTGGCTCGTATTTATCTCGGGGAAACCCCGCCCGCCGCCCACCTTGTTTCCCAGTGATGTCGGTTGCTGTACAACTGCCACCTGGTTCAGCTTCAAACATCAATCATCAGCCAGCACAAAATGTACGTTTTACCAATTACACTTTATAGATATTACTAATTCTATGAGATTAATTGAAGTTCGATACAAAAAAGGAATGGAAAAGGTGCCAGACTGACCAAAGTTCAATTCCTTGGTGAACACATTGGAGCTCGGGGACCTCTTCGGGACCCCTCTGACCCCTTCGACTCGCAGCTCAGGACCACCCGGAGTGATCAAACTGAGCATTTCCGCAGGTCCGTCGTCCTCACGGCCTCTCCCCGCCAAAACCCCCTGGTTCCCAGCCATATCACCCCAAGAAAGAATAACATGGACACCCATTGGTTCATTTACATCTATTATCTGTTATAACCCAAGCAAAGTGCTAGCTAGAGACTTTCTCAGCATTTAACATAACAAAGAAGCCATTTTGATTAACATATGCAGTGACATAACAGATTAACATAACAAAGAAGCCGTTTTGATTAACATACGCAGTAACATAACAGATTAACATAACAAAGAAGCCATTTTGATTAACATATGCAGTGACATAACAGATTAACATAACAAAGAAGCCATTTTGATTAACATACGCAGTGACATAACAGATTAACATAACAAAGAAGCCATTTTGATTAACATACGCAGTGACATAACAGATTAACATAACAAAGAAGCCATTTTGATTAACATACGCAGTGACATAACAGATTAACATAACAAAGAAACCATTTTGATTAACATATGCAGTAACATAACAGAAGCCATTTTGATTAACATATGCAGTGGCATAACAGATTAACATAACAAAGAAGCCATTTTGATTAACATACGCAGTAACATAACAGATTAACATAACAAAGAAGCCATTTTGATTAACATACGCAGTAACATAGAAGAAGAAACCATTTACACATAATCCCATTTCCCTTGTAAAACCTGGTCTCCAAAGGCCTTAGATATGCATACATTGATAGATATCTAAATCTGCCATTCTGGTGACCACCTGCCCCTGTGGTGGACCCATTCCCTCTCATCACCCTAACTCCCAACCAACAACTGCCGCCAGAAGAGCATCCTTGTAGCACGTTACCTGTACCCTAAACATCAACCTTTCATCAGTTGGAGAAAACTTGATAATCAAGAAGAATAGTATCAATAATTTCCCAAAAATTAAGAAAGTACAAATGCTGGGGAATTGATCCATTTGAACAGTTTACCAAAAATGCTAGCACAACAACGCTGGGCAGAGTAGTAGCCTCCTGTACTGTACTGCATAATGAGTCCAGCAAGTCTGCAGCACCACAGGGAACTCACCTGTACAAGGGGAGAGGAGCAGAAGTCCAAGGGTGACTGATGGGAGACTCAGTAGTGAAGGAATGACAGATTTTATGGCTGCAAAGGTGAATCCAGGACAATGCGTTGCTTTCCTGGTACTAGGGTGATGAACGTCACAGACAGTTGCAGAGCATTCTAACAGAGGAGGGTCACGTTGGTACAAATCACAAAGGTAAAAAGAAGGATTGGGCCCTGCATTATGAATTTAGGGAGCTAGGTTGCAGATTAATGAGCAGCACCTCCGTGGCCACAATCTGTGGATTACTTCCAGATTACAACAGGGTCTTCCTGCTCCTGAGAACCATTCGTTATCAGTTCACAAGTTGGAAATGTGGATGACAAAAACTTGGGCAACGCGTGGTTAAACCAGAGCATTTAATTCAACCACTCACACAGAACAGTACAGCACAAAAGCAGGTCCTTCGGCCCACCATGTTGTGTTGAACTAATTAAACTAGCAATTAAATACTTACAAAACTAATTGCTTCTGCCTGCGAATGTCCATATCCCTCCATTCGCCACACATTCAAGTGCCTTTTAAATACTTCTACTGTACATGCCTTCACTATCTCGCCATGCAGCACCTTCCAGACATCCACCACTCTGTGTAAAAAAACTTGCCCTGCACATCCCTGAACTCACCCCTCACCTGAAATGCATGCCTGATATTAGAAGCTTTCACTCTGAGACAGCCATTGCCGTGAATCAATTTCCCCACACAGCAGAATACACCTGTAGCAGCTGCCAAATCCAAGTCACTGCTCTCTCAAACCTTCTTTTGTACATATGGACTGTACTTAATGGCAGGCATCCTTAACTTGGAGGGGAACAGTACAAGGATAGCCCAGTTCAATGTGTCGTTGAGAGGAGAGTGTGACAGTGTGACAGGTGTGTTTCGATTTTTGGATAATGGGACAGTTTCTGGGAAAGATGGGACTTGTACAAGTTGCATGGGCTACATCTAAACCAAAACTGATCCAGCATCTTTGTGGTGGTGGAGGGGAGTTGGATTGGCCGGTGTTGTTGGAAAGTCCAGACTAATTTGGCAAGGGAATGGAACATAGTAGTTTCGCTGTTAGGGGACAGCTAAACTCAATATAGAAGGAAAACTAAGTCAATCCCATAATTAGAGCAGGCATGGGTGTAATAAGCCTTGGGGACAAAATACATGACTAAACTAAAAGGGTTTGATGAGTAAAATGGATGAATTTAGATTGTTTATTAGCACATGAGAATATGATATTGCTCTGATCACAGAGACATGGTTAACAGGGTAGAACTGGCAAGTCAATATGCTTGGGTACAGAATCTTCCATACAATAGGTATGGGAAAAGGATGGCAAGGAAAAAGGAGGTAGCAATTCAATATTTAGGATTCATTACTACAGTAAAGAGGGAGGCTGGCTATTCAAGAAGGCCCCTCAAGTAAGGCCATGATCCTAAGCTCTACCAAAGGGGTAGTGGGGGGGAGGGATCACTTTGCTAGAGATAGATTACAGATCTGACAGTCCGCAGGAGCTAGATGAGCAGATATGTAGACAAATCTTGGAAAGGTGCAAGGGCAATAGGGTTATTGTAGCAGGGGATTACAACTTTCCCCTATTAACTGGGATTGCCTTAGTGTGAAAGTCTTGGAGGGAGTGGAATTTTTAAAGTGCTCGGCAATGAAAGATTTTTGAACCATTTTGCGATATTCATGTTACTGTGGGGAGCATTTTGATTACTGCATAACAGTCTGGTCTGCAGCCTCCAATGTGTAGGATCTAAAGAGGCACAGAAGCACCTCCTTCATGGGCACAACTGTCCTCATTACTGAGGACATCAAGAGGTGGTGCCTCTTCTTGTTACTACCATCGGGGAGGAATTACAAAAGCCTGACGACCCACACTTAGCAATTTAAGAACATCTTCCCCACTGCCATCAGATTTATGAACAGTTTATGTGCCCACAAACACCACCTCACTTTTTCACTATGGGAATTGAGACTTCTGAAACTCAACACCCTGCTCCCAGCACATCTAATTTGTCTTCAGATCCTGGTACTGTTTACTTAAGTTGTTTGTTTTCCGCCTTTTAAAGCAGACACCATTATCTTTGCCTCCACTACGTTATCTTTGCTCGTCGAGCACCTCCGCTCCATCCACCACAACAGACAGGTTCTCCCGGTTGCCACCCATTTCAACTCTGCTTCCCATTCCCATTCGGATATGTCCATACATGGTCTTCTGTACTGCCATGATGAGGCTAAACTCAGGTTGGAGGAGCAACACCTCATATACCGTCTTGGTAGCCTCCAGCCCCTTGGTATGAACATAGAATTCTCCAACTTCCGGTAATTCCCTCCCCCTCCCTTCCTCTGTCCATATTTCACTCTGCCCTCTCCCCCAGCTGCCTATCACCTCCCTCATGGTTCCACCTCCTTCTACTACCCATTGTGCTTTCCCCTATTCCTTCTTCACCTTTCCAGCCTATCACCTCCCTGCTTCCCCTCCCCCACCCCTTTATCTTTCCCCTTACTGGTTTTTCACCTGGAACCTACCAGCCTTCTCCTTCCCACCCTCCCCCCACAATTTCTTTATAGGGCCTCTGCCCCTTCCCTCTACAGTCCTGACGAAGGGTTCCGGCCCGAAACATTGACTGATCAATTCCAAGGACGCTGCCCGACCTGCTGAGTTCCTCCAGCGTGTTGTGAGTGTTGCTTTGACCCTAGCATCTGCAGAGTATTTTGTGTTTATTATCTGTGCCTATCCTTTTTGTATCTTTTCCATCTCTAGGTTTTATTCATTCTCTCTTTTCTTCCGGGATTCATCTAACTGTTTCTATGTACAGGTTTCTCCCGCCATCTGAAGGTAGAGCGTTCCGATGAAACGGTTTGTAAGCTGGAATGTCATAAAGCGAAGAAGCAATTACCATTTATTTATATGGGAAAAATTTGTGAGCGTTCGCAGACCCAAAAATAACCTACCAACACATAAAACCTAAAATAACAGTAATATAGTAAAAGCACAAATGATATGATAAATACACAGCCTATATAAAGTAGAAATACCGCACTGTTCTCCGTAGTGAAAATCTTACGCAAGCGTGCTCGGCAGAAACACTCTCTCCAGTAACCTTTAAGCTATGAAGCTGCGAAATCATACCAAATAACACATAAAAATACACAGCCTATATAAAGTAGAATAATGTATGTACAGTGTAGTATCACTTACCGGAATTGGGAAGACAGCGCCGAGCACACTGATGATGGTGTGTTATGCTGAGTCGTCAGAGGCTGGGGTGGTGCAGTGGCCCCCAACCGCCGGGCAGCGAACCGATACCGATCCGCGGAGAATGCAGCAGTCCAGCGGTGGCCGGGACGCACCCAGCACATCTTTAAGAAAAAAGCCGAAATAAACAAGCTAATTAATTAGGTGCCGCCTGGCACGTAAATGTCGGCCTAGATCAGAGGTGATTGCTGATTCCCTGCCTCGATGTCGAAGGTCGAGGTTTGTTGTCTGCTATGGCTGATGTGGAAGGCTTGAGAAACGACAGTATGCTTGACTGCTTAGCCTTGCGCATTTTTCTATCATACAGTTCTTTGTAAGCACTCAAACCATCTTGCAAATATGCCCTAAACCGACGTACCCTTTCAAAATTAAAATTGTACTTTATCATTGCAGCGAAAATCTCATGCAGTTGCTTCACGTTCAGTTCCTGGACGACTTCACTTTCGGTCCATTCGCGACTGCATTCGTTTTCGATTGTTATCCTTTCCTCGTCCAATTGCATCAGCTCTTCCATCTATCAGTTCTTGGTCATGGGATGCCAAAACCTCTTCAACATCATCTTCGTCAACTTCCACAAGCAAAACCCACTTTGTCCTTACTTCGTTCACCACGATTGAAACGCTTAATTATGTCTAGTTTTACGCTAAGTGTAACACCCTTACGAGTTCTTTTAGGCTTTTCCGATACCTTAGGACTCATTTTGCTAACGGCTGCTCACAGGCACGTGTTCAAGCAATGTCGGCTAGAATGCAGTTCTGGGGGAGGAGCTTGGCTGCTCGGGGCGCGCAGCTTTTTCGTGCGCTGCCTTTTCTCGTAACAGTGAAAACACCTTCTGTTAGCGAAAACAGGTAACTAATGTAGGTCTTTCATAACAGTGAGGTTTCGTAAAGTCGTAAAGCGAACGTTCGAAAAGCGGGGGACACCTGTATCGCCTTTCCATTGAACAAATGCAGACCACCCTACATTCTTCCCACCTTGTCCTTTCTCTAGTAATCCTCCAAGTATTCCAAGTGGTCTACATTAAACGTACTGTCAGAAGGAGTCCCTTTTGAACTCACTTAGTCCATTCCACCCACTTCCCAATGCACTTGATGCTTTCTGGTCCATAATCTACAAACATATACCACTCTCACTACCTTCTGAGTGAAGAAGTCCCACTCAGGTACTCCTTACATATTTCACTGTTCACCCTCAACCTCTGACCTCTCGTTCCAGTTGCACCCAACTGAAGTGGAAAAAGCTGAGCCAGTACAGTTCCTGACAGATGCATCCTGGTTTTATTCATCTAACTGCAGTTTGTTACTCAGCAATGAGCCTTTAATGTTTCACTTAGCAGCAACACATAATGGCTGCAGAGAGGCGATGAAGATTGCAGAATGTAGGTAGGGTGCATTCTGCTTCTCAGAGAAAAACTTGAGAATTCTCAATTTAAATAAATACCGCTGCTGGCAACCGAGGCTGGGGTCGAAGCGTTCGGCAGAGATGGTGCTCGGTACTTGGTGTCAGAGGGCTGATCGGAGCTCGAAGTTTTCGGACGACTCAGAGTCGGACTGTGGCCGGGTATGGCAGGGAGAGTTTTCTTCCTTCTCCCGACTGCGTGAGATGTGGGACTTTCGAGAGACTTTGAACTTTTTTACTGTGCTCACGGCCTGTTCTTCATCAAGTTATGGTACTAGGTGAGGGTAAGAGTTCGGCACGGACTAGAAGGCCGAGATGACCTGTTTCCGTGCTGTAATTGTTATATGGTTATTGTTGCACTGTTGTAACTATATGTTATAATTATGTGGTTTTTGTTAGTTTTTCGGTCTTGGTCTGTCCTGTGTTTTTGTGATATCACACCGGAGGAATATTGTATCATTTCTTAATGCATGCATTACTAAATATCAATAAAAGAGGACTGCGTGTCCTCATAATCTATCTAATCTAAATCCATGCTGACTCGGACCGATCCTGTTACTGCTATCCAAATGTGCCGCTATTTCATCCTTTATAATTGACTCCAGCATCTTCCCCACCACTGATGTCAGGCTAACTGGTCTATAATTCCCTGTTTTCTCTCTCCCTCCTTTCTTAAAAAGTGGGATAACATTAGCTACCCTCCAGTCCTCAGGAACTGATCCTGAATCTATAGAACATTGGAAAATAATTACCAATGTGTCCACGATTTCTAGAGCCACCTCCTTAAGTACCCTGGGGTGCAGACCATCAGGCCCTGGGGATTTATCAGCCTTCAGTCCCATCAGTCTACCTAACACCATTTTCTGCCTAATGTGAATCTCCTTCAGTTCCTCCGTTACCCTAGGTCCTCTGGCCACTACTACATCTGGGAGATTGTTTGTGTCTTCCCTAGTGAAGACAGATCCAAAGTACCTGCTCAACTCGTCTGCCATTTCCTTGTTCCCCATAATAAATTCACCTGTTTCTGTCTTCAAGGGCCCAACTTTGGTCTTAACTATTTTTTTCCTCTTCACATACCTAAAGAAGCTTTTACTATCCTCCTTTATATTCTTGGCTAGCTTGCCTTCGTATCTCATCTTTTCTCCCCGTATTGCCTTTTTAGTTATCCTCTGTTGCTTTTTAAAAGTTTCCCAATCCTCTGGCTTCCTGCTCATCTTTGCTATGTTATATTTCTTCTATTTTATTTTTATAGAAGATGGAAGACACAGACAAAAACAAAAAAAATTCAAAGAAAATGTGTTTGGCTGGAGGCAAGAAACTGGAGGATCTGAAGGCAATTGATAGGAATGTAGGAAGAAAAGGTCACAGGGGAAATCAGTGAGGGAATGAGACTGCTGTGAGCTAGCATAGACTTGAGGGGCTAAATCTGTCCTGGATAATTTTCTAGAAATCTATTACTGGTCAAATAAGAAAACAGGTTTTGCTTGATCAGATACTGGGGAATGAGGTAGGTCAAGGGCACCAAGTTTTAGAAGGTAAACACTAAGGACACAGTGATCACTAGTTTTAAGTCAGCTACAAAAGAGAAGGAGCCACACTAAGTACAAATAATTAACCAGAGAAAAGCTAAAGGGTGAGAGCGGATCTGACCCAAGCCAATCGGAATCAAAAGTTGACAGGTTGCCGCATTATAGGAAGGATGTGAAGTGGGACTACCTACTCTGAAAAAGAAATTTGACGGAAATATGCAAAACAATGTGTGCCTACAGAGTGGATAAAGGGAAGCTGATGCCTTTTTTGGAAGGGACAATAGAGGTCACAGGTTAAAACAAAGGGAAAAGAACTAAAGAACTAAGGGTGAAAGGAGCAAAGTCTTGCTTTTAAACAGAGGATGTGGTTGGAATCTGGAATGAAGGAAGCCCACGCAGTCACGGGGAGAAGGTACAAACTCCTTACAGACAGCTGCAGGAATTGAACCCCGATCAGTTATTGCTGCTACTGTAAACCATTGAGCTACCTGCTACACTACCATGCCACCTGGCTCTTTTATATACCTCTATGAGATTACCTCTCAGACTCCCCCAAAGGAGGAAAGACCAGCCTATCCAACCTCTCCCTATAACTCAGTCCCTCAAGACCTGGCAACCGATAGTGCACAAACTCAGTATGCCCCAAAGTCACTGAACTACATCTGAAGTATAGTCACGGCATTATCCACAGCCATTATTTGCATAATGCTACGGATCACATTCCGTATGACTCTGCGACATGCTGATGCTGTTCTGTGCCTTTTGTCCATCTCTGTGCATCCAATACCGAAATTTTCATCTATCACTTTGTTACGTTAATTTAATCCCATCACATGCTCCGTCTAGCTTCACAGCTTCCAGCATAATCTCCATAACAGAGCTGCCTGTGGCACACCTTGCATCAAGTCTTGCTCTTGTCATCCCAGTCTTTGCTCTCCGTGAGAAGTACCATGAAATTAAATCTGAAATTCTTTGTCGGAAAAACATAACTTCATGGCCTCATCTCTTTCCACCTGAGCAACATCCTCCAGCTTTACTACATCCCTCTAGCTGTGGTTTCAGCATTTCCCCTTTCACTAATGGAAATGTTTGGATCTCACGCTTAATAATTCTGTAGATGTCCACTTTGATCTGAATAAAATTTTGTAAAATACTTTAGGATGGTCATCCACGATAACAGGGTCATAGTTATGCAACGTGAAAACAGGCCCTTCAGCCCAATTGGTCCATGCTGAGCAAGATTTCAATCTAACCCAATTCTATTTGACAGTGTTCGGCCCATATCCCTCAAAACCTTCTACCAAGATGAACCACAGGCTGCTTACAAAGCTTGCTGTTATTCCTTTAGCTGTCCAGTCCTTAAGTCTAGCATCCAGTTTATTCGGCGTAAAATCCGAGTCATGTGCACACCATTTAAGAATTGCAATGTCTCTCTCTAGTTTATATTCTTTTATAATAGTTTTCCATATTTTAAGAGACCATTTTACCCACAGGTTATCAATAGTATTTATGTAACTTTGTCAGTTGTTATCAGCCAAAATTGCCTGTATGGGGATGGAAAGTATCCTCTCCTCAAAGTTCTCCATTGAGCGTCATATGATGGGTTGCACCAGCATATCACAGCTCTCAACAGTGCTGCAAAATTGTAATCTCTAAGAGAAGGTGGGCCCCATTCCCCCTTTTCCTTGGCTAATTGCAAAGTTTTGGGACCAACTCTGGGCCTTTTACCTTGCCATATATATCTTCATAGCATCTTGCTCCATTCATTGAATTGATTTTGGTTAAATCTCTATTGGTACGGTCTGAAAGAGATATAGTAGTCTGGGCAATATATGCATTTTAATAGATTCAATCCTTGAACTGAGACCAAGAAAAGAAATTAGGTTCCATCTTGTTTTATCTTCCTTAATTTTTTTTATATTTGGCTGATAATTGCATTCTGATAATTTTGCCAAATCTTTTGGCATAATGATGCCTGAATATTTGACAGACTCTGTTTGCCATGCCCAGGGATATCTACTTTCAATTGCTCTTGGTGGGCTATAGTTATATGAAAGTAGTTGGGTTTTAACTGGACTCCCTTTCAAGGTCTCTTCATCTCATATTCTCAACCTTTATTGCTCATTTATTATTATTTTTTCTTTTGTATTTGCACAATTTGTTGTCTTTTGCACATTGGTTGTTTGTCTGTCCTATTTGGTGTGGTCTTTCATTGATTCTATTATGGTTATTAGATTTATTGAGTATGTCCACAAGAAAATGAATCTCAGGATTGTATACGGTGACTATATATATATATACACACACACACACACAAATATTGAAGTTGGTGCGTGGCCACGTGGTTAAGCATTCATTTAGTGATTTGAAGGTCGCTAGTTTGAGCCCCAGCCGAGGGAACGTGTTGTGTCCTTGAGCAAGGCACTTAACCACACATTGCTCTGCAATGACACCGGTGCCAGGATGTATGGGTCCTAATGCCCTTCCCTTGGACAACATTGGTGTCGTGGAGAGGGGAGACTTGCAGCATGGGCAACTGCTGATCTTCCATACAACCTTGCCCAGGCCTGTGCCCTGGAAACCTTCCAAGGCGCAAATCCATGGTCTCATGAGACTAACGGATGTGTGTGTGTGTATATACATACATATATATATATATATACATACACATACATATATATATACATATATATATACATACATACACACACGCATACATACATTGATAATACATTTAATCTTTGAAACCTTTCTATTCATGTACTTATCCAAGTACCTTTCAAATGATTTAATGTACCTGTCTCAACCACTTCCATGAGCAGTTCATTCCATATAATGATCACCCTCTTGGTGGAATAATTTACCCCCAAGATTCCTATTAACTCTTTCCCCTCTCACCTTAAACTTATTCCCTCAAGTTCTTGAATCCCCAACTCTGGAAAGGCTGTGCAGTCATCCCATGCCCCTCACGATTTTATACACCTCTATAAGGCCACCCTTCATTCCCCCATACGCCAGTGAAAATAGTGCTAATATGCTTAACCCCTCTCTGTAACTTAGTCTCTCAACAATAGCTCCATACAAGTGTAAATTTCTGCTCTACCCCCTCCGTTTTGAGATGTTGCCCCCACCAAATATTGAGCTTTAGTGAAGGCTGAACCTGATCTTGGCCAAGAACTGTCCCTCATGTTTTTCCTGTGTCTTTCCTCTGTACTTACCCTGGACCAGAAGATATTAACTACAATGACAAAATGAGCCACGAGGGTCAGAAATCGTGATGGTGTAAGGCTGCTGGGCATCAACATCTCCAGTTCCTGCTCTGCACTCAAGATGTACCTGCAGAAATAAAGAGGAATCTTTGAAACGCAAGACAAATATTCTCTCATGTCTACCCCAAGATTGAAACCAGCATTGCTCTACAGCTAACTTTGGAGAGAAATAAAATGAAAACATAAAATATTGATACAACCATTGGGTGCACTGATCCCCAGATTCCTGCAAACGCCTCAACTCCAGGCTTATCCCCAACTCGTTTGATCCTGGGAACAATTCTGTTCATTATCTCCGCTTCCTTTCTCTTCAGCCCAGGAACAGTCCCCTATTCGGTCCAGAATTCCCTTTATCCTGGAAGATGTCCCCGCCTTATCCACAATTCTGTGATTGTGAGAAATCGGCCGTCTCAGCCGAGGAAAATGCCAGCAAAACTTATCCGGCTATCAATTAATTCCCTGCAACTAATCCCCAGCGAAAGTCCCCCATCTGGCCCTCTGAGCTCCCTCACCCTCAGCTAATGCAGAGAGGGGCAAGAGCAGAGTGAACGGCAGGAGCGGGGAATGGAGGGCCAAGGAGAGGGACGTCCCTTCACCAACCCTGATCTGGGCAACTCCACCCGCAGCAACACATTCAGCCCCTTTCCCACATCCAAACCCTCCTCCTCCTCCTCCTCCCCTCTTCTGCCTCTTGCTCGCTCCCATTCCGCTCTGTCTCCGCAGAGGACGCGCGATTACTCAGGTAACTAAGGGCGTGGGACTTCGGCCTATCATTACCGACTGGATCCGGGCACCTGGCCATGTCCCGCGGAAACAGACCTGCTCCCACCTTCTCCTCCAGCGTCCCCCTCCCTGACTTGACCCTCAGGTCCCTCACCCTCAACAGTACCTCACCTAACTCCCGGTTCACGATGGCAGCCCTGACCCGTACGCCTGCGCATTGAGATCCTTCAACATGAGTGGAATGCCTACTCTGACGCGTGGCCTTCTGGGTAATACAGCAGCCATTATTTGGTGCTTGGCGCGTCCGAGTGATGACCTGAATTCATAAACGTGAGAGATTCTGCAGATCCAGAGCAAGGTGGTTGTTGGGCTGAGGAATAGCCAGTTGGGGCTGTTGATTGAGTGGGTGGGGACTTTGGCATGGAGGAGCCTAGTAGTTTGGTTAGGTGGGGCGGGGGTGGTTTGAGATTGAAGGAGGAGGGTGGGAGACTGTGGAATACAGTACTCCAGAAATAAGGGTAGCCAAAACGGGGTGCATTAAGTGAAAGACCTGAAGTAATGGGGGACAACAAATTGAGGAAAATGGGTGAATTGGAGGAATTTATAGTCCTGTATAAAACTAAAGGTCAGAAGGAAGGAGAAGGAAGATTTAGAGGCTTTAATCCTTGAAAGTGGCAGCAGCATTAGAGAACGAAATAGGTAAAGGATTCCAGGCCAAGAGTTTGTCTAATGGATTGCTGAAAATTTGTTGCAAAGATATTGACCAATATAACAGTGCTAAAATGGTGGGAAAATTGGTTGTGAAAGTGGAGTGTATTACTCTGAAAGAAAGGAAGGGAGTTAAGGGGGTAGTGTATGGTATTTGGTCTGGCATGACTGAAAAGGAAATTTTGGACAATGTTAAAGGTGGTCGAGTGATTGAAGCCAAATGATTAAAATCGAGAGAAGGTGGTAATTGGGATTCCGCTGTTCTTCTGGTTTTTGCAGGTGATGTTCTTCCAACTAGAGTCTATCTTGGGTGCGTGTCTTATCAAGTTAGAGAATACATTAGGCCTCCCTTACGCTGTTATAATTGCCAGAGAGTTGGACATGTCGAGGTAAAAGAAGATGTATGAAATGTGGAGAGGATCATGATATTAAAGCATGTGCCTAAATGCAGTAACTGTGGAGGGGACCATGTAGTGGCGTTCAGAGGATGTGAGTATTTTAGTAAGGCAAAGCAGATTCAGGATGTTAGTATCCAAAAAAAAATATCATATGCTGAGGCAGTAAAGAAAGTTGATAGAGAGCAAAGGATAAGTAAAGAAAAGATTGGAATGATGGGGAGTCAGTTCTTTCCGAGTTCTCCAACTATGGTTCCTTCAGGCATGTTGTTGATGACTAAAGAGTCTTTTTTGGCGTTTGTTGTTGATGTAGTGGTCGGGGCTAAAACTACAGCCAAGAGGTCGGATATGATAAAAGTAGTTGTTGGAGCTGCAGAGAGATTCCTTGATATTAAACAGATTTCACCGGAAAAATTACATGAGTATATGACAGACAAACACAGACATCCCACCCTGCAAAACCTCATTTCATGGAGGTAGCACCATCAACTTGCGGGAGACTCCTGGAACTTCCGGGAGAGGTAGGATGTCTGCAATAGAGTAGCTCCTTAGCAGCTAGCCAGCTAGTTTAAATAACGTTAGCTATGCTAATGAACGAATGACACCTGTTAAACTCACCTCAACATGTCTTTTACAGTCTTAACCCACCATGGGCAATAGAAAAGTCACTGTTGCAAACAGTGCAGCGAGCAACACTGTCATTATTTTGACCCCTATCAGGCAGGGCTACACTTTAGGGTAGTCTGGGGTGACGTACGTTTTATATTTTCTTTTTCTGAAACACTCCGCCACTCTGACTTTTTCTGGAACTCGCTCGCTCATGGTCTTGCTCTCGCTTGCTCTCTCTCGCGCGCGCGCATTCTCTCTCACTTATGGCCACTCTCTCTCGCGCTTGCTTTCTCGCTCTTGCTCTTGCCCTCTCTCGTGCTTGCTCTCTCACTCGTGGCCACTCTGTCGCGCTCTCTCTCTCGCGCTTGCTCTCTCGCTTTGTCACTCGCGCTTGCTCTCTTGCTCTCTCGCTCTCTCACTCTCTCACTCGCGCTTGCTCTCTTGCTCTCTCGCTCTCTCTCTTGCGCTCGCTGTCGCGCTCTCTCTCAAAAAAAATTGATTTCCGTGATATTCTATATAATTTGCGGGCATCAGGGAGCCACTATTAATATGCGGGAGACTCCCGGAACTTCCAGGAGAGGTGGGATGTCTGCAAATAATCACTGAATACCTCCCAGTTTTTGGGATCAGAGAGTACGGAGGAGCTTTATGTGGATGAAGAGAGGCCAATAATTAGTATTTGGATGTTTTTAATATTACAGTGGAATGCAAGAAGTTTATCTGCAAATGGTCAAGAATTTAAAAGATTTGTTGGAACTTTTAAAGACAAGCCTGATTTGATCTGTATACAGGAGACATAGTTAAAGTCTCATTTAGATTTTGTGATCCCTGGATATGATAGTTTGAGAGCTGACAGAACAGGTAAATCTGGTGGAGGGTGTGCAACTTTCATAAAAACAGGACTCCAATTTAGAAGACTTGATTTTAAATCTAACCTTGAAATTGTGGCTGTGGAGGTTTGGAGCTCTCATGGTCAAGTAACTTTGATTAACTTTTATAATCCAGGTAATATGATGTTATCAGATTTGGATGAAATTATGAATAAGGTAAGACCCCAGTAATCTGGGTTGGAGATTTCAATGCCCATAATCCTATATGGGGTAGTGAAAGTACAGATAGTAATGTAGTGGTAATAGAGGAGTTTCTAGATAAATACAACATGGTACTGCGAAATGACAGAAGGCCTACAAGATTTAATATTGTAAAGAATACTTGTAGTCACTTAGACTTATCTATCACTTCCTCAAACTTAGCTAGGGTTGGGGAACGGGATGTTATGGACAGATACACACTAGGAAGTGATCACTATCCTAGATTTGGTAGAAATTTGGTAGTAGAAGTTGAGGAGAGGTCTGCTAGGTATAATTTTTCTTTGGTCCATTGGGATGAGTACCAGGAGAAAGCTGTGGATATAATAGAAGAGATTAATAGCGAGGGCTCCACAGACGATTGGAATGAATCCCTCTGTTCTATAATTCATAAGGTTGCTCAGTTGACTATTCCGCTACGGAAAGTACTTAAGGCTCGAGCATTAGTTCTGTGGTGGAATAAAAATTGTGATATAGCAGTTGTTACGTACCCCGTAACTGGGTTGCCAAACCAGCAGAAATGGACCACTTAGTTGGAGTCTGGATTACTGGAACTAAGAAAGTTTTATTAAAGAAATAAGTAACACAGTACTCTAATAGTAAGGATATAAATGCAACAGGTTAGCAATGATAAAACACACATGTACACAGAACTAGGATAATAGGATCAATCAAGCTCTATCGCAGTCTAGGGGTAAAATGATCAGTCTCAAGTGACGCAGAGTTCAGTTCAGTTCGCAGTAATCGCTGTTGTGCTGTTGGAGAGAGAGAGCGAGCGAATGATGATATTCAAATCGGATTCAAACAGGCCTTTGATATTCCTCGCAGTTAGCTTTCGGGCGAGCCCTTTGTAATGTTTTCTGAGGTCACCGACTGTGACCCCTCCGTTCCGGATACGATCGTTCTTCTGCGGTGAACCTGGCACCCAGGCAAGGGCGGACATGCACAACAGGTTCCCGCCAATCGTATCTTTCCAACCTGTGCGTCTATGGTCGGTCCCGTGATCAGACCTCCAAAACTCCCACCAACCTGTTGGGGGGGGGGCACAACGCACTTCCAGGGTCTCGTTATCTCGTGGTGTCGTGGTGTGTCCCTTGCCTTAGCGAACCTGTTCCTTTTATCCCCCTACTGGGATCCCCCTACCTGTCCATCAAACTTCAAACAGTTCAGGTTCAAAGCAACCGGTCTGACAATACTCGGAACTGTGTCTCTTTTCGTTAATCTCTCTCGTCTCTCATTAACATTTGGAATGTTTCTCTCTTTGTCTCTCTTATCGGCATCAATCTTCTGATAACTTGGTCTTTTGTCACACAGTAAGAAACAGAAATAGAGATTACAGGAAATTAAAAAAGTACCCAGGGTTAGATAATGTTATGGAGTATAAAAAGGAAAGAGCAGTAGCAAGGAGAGTAATTAAAAATGCCAAGAGGGATAGTTGGAGAAGATTTTGTGGAACCCTGGGCCCTGAGACACCTATAAAGCAGCTATGGACAATCATTCACAGAATGTCAGGGATATATAGCAAACCATCTATCCCAGCTTTGCTGGAAGGAGATAGTCATAGTCATACTTTATTGATCCCGGGGGAAATTGGTTTTCATTACAGTTGCATCATAAATAATAAAACGTAATAGAACCATAAATAGTTAAATAGTAATATGTAAATTATGCCAGTAAATTATGAAATAAGTCCAGGATCAGCCTATCGGCTCAGGGTGTCTGACCCTCCAAGGAAGGAGTTGTAAAGTTTGATGGTCACAGGCAGGAATGACTTCTTGTGACGCTCTGTGCTGCATCTCGGAGGAATGAGTCTCTGGCTGAATGTACTCCTGTGCCCACCCAGTACATTATGTAGTGGATGGGAGACATTGACCAAGATAGCATGCAACTTAGACAGCATCCTCTTTTCAGACACCACAGTCAGAGAGTCCAGTTCCATCCCCACAACATCACTGGCCTTACGAATGAGTTTATTGATTCTGTTGGTGTCTGCTACCCTCAGCCTGCTGCCCCAGCACACAACAGCAAACATGATAGCACTGGCCACCACAGACTCGTAGAATATCCTCAGCATCATTGGGCAGATGTTATAGGACCTCAGTCTCCTCAGGAAATAGAGATGGCTCTGACCCTTCTTGTAGACAGCCTCAGTGTTCTTTGACCAGTCCAGTTTATTGTCAGTTCGTATCCCCAGGTATTTGTAATCCTCCACCATGTCTTTCTTCATATGAAAGTTCTGCCATCCCGGGAATCAATCTGGTGAACCTTCTTTGTACTCCCTCTATGGCAAGGATGTCTTTCCTCAGATTAGGGGACCAAAACTGCACACAATACTCCAGGTGTGGTCTCACCAAGGCCTTGTACAACTGCAGTAGTACCTCCCTGCTCCTGTACTCGAATCCTCTTGCTATAAATGCCAGCATACCATTCGCCTTTTTCACCGCCTGCTGTACCTGCATGTCCACTTTCAATGACTGGTGTATAATGACACCCAGGTCTCGTTGCACCTCCCCTTTTCCTAATCGGCCACCATTCAGATAATAATCTGTTTTCCTATTTTTGCCGCCAAAGTGGATAACTTCACATTTATCCACATTAAATTGCATCTGCCATGAATTTGCCCACTCACCCAACCTATCCAATTCACCCTGCATCCTCTTAGCATCCTCCTCACAGCTAACACTGCCGCCCAGCTTCGTGTCATCTGCAAACTTGGAGATGCTGCATTTAATTCCCTCATCCAAGTCATTAATATATATTTTAAACAACTGGGGTCCCAGCACTGAGCCTTGCGGTACCCCACTGCCATTCTGAAAAGGTCCCGTTTATTCCCACTCTTTGCTTCCTGTCTGCTAACCAATTCTCTATCCACATCAATACCTTACCCCTAATCCCGTGTGCTTTAAGTTTGCACACTAATCTCCTGTGTGGGACCTTGTCAAAAACCTTTTGAAAATCCAAATATACCACATCCACTGGTTCTCCCCTATCCACTCTACTAGTTACATCCTCAAAAAATTCTATGAGATTCGTCAGACATGATTTTCCTTTCACAAATCCATGCTGACTTTATCCGATGATTTCACCGCTTTCCAAATGTGCTGTTATCACATCTATGATAACTGACTCCAGCAGTTTCCCCACCACCGACGTTAGACTAACCGGTCTATAATTCCCCGGTTTCTCTCCCTCCTTTTTTAAAAAGTGGGGTTACATTAGCCACCCTCCAATCCTCAGGAACTAGTCTGTCTACCTGTGACCACACCTTGTTAATGAAGGAGGTTGGAGGAGAACGGCCAAACTGGTTCATTCAAGCTGACAGAAAGGCAACAGCAACTCATGTAACAATGGGTCAGGAGGCCTCTTCTAAGAGTGTCTCCAGTACGAAGCCTGCTTGTTGTACTGAATAAAGACACCAGCTTCAGTGTCTCTGTGGTGACTTCAATCACAGTCACAACACTGAGCACAGCTAACATCTTAATGTCTCTCTAACATACACTCAGTGGCCACTTAATTAGGTACACCTGCACTCCTGCTCATTAATGCAAATATCTAATCAGCCAATCATGTGGCAGCAACTCAATGCAGATAAACATTTTATGTTTTTCAAGTGGTTCAGTTATTGTTCAAAGATCAGAATGGGGAAAAAAATGTGATCTAAGTGACATTGACTGTTGGTGCCAGCCAGGGTGTTTTGAGTATCTCAGAAACTGTTGATCTCCTGGGAATTTCACACACAATGGTCTCTCCAGCAGGGGTTCCCAACCCTTTTTATGCTAAGGAACCTGACCATTAACTGAGGGGTCTGTTCACCCCAGGATGGAAACCCCTGTCCTGGAGTTTAGAGAAAGAGTGCGAATAACAAGAAAAACATCCAGTGAGTGGTAGATCTGTGGGCCAAAAATGTGTTGTTAATGTGAGAGGTCAGAGGAGAATGGGCACACTGGTGCAAGCTGACAGGAAAGTGACAGTAACTCAAATAACTACTTGTTACAACAGTGGTGTGCAGAAGAGCATCTCTGAACACACGACATATTGAATTTAGAAATTATTGAGTTTAATTAACAGCAGCAGAAGACCATGAACATAAATTTAGTGGCCACTTTATTAGTTACAGGAGGTACTTGATGAAGTGGCCACTGAGTGTATATTTCTTCTGCAAGTTATTGTATTTTCTCTTATGACTTGTCAACTCTTTATTTCCAAACCTGTCCCATCATAGTAAAGCCAGACTTCAGTTGCCATCTCTTTTGGGGAAGGAAAAGTCAGCCACAAGGATATTTGGGTTAGAGTTCACAGCTGAGCTCTGGTTGAATGCTAGAATAAAAGAGACCTTGAAGTGGATACCTACAAATCATTCAAAAATCATCCACAACTGGTAGAGAAAGCCATGAAATGGGACAATAGAACAGTACACACCAAGGACAGGCCCTTCAGCTGACCGTGTTTGATGCCAGACTATCTCATCCTTTCTGTCTACACTTTATTAACTAAGATAAGTACGTTTATTATCTAAAGCAGAGATTACAGGAAGGTCATGCTAGAAACATATAAGAAGTATAGCTAGCGCACTGTACTGTTTTGGTCATGTTATAGGAAGAATGTTGGGTTGCATAGCTTTGCACAAGAACACAAAGACAAGGGCAGGAATAGGTCGGTGCATCTTTCAAGCCTAATCCACCACCCATTTCCGCTCTCAGTCTCAGAATTCTCAATTCCATTATAGCTTAAACAATCAGCAATCACTGCCCAAGTGCCTTCAGTGAGACTGATTCCTCAGCTCTCCAGAGTAGGGAATTCCAAACATTCCCCCGACGAAAAATGAAATTCCTCCTCAACTCTTTAAGTGGAGGACCCTTTATTTTCCAAAAATGACACTATCAGAATCAGAATCAGGTCACCCACATATGTTGTGAAATTTGTTGTTTTGTAGCAGCAATACAGTGAATATAAAAAAGTTACAATACAAAATACATTTTTTAAAAGTAAACAGGTATTTCAAGAGCAACATAGTGAGGTAGTGTTCATGGTCCATTCAGAAATCTGATGTCAGAGAGAAAGGGGCTATTCCTAAAATGTTGAATGTGCATCTTCAGGCTCGTGTACCTCCTCACTGACTGTAATAATCAGGAGAGAGCATGTCCTGGATGGTGAGGGCCCTTAATGATGGATGCTGCCTCCTTGAGGCACAACCTTTTGAAGATGTCCTCGATGACAGAGTTGACTGAGTTTACAACCCTCTGCAGCTTTTATTAATCGTGTAACTGGTGCCCCATTATCAGATAGTGATGCAACCAGTCAAAATGCTTGCCAATTTGTATAGAAATTTGCGAGAGTCTTTGGTGACATACCAAATCTCCTCAAACTCCTAATGAAATATAGTCACGTGTGCCTTCTTCATAACCGCATCAATATGCTGGACCCGGGATAGATCTTCACCCTTCCCACTGCTGACTCCTCAATGAGGACTGGTATGTGTTCTCCCGACTTCCCCCTTCCTGAAGTCCACATCAATCCCTTGGTGTTATTGACGTTGAGTGTAAGATTACAGTTTGCGGCACCACTCAACCAGCTGATCCACCTCACTCCTGTACGCCTCCGCATCACCATATGAGATTCTGCCAACAGCAGTTGTGACATTGACCAATTTATAGATGGCATTTGAGCTGTGCTGAGCCATACGGTCATGAGTGGAGAGAGAGTCGTGCAGTGGGCTAATCACACATCCTTGATGTGTACCAATGTTGATTATGAGCGAGGAGGGGATATTAATTCTGACTACCGTCTCCCAATGAGGAAGTCAAAGATCCAGTTGCAGAGGGAGGTACAGAGGCCCAGGTTTTGAAGTTTGTTGACTAATACTGAGAAAACGATGGTGTTGAACACTGAGCGGTAATCAACAAACAGCAGCCTGATGTAGGTATTGCTATTGTCCAGGTGCTACAAGGATGAGAGGAGAACCATGAAGATTGCATCAGCTCGAGGCCTATTGTGGCAGTAGGCGACTTGCAGCAGGCCCAAGTCTTTGCTTAGGCAGGAGTTAATTCTAGCTATGACCAACCTCCCAAAGCAGTTTATCTCAGTAGATGTGAGTACAATTGAGCAATAGTAGTTGAGGTAGCTCACCTTGCTCTTCTTGAGCATTGGTGTGAGTGATGCCCCTTTTGAAGCACTTGGGAACCTCAGACTGCAGCAGTGAGAGACTGAAGATGTTCTTGAACACTCTCACCAGTTGGTTGACACAGGTTTTCAGTGCCCGACCAGATACACCATCGCAGCTTGATGCCTTGCAAGGGTTCACCCCCTTAAGAGGTGTTCTGACGTCGGCCTCTGAGACAGAGATCACAGCGATCACAGCTGGATGATGCAGGAATTTGCATCTAGTTTTATTCTCACTTTCAAAGCATGCATTAAAGGCGTTGAGCTCATCTGGGATTGAAGCATCACAGCTATTTATGACACTAGGCTTCACCTTGTAGGAAGTAATGGTCTGCCTGCAAATCCTGCCAAAGCTGATGTCTTTAACTTCACCTGCAATTGCTTTTTCACTCTTAAGACAGCATTCGGTGGGTCATAGGTGGACTTCTTGTAAAGTTCTGGATCACCGGTCTTGAAAGCCACAAATCTAGCCCTCAGCAGACTGTATCTCCTGATTCATCCACGGCTTCTGGTTTGGGTGTGTCTGATAAGTTCTCGAAGGCACACACTCCTCTAACAGGTTTTTGTCAGGTCAGGGACACATGTGGCATATTCACTCAGATATGGTCAATACTCAGGGGTTCACCTTCAGATCGGAAAGGCATCAGGATACGCTGTCTCCTGACTGTTGATTATGGTGCTCAGCTCCTTCAATGCCAGCCTGTTGTTGGCCAGGGGTGGAATGT
Source organism: Mobula birostris (assembly GCF_030028105.1). Classification (NCBI taxonomy): domain Eukaryota; kingdom Metazoa; phylum Chordata; class Chondrichthyes; order Myliobatiformes; family Myliobatidae; genus Mobula; species Mobula birostris. Next base: position 38,549,931 of record NC_092389.1, read on the forward strand.
ATGCTGCAACCAGGATGGTGGAGGAAAACTCCCTCGGCAGATAAAATGGATGACACTTGACGGCCATATGTTCCAGGTTGGGGGAGCAGGACTGAGACAGAACCACCATGTCTGTGCACCACAATGTGTTAATCATGAAGCAAACTCTGCCTCCGCTACCTTTAACTTGTCTCCACTGTTTGTCCATGCAGTTGAAGGTGACACCCTCAGGATGCAGCACTGTGTGTGGAGTGCTGGGGGTAAGCCATGTCTCTGTGAAGCAAATTACACAGCAATCTCTGTCCATCAGGTGCTGCAATCTTGCTCTGAGGCCTTCAATTTCGTTTTCTAGAGACTGTACATTAGCCAGCAGGATGGTAGGGAGTGGAGGCCTCAGGGCCCTGTGTTTTGATCTTGCAGGCCAACACGCTTTTCCATGTTTCTTTTTCCTTCAAGGGAAACTACACTCATGACCCAAGTCTGCCAATTTTGAGGGTGGATAGATTTTTTTAAAACATCTCAAAACAATGTTGCTTACTGAAGTACCCATGGCTGTGATTGTGGGTTTCAGCCGTAGTCGTCCTAAATGGGAATATTTGATAATTCCCTTCGGAGCTGCATGCAAAGAGTTGCCACTCTCTCTCCGGCATCAGCTTGGATCAAATCCTGATGAAGTGAAACATCTTTTCAACCCACATCAAGCCCATTTTGTATCCTACATACTGTGGCATGAGGATGAGAGTTGTAACGGGATCATTATCATGTCATAAAATGTGTTATTGCGCTGGAAACATGATGCAAAGCCACCAGTCCGTTTTGTCCCTTGGATTGGTGAGGGGACTGCTGTGGCTTCACATTGCTGAGATGTGTTGTTCACACTGCAGTCTCCAGAGCACACCGTCTCCCTCATCACCACTTGCTGGGTGTGAAGCAATCTCCCGTTTTTGTTGTCATGCTACTGTTATTTATCTTGGCTATGTGGTAGGCCAGGGCCAACTGGCTCCTGTAGAGGCCAAGGTTCAAGCTATTGTTGAGATTCCTGTTCCGAATGGCAAGAAAGCTTTAAGAAGGTTTTTAGGAATGGTTGGGTATTATCATAAGTTTTGTAAGAACTTTGCTGTCATCGCTCTCCCCCTAACAAAACTTTTAGGGAAGAGTGAAAGATTTGTATGGAATGACCTTTGCCAGGAGGCATTTGAACGTCTGAAAACCATCCTGTGTTATCACCCTGTGCTCAAGGCACCTGATTTTTCCAAGCCATTTTCTATAGCAACAGATGCTAGTGATGAAGCTGCTGGGGCAGTACTGTTACAGAAGGGAGTGGATGACATTGAACACCCAGTAGCTTATTTCTCAAAGAAATTTAATGTGCACCAGAAAAATTATTCAACTGTTGAAAAGGAATTGTTAGCACTTATTCTGGCTTTACAGCATTTTGAGGTCTATGTTCAGAGACCTCATAATCTCTCTGTTGCCCAGAGACCACTTGTAGTTTACATGGGTTATAATCCATTGGAGTTTCTAACTAAGATGAAGGATAAGAATAGAAGGTTATTAAATTGGAGTCTGATATTGCAAGAATGTGACTTAAAAATCAAACATGTGAAAGGAGCTGATTGTTTATCTAGATGTTAAGTTGGAAATTGTACACGATTTGCTCTGTCATCTGATGATCATACATGTATTGTTTCAAACTCTGTAATTTACATGTGGACTAAAAAAAATTATCGCCTTCATCAAAAAAAATTTCTCTGAAGGAAGGGGTTGTGACGGGGTCCTAAATTACCCCTAATGAACTGTGCTCGATTACCCCTATGAACTGTGGTTTTGAAAAGAGAGAGTTATTTTACACCAACATGTTGTTTTGAAAAGAGAGAGAGAGAAAGAAAGAGAGAGAGAGAGAGAGAGAGAGAGAGAGAGAGATGAAGACTAACTTTTGGACTGTCACTGGGGACGGGGAGTAACTTTTGGATTTCTGCTGAGTTGGAGAGCACCGAGCAGCTCGTAAGTCACTATGGTGACTGAGGGCAGCGTTATTTGATGGACAGTCCATGTTATGATTTTTCAGCAGCGTGTTTATACTTCCCAAGGACATGGCATGCTAGTGCATCTCTTACACAGACAAAGGAAGGAGGAGTTATTTGACTGACAGTTGGTACTCAGTACCGTGAGGTAAATAGGAGGTCAGGTGATATAGACCTCAGACACATGTTTTGGGACACTGAATGAGCTTTGTTGTGCCCACAGAAAAAGTGGGTTTTTGGAGGATCGATCAGGCAGATTGATCAGTCGCTCTTGCAGTGAGAAAAGGAATTGACTGATGGGGAGTTGTCCATGTGTCCAACCTTTGCCTAGGTTGATAGCTCCACCACAGAAAAACAGTCCCCTATGCTGTGGTCACAGTCGGTGACTTTTAAAGGATCTCAGAGGACAACAAGAAGATTGACGGCATCAGCTCACCTGAAGACTCAAATCTCTCCCTCTCTCTCTCTCCGTCACTACTCAACTCAACACCACGAACTGAACTGAACTGAACTTTACTCATCATCGTGAGACTGTATCTTTTTACCCCTAGACTTGAAGAAGCTTGATTTTCATATATTTCCACAATTACTGATATATTTACTTGAATATAATCATTGCTAACCTGTTTGATTTATCTACATTTATATTACTGTATTGTGTAGTTACTAATAAATATTATTATTGGTTAATAGCAATACTGGACTCCAAAGTGTTTTCTATTTCTGTTGGTTCTTTATTCCCGTCACGGGGTACATGACACAACCAATAGAGATTAATCAGAATCAATTCAGTGAATGGAACAACATGTTATCACGATATATATGGCAAGGTAAAAGGTCTGGAGTTCATCTCAAAACTTTGCAATTAGCCAAGGAAAAGGAGGGATGGGACCTACCTTCTCTTAGAGATTATTATTTTGCAGCACAGTTGAGAGCTGTGATATGTTGGTGCAACCCATCATATGACACTTAATGGAAAAACATTGAGGACGGGATACTTCCCATCCCCATACAGGCAATTTTGGCTGATAACAATGTACAAAGGTACATAAATACTAATGATAAGCCATGGGTGAAATGGACTCTAAAAATATGCAAAACCATTATAAAAGACTATAAACTAGAGGGAGATACTGCAATTCTTAAATGGTGTGCGTATGACTCGGATTTTACGCCGAATAAACTGGATGCTAGATTTAAGGACTGGACAACTAAAAGAATAACAGTTATTTGCAATAAAATGAAAGAAGGAACACTGTTCAGTTTTGAAATGCTTAAAGAGAAACACTTATTAGAAAAACAAGACTTTTATCGGTATCTACAGATGCGACAGTATGTTAATAGGAGAGTTAAAAATGTAACCAAGGCAGGTACATGCATAATAGAGCTATTTAGAAAAGCATATAATTCAGATAATGGTAGTAGAATCATTTCAAACGTGTATAAGGGTTTGTCAAATCTTAAAACACATTCGATTTCATACATTAAAACAAAATGCGAGAAAGAAGGAGGGATAATTATATCTGAGGAAGACTGGACAATAATATGGAGGTATCAATGGAAGTGTGCCATTTCACAGAAATGGAGGGAGTTTGGATGGAGAAACTTAATAAGATATTTTATTACACCCTCTCAGAAATCCCATCATGATAGTAACTGTTTGCTGGAGAAATTGTGGAAATCAAAATGCAAACCATTATATTTTCTGGGATTGCCCCATTAACAAATACTATTGGAGTGAGATACACAATGCCCTACAAGACATTTTTCAATGTGAAATACCCTTAGAAAGTAAGACCATATACTTTGGGTATGTACTTCAGGAATGGTTGAAAAGAGATAAATATTTAATGAATATACTGCTGGTAGCTGGTCAAAAGCCTCTTACCAGGAAATGGTTATCACAGGAGAGCCCAACTTTAAACGCATGGATGGAAATTACAATGGATATTTACAAAATGGAGAAGATAACAGCATCTGTTAATCATAAGTTGGAATAATTTGATTCATACTGGGAAAAATAGTTCAACTACATAACACCTCATAGGCCTAATTTTATTTTCACAAATCAATGAATATGTTGTAAAAAAAAGATCACTCCCTACTTGTACATAGTTTTCTCCTTTTGCTTGTTCTTTCTTTCCTCTTTCCTCTCTTTTCTATAGGTGTATACCTCAGATAAATATTATGTGGAGATTTGTGGCAAATATGATTATATAATATATATGTACAATATCTGAAATACATCTTATGGAAATGTCTGTTTGATGGTGAACTTCAATAAAAAATAAATTACAAAAAAAAGCAAGGCATACAGCGTATTGGCCTTCATCGACTGTGGGACTGAGTACAAGAGCCGAGAGGTAACGTTACAGCTATATAGGACCCTGGTCAGACCTCACTCGGAGTACTGTGCTCAGTTCTGGTCACTTCACTACAAGAAGGATGTGGAAACCATAGATAGGGTGCAGAGGATGTTGCCTGGATTGGGGCACATGCCTTAGGAGAATAGGTTGAGTGAACTTGGCCTTTTCTCCTTGGAGCGACAGAGGATGAGAGGTGCCCTGATGGAGGTGTATAAGATGATGAGGAGCATTGATCGTGTGGATAGTTAGAGGCTTTTTCTTAGGGCTGAAATGGCTAACATGAGAGGGCACAGTTTTAAGGTGCTTGGAAGTAGGTACAGAGGGGATATCAGAGGTAAGTTTTTTACGCAGAGAGTGGTGAGTGCATGGAATGGGCTGCTGGCAACGGTGGTGGAGGCGGATACAATAGGGTCTTTTAAGAGACTCCTGGATAGGTACATGGTGCTTGGAAAAATAGAAGGCTATGGGTAACCCTAGGTAATTTCCAAAGTAAGTACATGTTCGGCACAGCATTGTGGGCCGAAGGCCTGTATCCTGCTGTAGGTTTTCTATGTTTCTGTTTTTGCAATATGATATGCCCTCTCTTTTGCTTCAATGCTGTCTTTGACTTCCCTTGTTAATCACAAGTCAAACACAGGCAAGGAGGATGTTGTGGTAAAGGTCTTTTTCCATGCTGTATTGCTGTGACTCTGTGACAGCTACAGAGCAAGTGCAGTGCTGGTAGTCTATAAGGTACAAGATCATAATGAGGTAGATTGTGAGGTCAAGGATCCATCTTAATATATTGGGGACCATTGTCTTAATTATCCTAAGTAATGAAATCTGTTCCTTTATTATGGAGGCACTGATTCTGACTTATTAATGGTGATTGGTAATTGAGTTAATTTATTTGTTGTGACAGGAAGTGGAGGAATTTACTTTTATTACCCAGCTGGCTGGGTTGACAGACCACCTTCCAATTGGAATGAGACTCTTCATTTCCATGACAGCAGAGGATGGCAACAGGAATTGCGATGAACTTTGAATCTCCTAAACTACCCCACCACCCAGTAAGTGCCAAAAGCTTCAAGAGGTATACAAACCTATCTTTTAAATGGTATTTTAAAATATGTAAATTATAAACACAAATCATGATACTTTGATTCTGACCACACCGGAGATGTATGTTTACATGATATCGAGATATTGATTCTGGAGTATGAGCACTTTGAACATTTGGAACAGAGACCTGAAAACTGGGTCCATCATTAACTCCCCGCCTCTCTCCCAAATCGAGACCTTAACTTGAAATCCAGTACAGTATTGTCTTTTGCTTTTCCAACAGTTCCATGCAGTGGTTACAAATCTATTGCCAAACAAATCAGTTCCGTGCTGCCGTCTGTCCAGTTCCTTCAGTGTAAGATTTCAGAGTCAGGTCCATTTTACAGTTGCAAGCAAAAGAACTCTACATCCGGACCCACATTTGAACTGCCTCCAAGGAATCTTGCTGATTTGGGGATACATTTCAGGTTCCATTATATTGGACTTATCGGTCATCACAGCCCTCATCAATGTTTTCATAATGAAAGTTGAAAATTCTAGAAATGTATTCCAATTGGTCTGACAGACTCACTCCCAGCACTGAGACAGATTATAATTTATTTACATATACATTCCCTTCCTCTGGTGCACCTCCTTTTCCTTTTCTCCAGTGGTCCACTCTTCTCTCCCATTCAATTCCTTCCTTCAGCCCTTTACCTCTCCCAGCTGTCACCTCCCTCCTTACTTCATCCCCCTCCCCAGGCACTCACCCGGACTTGCCTATCGCCTGCCAGCTTGTACTCCTTCCCCACTTTCTGGCTTCTACCCCTTCCTTTCCAGTCTCGATGGATGGTGTTGGCTGTTGTACTCCCCTCCACAGATGCTCTCTGACCTGCTGAGTTCCTCCAGCACCGTGTTTTGTGTTGCTCTGGATAAAAATGTAGATGGGTGGGTGAGTTATTTTACAGACAACACAAAGATTGGAGCGGTGGATAGTGTAGCATGTTGTCGAAAGGATACAGCAGGAGATAGACCTGTTATGAGTGGAGAAATGGCAGGTGGAACTTAATCTGGACAAATGTGAGGTGTTGCTTTTTGGAAAATCAAATATAAGGGGAAGGTGTGTAGTTAACACCAGGACCCTTAACAGCATTGATATACAGAGGGACCTTTGGTCCAAATGCAAAACTTCCTGAAAGTGATCATGCAAGTAGATAGGATGGTAAAGGTGTATTGAATGCTTGCCTTCACTAGTTGGAAAACTGAATATAAGAGGAAATCATGGCGCAGATGTACAAGGTCATCACTTTAAAACAGATGAGCAGGAATTCCTTTTGCCACTGCCACAGAAGTGAAGATTGGTAGGTTCTTGATTAGTTAGGGCATTAAAGGTTACGGGGAGAAGACAGGAGAATGGGGTTGAGAGGGATAATAAATCAATCATAATAGAATGGCAGAGCTGAGTCAGTGGAATGGCCTAATTCTGCACCTATGTCTTCTGGTCTAAAAGTTTGATTAGTATTGTGCAGTTCTGGTTGCCTCATTACAGGATGGAATGGAAAGCTTTGGAAAGAAAGGGTGTGGAAGACCCTTTCTAGGATGCTGTGTGTGTGTTGGTGAGAGGTTTGACAAACATGGGTTGTTTCCTCTGAAGTGTCAGAGGCTAAGGAGTGACCTGATGCAAGTTTATAAAATTAAGAAACATGGAGTAGATGGTCAGAAACTTTTACTCATGGAAGAAATGTTAAGTACTAGAGGAAATGCATTTGAGTTGAGATGGGGGAAAAACTTTACTTGCCCCACACATCTTTTTTTCAAAAAACACAAAAATTGGTGTTGAGATTGTTAAAACAAACATTCAGGAACTGAAGGGATATGATTTGTGCACAGGTAGAAGAGATTTAGTTTAATTTGGCTTCATGGTCTGTTCCTGTGCTATGGTTTCTGTTCTAAAGTCTGCCACCTAGTGGTGAGAGACTGCCATTTGTTTGTTGCTTTGATGTGCTTTAATTTCACATTCACTAATCAAATCAAAATAGAAACACTGTAAGCTTTCTGGGTGGGCAGCTACGGTGGTTAACCCTTAGCGTAATAGAACATAATAGTGCTGTACAGGCCCTTCAGCCCACAATGTTGTGCTGACCCTTTAATCTACTCTAAGCTCAGTTGTCATGTTTCTAAGTTTTCTGATGAGACAAATCGACATGTCATTATAAGTGGAGAGGAGAATGCATGAAGACATCATGGGGACGTGGAACTAATTGAACTGGTCTGTCACAGCAAAACTAACTATCCAGGCCTTGTGCTCTACCATCGTGCAGGAGGTACAGGAGCCTTGGCTCCCTCGCCACCAGGTTCAGAAACACTTGTTACCCTACACCAGTGTGGATAACTTCATTCATCACAACTCTGAATTGATTCCACAACCAACACTCATTTTCAAGGATTTTTTAACAATTCATGTCTGTTTACAGTGCCTAAAAAGTAATTAGGGTAATTAATTTAGATCACTTTGTAGTGCTATGTTTTCACCTTGACACGAAAGAGTGTTTTTCTGTTGATCGGTGTCAAAATAGCCAAATTAAATCCACTGTGAGTCAACGTTGTAAAACAATGAAACATGAAAACTTCCGGGGGTGGAGGTTGGTCAAATACTTTTTATAGGCATTGTATGTATATTTTTTGTAAATTCTATTGTTTCTTTATTTTCCCATAAATGCTTACAAGAAAATGAATCTCAAGGTAGTAATTATATATTGATGATAAATTTACTTTGAGAATATGGCAGGTGCAATAAAATACTTACTTTGGTGCACAAAACTGAAAAGCAGTGTATTCATTAAACAGGCTGGAATATCCAAGTGGCCTGAAACACAAATGTCAGAGCCAACAGGTGCATGAATGTTGCAATGAGGAAGGGAAAGGGCATGATGGTCTTTGTTAGGAGAGTAATGAAGAATGGTAGCACCCAGTTATATACCCAGATGTACAGGTAGGTGCCATTAAAGAAACAGCAGGGACCAATACAGTTTGGCACCAGTGGTGTTGCAGGAGTTGCTGGTCAGTGGTGAACTCAACATACTACTGACCTAGGGACTCCAGCTCTGTGCTTACTCCTGAAGCTTGAGGTTTGAGGTCAGTGTTTTCCTTCTAGATAGATGTCAACCACAGCTGACAAGTTCCATCTGCCTGAAGTGATTGGTTTTAAGGCACCAGTAACTTGCCTTTGCCCTTCCTCCTGCCGGTAGAAACAGTTCTGCCAGGCTTAGTAGCTAAGCCACACATGAAGGGCAGGAGCTGGATTTGGATTTCAGAGGCTATTTGAGACGTACGCCATTGGGAGCATCCCCACCAGCTATGACAATCTTAAGGATCCATCGTCATAATAAAATGGCATCACACAAATTTGCTCATTAAATCTTTTATATCATTTATTGTCTGTTAAAATTATAGGTCACAATAAACATCGGCTTTAACAAATATTTTATTGCATGTCCACACTTGCATATAGCAGTAGTTTATAACCACTATCAATAAGAGTCCACAAACATTTTCATAAAACAAAAGCATTTGCAGCTTGTTAAAGCACCAAGCACTGGTTCATCAGTTGCTGATGAGTTGTTGCTTCCCGTGACACCCACCACCACCACCAGAGGGCCTGTACTGCGCTGTGCTTTTCTATGTTATTTCCACGCAGCAGTTCACTGAACGTTAATAGTGAATCCCAATACTCAACGATTAGGACATTTGGAACCAGTTCCTTTGACTAGGTCCTTAATCAGTATATCAATGAGAAGATAGTGAGGCAAGTTCTACACGACGCCAGGAAGTAAGAAACTGCACCATGTGGCACCACAAAGACTATCTTAAAAAAACAAACACCAAAACGTGCTCCAAGAAAAAGAGCAACCAAGAAGTTCCTTACGAGGAAGTAAAATTAAAAGACCCATCCAGTTGAGGCACAACCTAGAAAACCATCAGAGCACCTTGGAGAGTGGACTGTATGATGCTGGGGTCCGGGGAATGTAAAGGAAATGGAAAAACCTTAAGGCAATAGATGTTTTATCTCCTGTAGTGCCTAGACCAAACTGTTTAACCATATACAGGTGGCTACTCTCCACAGTCAAGGTGTAGTTTACATTTAGTGACTGATGAAGCGTGAACCAGTTCGCTGGTCTGAGAGCGGGAGATCACCTCTCACTGTCACGCTGCAGTTCATGATCACGTATTGCCTCAGGAAACCCTCAACTGGCCAAACCTGTCCCCTTAACATCCGACTTGCCCAAGCTTCCTTTATGAATTGCATCTGCCTTGCAACGTCTGCCCAGCTCCTTCACAAGGCAGGCAAACTGCAGGCTCAGAGCACAACATATGGTCTGCTCAAGATGTAGATCAGGAATCAGGAACTCTTTTCAGTATTTTGCAGCAAATTGACTTCAGCCCAGGTTTGCTTTGGAACAATAAATGCTGCAGACCGCAGCCCAGAGTAGTTCCAAGCTGTACCTAGAATACATCTCGGCAGTCCCAGGCCCCGGCACAATGCAGTCGATATATTTTTTTGCTTGCTTTATTGATAGTGCTTTGAACTTTAAGGAAGGAGCATAATCCTACATAAAAACTTTATGAAGGCACGCCTATGACAGCACCCTTTGTTTCTACCATTGGGCTGCAGCTGTTCCTGGTGTCTAATGAGCAGAGCCTTTAGCTGTCAGCCTCTCCCCGCGGCCTGTGGTCCCCAGTGGGTTGCTGCTCACCCACGCTGCCACTCAGCAAGCAGTTGATCAACTGGCTAATCTCATGCTGGCCTCGGTAGATGCGCTTTAGGTCCTGGGGCAGACAGCAACAGGATGTAAGGTTCAGGTAGCTGAGTTGTGAGCAGCTGCTCACCACCACCCTGGAGAACAGAGAAAGAGAAAAATCAAACCTCTCTCCACAGACCTAAAGCAACAAACAGAAACATTTCCTGAGAGAACTGTGGTAATGAAAGGCAAGCTCTGCTTGCAGAGATTCTGCATGGAAAGGAAGATTTAATTAGACCGAATGCTTTTGTGACGAGAAAGCATTTCAGGATGTATACTGTATACATTTCTGACATTAAACTTGACCTTTGAACTGAATTAAGAAAAGATTAACTTTATTTGTCACATGTATAGCGAAATAGCCATAGACCATAAAGAAAGCAAAAGCAATGTTAACATTCATTTGGAGAGGACTAGAATATAAAAAGCAAGGATGTAATGCTGAGGTCTATAAGGCATTGGTCAGACTGCACTTGGAGTATCGTGAGCAGTTTTAGGCCCCTTATCTAAGAAAGGGTGTGCTGGCATTGGAAAGGGTCCAGAGGAGGTTCATGAGAATGATCCTGGAAATGAAAAGGTTAATCCATCGGGAGTGTTTGATGGCTGTACTAGCTGAAGTTTAGAAGAATGAGGGGAGATCTCATTAAAAGTAGTACGTAAATGCCATTACATAGAAAGCACGGCAGTACCTCCACTTAGAATATTGAAAACATTTGGCATCGGTGTGCAGTGGGGAGTATATCGACCGGCTGCATCACAGGCTGGTATGGAATGCCCTTGCGTGGAAAATCCTACAAAAAGTAGTGGATATGGCCCAGTCCATCACGGGTATGGCCCTCCCAACCACTGAGTGCATCTACACAGAGAACTGTTGCAGGAAAGCAGTACCCATCAAGGACTGCTGCCACCCAGGCCATGCTCTGTTCTCACTGGTGCCATCAGGAAGGTGGTACAGGAGCCTCAGGACACACACCACCAGGTTCAGAAACAGTTACTGTCCCTCAACCACCAGGCTCTTGAACCAGAGGAGATAACTTCACTCACCACAACACTGACCTGTTTCCATAACTTATGGAGTCACTTTCAAAGACTTTTCATCTCATGTTCTCGAAATTTATTATTTATATAATTATTTCCTTTTATTCTTTTGTATTTGCCTTTTAAACACTGTTTATCCATGCTGCTGGTGTGGTCTTTCATTGATTCTATTATGGTTATTGAAGTTGCCAAAAGGATAATGAATCTCAGGGTTGTATACGGTGATATATATGTACTTTGATCATAAATTTACTTTGAACTTTGATTAGACCACACTTGGGAGTATTGTGTTCAATTCTGGGTGCCTCAGTAGAGGAAGGATGCGGAAGCTTTAAAGAGGGTGCAGAGGAGATTCACCAGGACACTGCCTAGATTAGAGAGCATGTCACATGAGGCAAGGTCTAGTGAGCGAGGGCTTTTCACTTTGGAGCAAATGAGGATGAGAAGTGACCTGATAAAAGTGTACAAGATGATATCAGGCATAGATCGAGTGGACAGCCAGAGACACTTTCCCAGGAGGAAAGGGCTAATTTGAGGAGGCAAGATTTTCAGGTGATTGGAGAACAGTATTGAGGAATGTCAGGGGTAAGTTTCTTTTAAAAAACAGAGTGGTGGGTGCATGGAATACACTGCCAGGGGTGGTGGGGTGGTGGTAGAGGCAGATACATTTGGGAATTTAAGAGCCTCTATGATAGCCACATGAATAAAAGAAAAAAAAATTTCGGTGGCTCAGGCACATTGAGTGTGAGTGTCAGTGTTGGAGCGATACAGTCGGGAGAGAGAGAAAAAAAGGAGTATAAAAGGAGCAGATTCGGGTAAGGCTGGGCTTTACTGGCAGCACAACGTGATAAGTGTTGGTATCAGAGGCCAAAACAAAACTCAGCTGCAAATAAAATCAAGGGTCAAGCAGAGATGCCAGTACGCCAGTGATAGGAAGGCTTTGGCTTAACAGTTTTCAGTGTACGCACGCAGGCGGAGGCACAGATAAGAAGAAATAGCCTTTCCTTTAGTATAGAGGAGTCAGGATGGAAGGCTCCTCCTGTCAGATGTGGATATTCAGGATACCTGACAGTTTCCCTGACGACTACACCTACAGGAAGTGCACCCAACTTCAGTGTCCAACTGACTGGGCCAAAGAGCTGGAACTGGAGTTGGATGTTCTTGGGATCATTTGGGAGGCTGAAGATACTAAAGCTGACTCTTTTGAAGAGGTAGTCAGACCCAGAGTACAGGCTTCGGACAGTAGATGGGTAACCACCGTGAGGAGTAAGAGGATTAGGAAGTATGTGCAGAGCGTCCTGTGGCCATTGTCCTCAGCAACAAGTATACCTATTTGGATACTGCAAGGGGTTGGGTTGGGGGTGGAGAGACATCCACTGGGGCACAGCAGCAGCAGCCAGGCTGGTGGGTGTGTGGCCGGCTCTGAGGCTCAACAGGGAAGTGTAAAGTTAGGCAGTGCAGTAGTTATAGGGACCCAATAGTTGGGGGGACAGAAAGGAGATTCTGTGGCTTCAAAAGAAACACCAAGATCGTGTGTTGCCTCCCGGTTGCTAGGGTCCAGGACATATCAGAGCATATGCAAGATATTCTCAATGGGGAGGGTGAACAGCTAGAGGTCCTGTTGCATATTGGCACCAACTACATAGGCAGAAAGGGGGAAGAGGTCCTACACAGTGAGAGTATAGAATTAAGCTACACAGGCCGATTAAGGTGGTTAAAGCAGCTTATGGAACACTTGCTTTTATTAGTCAAGGCACTGAGTCCAAAAGTCAAGAGGTTATGTTGTAACTTCATAAAACTCTGGTTAGGCCACATGGAGTATTACGTACAATTCTGTTTGACCCACTAGGAAAGATGTTGAGGGTGTAGAAGATGTTTACCAGGACTCTGCCTGGTTTAGAGGGCATGTGCTATCACGACAAGCTAGATAAGTGTAGTTTTCTCTGGAGCAGCAGAGGCTGTGGGGAGATCTGATAGAAGTTAATAAGATTATAAGAGACTTCGATAGAGTAGACAGAGAGCATCTGTTTCTCAGAATTGAAATGTTTAATACCAGAGGACGTGCCTTGAAGGTGAGGGGGTAGGTTCAAACTGGATGTGAGGGGTAAGATTTTTTACTCAGAGTCGTAGATGCTTGGAATGTGCTGCCTGGTATGGTGGTAGAGGCAAATACATTAGAGTCTCTTAAGAGATGCTTGGACAGGCACACGGATGTGAGGAAGGTGGAGGCATAGGACATGCTATATAGGTAGGAGGAATTAGTGTTTGGGTGTTTTTAATCTGCTTTTTAACTGGTTCGGCAAAACATTGTGGGCTGAAGTGCCTGATCCTGTGTTGTACTCTTCTATGTTCTATGTTTAAAAATGGAGGGCTATATGGAAGAGAAGGGTTAGATTGATCTTCAAGAGCACATTAAAAAGTTGCACCACATCATGGGCTGAAGGGCCTGTACTGTGCTGTGGTGTTCTGTAGTCTCTGATATTAATTGGTCTTTTCACACTTCAGATCTACAATATAGCAAATATACCACACTGATGACTACCTGACAGCATCCAGGGTGACTTTTGTCCCAGCCAGGTTGAGGGTGCGTAGGATGACATTGCCCTCGGTCCCTGCCAAGATCTCCATGGCTAGCTCAAGGTCCTTCACCTTGTAAAACTGACCACTGATATCCAGCACCTCCAAAGAGTGTCTCCACTTCAGAGCTATTTGCTGTGAGCCCTGCTTTACCAGCTGTAGCGTGCTATAATCCAGTCCCAGGAACAACCGCGAGAGGTCTGGTGATGGAACAAGCAGAGAGTTTCGTAAGAACCCAAGAGATTCCATAGATGCTGGAAATTATGCTCAGCAGGTCAAGCAGCATCTAAGGAGAGGAATAGTCAACATTTCAGGAAGGGTCTTGGCCCAAAACGTTGACTGTTGACTCTTTTCCATACGTGCTGCCTGACCTGCTGAGCTTCAAAAGAAATCACTTTGGCTCGTTAGCCTCAGATTGTCAGGGGCAGGCCATTCGGCCCCTCAAGTCTGTTCCACCATTCAGTAAGATCCAACTTTCCTTATGTTTGCTCTCCCCACATGTACTGGTTTTGGTTTATTATCATCACATGTACTGAGGTACAGTGAAAGCTTCTCTTCTGTTCATGCAGATCATTTAATTACACGGTGCATTGAGGTAGAACAATGGAAAATAATAACAGAATGCAGAATAAAGTGTTGCATTCAGAGGAAGTGCAGTGCAGCTAGACAATAAGGTGCAAGACCATAACACAGTAGATTGTGAGGTCAAGTGTTCATCTTATCGTACTATGCAACCGTTTAATAGTCTTATTACTGCAGGGTAGAAGCTGTCTTGAGCCCACGGCTGCAAGAAACTGCAGAGAGTTGTGGATACAGTTCAGCACATCACAGAAACCGTGGACTCTGTCCGCACTTCTTGCTGACTCAGTAAAGCAGAAGGACACCACCCACTCCAAGCATTCTCTCTCCTCCCCTCTCCCAACAGGCTCAAGGACAGCTTCTATCCCACTGTTATCAGAGTCTTGAATGGACTCCCTTGTACAATAATATAGACAATTGACCTCACAATCTACCTCGTTGTGATCTGTTTACCTGCCTTTCTCTGTAGCTTTTCCATTACACATATGAAAAAACTCTAAGATAAAGAACACAATAATAAAAAAACCACAATAAAGATAAATACATAGCTAGCTTTGATATATAGATTACATGCATGCCCGTAAAATGATGCCAGACACAGGAGTGTCTGTACATAAGGTGACTGACAGGATATGATGGTGGTTGGGGGGTGTGGAGGGGTGGGTTAGTGGGTGGAGGTGTTGATCAGCCTTAGTACTTGGGGAAAGTAACTGTTTTTGAGCCTGGTGGTCCTGGTGTGGATGCTACGTAGATTCGTCCCTGATGGGAGTGGGACAAACAGTCCACGAGCAAGGTGGGTGGGAGCCTTCATGATGCTACTGACTCTTTCTATATACATGTCCTTGATGGTGCCAGTGATACGCTGGGCAGTTTTGACTACCAGTTGTAGAACCCTTCTGTCTGCAGCAGTGCAGTTTCCACACCATGCAATGATGCATCTGGAGAATGATGTGAGTATAGATGTGCATACTGCAGCTCTCGTCAGCCTCCTCAGAAAATCAGTGAGCTTTCCTTTTCAATCTTTCTATTAATTTCAGCATCATAAACATTACAGAAAATAGATACAGAGCAATTGGGATTACACTATTGATAAATAGTTTATACAAGTATAAATTCAGTTGACACATAATTAATGAGCCTCCCAAAATCTCAAAAAGTACAAACATAATATAGGAAAATATAAAGTGAAAATATAAAAATATCATGAAAAAAGAAAAAATATATGTGTACACCCCAAAACAAAAAAAACCTAAACCAACTAGAAGAAAACTAAACTAAATTAAAGAAAAAAAAGAAAAAGAATGGGCTACACACATCAAAGTTGCTGGTGAACGCAGCAGGCCAGGCAGCATCTCTAGGAAGAGGTACAGTCGACATTTCAGGCCGAGACCCTTCGTCAGGACCATACACTCGTCAGGTCTCGGCCTGAAACGTCGACTGTATCTCTTCCTAGAGATGCTGCCTGGCCTGCTGCATTCACCAGCAACTTTGATGTGTGTTGCTTGAATTTCCAGTATCTGCAGAATTCCTGTTGTTTGCGTTTTAAAAAGAATGGGCTATTATGATACCTCAGATAAGACCATTAGTGTCGTTAACTCTGCTCCTCTCTCCGTACATTGAAGTAACAAAACAGAATTGGAAAGGGTCAAATTACATCATATGAAAGTATTGAATAAATGGTCTCCAAATCTCTTCAAATTTAATAGAAGGGTCGTAAATGACGCTTCTAATGTTTTTTCTAAATTTAAACAAGACATAGTTTGAGAAAACTATTGAAATGTAGTAGGAGGCTTAATCTCTTTCCAATTCAATAATATGGATCTTCTAGCCATTAGTGTAACAAAAGCAATCATCCGACAAGCCGAGGAGGTCAGATGACGTTGTTCTATCCCTGGTAAACCAAAGATTGCAGTAATAGGATGAGGTTGTAGATCAACATTCAAAACAGTTGAAATAATATCAAAGATGTCATCCCAATATTTCTTCACAAAGGGCATGACCAAAACATATGAGTTAATGAAGCTATCTCAGAATGACATCTATCACATACAGGATCTATATGAGTAATAACGAGCTAATTTATCCTTGGACATATGAGCCCTGAGCTTTCCTGATTGTGTGGAATGTGTTCTGGAACCATGACTCTTTATTCTGAACTGTTATTGTTTTACCTTAATGCACTCAGTGACAATTTGACATATTTGAGACCAAATAATTGTGTCTTACATTTTTATAAAAGTCTCTCATGACACACAAATCCTCAGAGAGGAATCAAACAGAGGAGAGAGACAGTTCTCCCTACCTTGGCAGGGCAGAAGCTGTAGCGACGCCGGTGTGATCCGATAACAACCTCGGAGGTCCAAGCTCCGCAGCTTGGTCGACAGGTGCAGCAGCTTTACCAGAACCTCATCTGTGACCAGCGAGCATGAGGTGGCCAAGCACAGCTCCTCCAACTCAGAGAAGCCGACCTCAGGGGAAACGATCATTGTGGAAACCCTTGGGAACCAGGCCAGGTTCAGCAGTCTTAGGACCTGCACGAAATGACACAATTGGTTAAAGACTGGCAGTAGCTGGTTTACTGCAAAGAGGCAAGTTAGCACAGACAGTAACTTCTACATATCAAAGGATTTGAGCACCTGAATCACCCTAGCATAGAAAACCACAAGCCAAGTGCTGCTAAATGGCAGTAACACAATGGGAGCCCTCCTGATCAGTACGGGAGCAAAAAGGCTTGCTTCGATGCAAAGTGATGTGATGCATTTCTACAATATAGGACAACGCAGCACAGGCACAAACCCTTTAGCCATCATGGCTATGACAACCACAATACCAAATTAAAGTAAACATAATGAGCAATTGGGACTGCTAAACACGAGAAGAGCCCATGGTGTTACAGGAAAGATACTATATAACCATATAACAATTACAGCAGGGAAACAGGCCATCTCGGCCCTTCTAGTCCGTGCTGAACTCTTACTCTCACCTAGTCCTACCGACCTGCACTCAGCCCATAACCCTATACTAGCATGGATAGAACAGCAACTTTGATGTGTGTTGCTTGAATTTCCAGCACCTGCAGAATTCCTGTTGTCCACAGATAGTGGGAATAGTTCAGTGATGGGGTTATTCCCTTCGGATCAAGAGCCTGTTAGTTGAGGGCTAATAACTGTTCCTGAACTGGTGATATTTGGCGTTCTATGCTGGCGGGGTGGTGGGGTTGGCCAAGTGGTTAAGGCGTTTGTCTAGTGATCTGAAGGTCGCTCGTTTGAGCCTTGGCTGAGGCAGAGTGTTGTATCCTTGAGCGAGGCACTTAACCACACACTGCTCTGCAATGACACTGGTGCCAAGCTGTATCGGCCCTAGTGCCCTTCCCTTGGACAACATCGGTGGCGTGGAGAGGGGAGACTTGCAGCATCGGCAATTGCCAGTCTTCCATACAACCTTGCCCAGGGCTGCGCCCTGGAAACCTTCCGAGGCACAAATCCATGGTCTCAGGAGACTAATGGATGCCTGTTAAAAAATACTGGGGGGGGAGGAGGAAGATGTCTACCTTATATATACTGCATACCCCTTGTAATTTTTGTAACTTCCAACACATGCAAAATGCTGGAGGAACTGAAAGGATAAGGTAGCATCAACAGAGCTGAATAAATGATCAACGTTTCATCTGATGAGGAGTCTCAGCCCAAATGTTATAATTGTATTCCCCTCCATAGATGCTGCCTGACCTGCTGAGTTTCTCCAGCATATTCTTTGTATTGCTCAAGATTTCTAGCACTTGCAGAATCTTTTGTTGCTATAAACTTCAATAGGTCTCCCCTCAGCCCTTGTAGGTGGAATGTAAATCGACAGGCAAGGATGTTCTTTATGAATGAGGGGTCATTGAAAGAGAGTTCAATAGACAGGCAGTAATTTTATTTTCATTTAGAAATAAAGCACCTTAACGCAAGCCCACACCACCCAATTAGACTCCTGTGACTAATTAACCCACTAACCCATAAGTCTTCAGAATATGGGAGGAACCAGAGCACGCAGAGCCATCACCCTCAACACCCCAAGTACCTGTAGTTTGGGGCAGCCAGTCTGTAGCATCTCAAGGCACAACGGGAAGAAGGGATTAGTCTGCTTGATCTCGGAGTTGATCTCCAGTACTCTGAGTTCAGTGCAGCAGCCAGCCTAGGAGACAGGAGCACACAGATTAGGTGAACGAAACTGTTAGCAAACTGGACCAAATACCAACCAGCTGCATAAAGACATCAAATAAAACATGGTGATTGTCAGCTAATTGGAAGATTGGATCTCACCTATATCAAAACACCTCTCCAGTAACTTTACAGAGATAGTCCATTGTGGGTAAAGTCCTCGCCACCATTGAGCACATCTACACAGAGCACTATCGTAGGAAAGCACCATCAAGGACCCCCACCATCCAGGGCATGCTCTCTTCTTGCTGCTGCCATCAGGAAGGAGTTACAAGAACCTCAGGATCTTCACCACAAGTTCAGGAACAGTTATTACCCCTCAACCATCGATAAAGCTCTTGAACCAAAGGGGATAACTTCACTCACGCCAATAGTGAACTGTCCCTTCAACCTATGGACTCACTTTCAAGGCCTTTTCATCTCATGTTTTTGATATGTATTATTGTTTTCTTTGTATTTACTGTGAATGCCTGCAAGAAAATTAATCTCAGGGTTGTATATGACGTGTTGGCGTGTGGCCAAGTGGTTATTAAACATTTGAATAAGATTGTATGTATCAGAATCAGGTTTATTATCACTGACACGTTTCCTATACTGGGGGAGTCTAGGACTGAAGGGCACAACCTCAATTTAGAGGGACACCTACTTAGTACAGAGATGAGGAATTTCTTTCGTCAGAGGGTAATGAGTCTGTGGAATTCATCGCCACAGATGGCCGTAGGGGCCTAATAATTGGGTACATTTAAAGCGGAGGTGAACTCCACCACGAGTGTCCCCAGCCGACCACAAAAGGAGGAGGGTTGGGCATGGGGCTAGCAACCCCATCCTGTGGAGAAAAAAAAAGCAGAGCTACTGAAACACCAACGGAAGCTCTAAAGACACCATCCCTGGGACAGGAAAGATAAACCAAGAGGCAGGACAGAGGACTCTGGCGAGCTACTGTCAGTGGCCTTTGCCCCAGCAGGGGTGTTGGGGCTTAAGTAAAGCAGAGGTTGGTAGGCTCTTGATGCCTTGACTCAGAAGTTATTGGGAGAAAGCAGGAGAACAGGGTCGAGAGGGATAATAAATCAGCCATGATGGAATGCCGCAGCACCTGCGATGGACCAAATGGCCTAGTTCTGCTCCTAAGTCTTACCTGATGTGAAATCTGTTGGTTTGCAACAGCAATACAGTGTAAGAACATTTAAAAATATATAAATAACAAAAATAAATAAATAGTACCAACAATGAAAGGAATAATAGGTGGTGTTCATGGCTTCATGTGTGTATATATATTCATTTAATATAAGTATACAAGCTCTCACATATTTGGCGATACTCAAACTTGTACATATGTTTTTATGATTGCTTTTACATTTTACATTGTGTTTTATGCTTCTTATCTTTTTGAAATATGCTGCATCGGATCTGGATCTGGAGTAAAAATCATCTTGTTCTCCTTTGCACTCATGTAATGAAAAATTACAATAAACAACCTTGAAATTGTGCTGGGGTGGGGGCTGGTCCCTCCTGTCAGTGCTGTCCTCCAGGGTTGGCTCAGTGGAAGGCAAGCTGAACTGCATTCATCTGCAGCTGCACTTGCGCGACATGTGGAACTGCTGTGGGCTGTTCTTCCAGAAACGTGGCTCCGGGACAACATCCCATGTACCATCATTCTACAGGCCATGACATCCAGGGGCTTGGCTATATATGTTTTTGTGTAACTGTATGTTTCACTGACAATGTAATTCTATGTGCAATATGTGCTGTGTGACTGTTGGTACTACACTTTGCATCGAGGTCCCAGAGAAATGATGTTTTGTTTGGCGATATACATGTGTATGGTTGAATTACAATGAAAACTTGAACTTGAAGGGATGTGGGCTTCACAGGTTGAGCCAGCATTTAATTACCTGTCCCTAGTTGCCTTCAAGGAGGTGCGTGGCCTTCTTGAATCGTTGCAGTCCCTGGGATGTGAACACACCCACAGTGCAGTGGAGGAGGAAGTTCCAGGACCTTGACCCAGTGACACTGAAGGAATGGTAATGTATCTCCAAGTCAGGATGGAGTATGGCTAGGAGGTCGCTACTGAACATTCACAAATTTCCTAACAGCAGGTGACCAGAGTTGGATACAGTATTCTGGAGGCAGTGTTCATGGATTATTCAGAAATCTGATAGTGGAGGAGAACAAGGTGACCCTAAAACATTGAGTGTGTTTCTTAAGGCTCCTGTACCTCCTTCCTCATGGTAGTAATGAGAAGAGAGCATATCCTGGGTGATGGGGTCTTTAATAATGGATGCCACCTTTTTGAGGCATCGCCTTTTGAAGATGTCCCAAATGCTGGAAAGGATAGTGTTGAGGATGTTTCCAATGGAGGTTCCCTCCATATCAGATGGTGATGCAACTAGTCAGAATGTTCAATCAAAATTTGCTGGAGTTGGAGATAACTCAGAAAATGTGTAGCTCGGGTGGTTGATGGTAGGGTTGCTAGAGTCTTTGGCCACATACCAGATCTCTTCAAATGTCTAATGAAATATGACTGCAGGCGTGACTTTTTCATAACTGCACAAATAAGTTGGGCCCAAGACACATCTTCAGTGATGTTGAGACCCAGGAACTTGAAGCTGCTCACCTTTTCAACTGCTGATCCCTTGTACAACCAAACAAAATAACGTTTCTCAAGACCATGGTGCACCCACAAAACATATCACTCACACACACACAGGATACAAAACAAAATATACCATAAATAAGTGAAAATATAATATAAAAAAGACTGTAGTATGCAGCACAAAGAAACAGTAAACCACTCTCTGTCCAAGTGACAAAAGCTCAGTGGTGAAAGGGTATTTATTAGTCTCACAGCCTCAGGAAAGAAGTGGTTACCTAGTTTGGCAGCCCTAATCCTGATGCTCCTGTACCTCCTTCCTGTTGGTAGTGGGTCAAAGTGATTGTGGAATAGGTGGTGGAGAACCTCAACAATACTTCGGGCCCTTCATCTGCAACACTGCTGGTAAATGTCACAAATGGGGGGAAGAAGAGGCAGGAAACCCCGGTGTCCTCTCAGTTCATCCCTTCCTTCCCATGGCACAACCCAATTATACTGGGATCCTGCAACTCCATCCCATTGCCCACCCCCTGAGCACAAGGTAACCTTACCATAATGGCATTCAAGATGTTGCGCGGGCGAATGCTGTACGTCACAAAGAGCTGTCTGAGGTTCAAACCTGCTGTCTCCAGAAAGCTGACTACTGCTGCTGTGTCAACCTGCAAAGCAAGGTCAGAGATAGTCAATCAATCGTGACCCCTCAAACCCTCTTTACCTTCGTAAGATCTAGGATCAGAAGATCAATTAGATTATGCCTAATTGTATTTCAATTTTAGTTCATGACTTGGCTTCCACATTCCTGTCTAATCTTCTTTCCTTATTTACAGATAGAGTGCAGAACATGCCCTTCTGGTCCTTTGAGCCACAGTGCCCAGCAACCCCCATTTAACTCTAGCCTCATCACAGCACAACTTACATAACACCATAAGAAATAGGAACAGAATTTGGCCATTTGGCCCATAAAGTCTGCTCCACCATTTCATCATGGCTGATCCATTTTTCCTTTCAACATCAATCTCCTGCTTCCCCGCATCCCTTCATGTGTTGACCAATCAAAAATCTATCAGACTCTGCCTCAAATATACATAAAGACTTGGCCTCCAGAGCTACCTGTGGTGAAGAATTCTACAGAATCACCACTCTGTCTGAAGAAATTCCTCATCTCCGTTCTAAACCGACACCCCTCTATTCTGAGGCTGCGTCCTCTGGTGTTAGACTCTCCCACCATCAGAAACATTCTCTCCACATCCACTCGATCAAGGCCTTTCACCATTCGATAGATTTCAATTAGGCCACCCCTCATTCTTCTGAATCTAATGAATACAGGCCCAGAGCCATCAAACGCTCTTCATATGGTAAGCCATTCAATCCTGGAACCATTATCATGAACATCCTTTGAACCCTCTGCAGTTGCAGCATATCCTTCCTAAGATAAGGGGCTCAAAACTGCTCACAATACTCCCAGTGAGGCCTCACCAGTGCTTTATAAAGTCTCAGCATTACATCCTTGCTTTTATATTCTAGTCCTCTTGAAATGAATGCTAACGTTGCATTTGCCTTCCTCAGCACAGATTCAACCTGCAAATTAACCTTTATGGAATCCTGCACATGACTCCCAAGTCCCTTTGCACTTCAGATTTTTGAATTTTCTCTCCATTTAGAAAATAGTCAGCCCTTTCATTTCTTCTACCAATGTGCATGACCACACAGTTTCCAACGTTGTATTCCATCTGCCTTTTCTTTGCCCATTCTCCTAGTCTGTCTAAGTACCCCCTCTTCTTCCTCAAAACTACCCGCGCATCCACCTATCTTCAAATCGTCTGCAAACTTTGCAACAAAGCCATCAATTCCATTATCCAAATCATTGACATATAACACAAAAAGAATCGGTCCCAACACTTTGGAACACCACTATTCACCAGCAGCCAACCAGAAAAGGCTCTTTGCCTCCTGCCTATCAGCCACTGCATTATCTATGCTAGAATCTCTCCTGTAGTACCATGGATTTAAGGCCTTCTGAAAATCCAAGTACACAACATCAAGCGATTCCCCTTTGTCTATCCTGCTTATTAGTTCTTCAAAGCATTCCAACAGATTTGTCAGGCAAGATCTTCCCTTGAAGAAACCACCCTGACTACAGCTTATTATCATATGCTTCCAGTACCCCAAAACCACACCCTTAACAATCGACTCCAACCACTGAGGTCAGGCTGACTGACCTATAATTTCCTTTCTTCTGCCTCTGTCCCTTCTTGAAGAGTTGCAATTTTCCAGTCATCCGGAACCATTCCAGAATCCAGTGATTCTTGAAAGAACATTACTAATTTCACCACAATCACTTCAGCCAACTCTTTTAGAACCCTTCGTGTATATCATCTGGTCCAGGTGACTTCATTTACCTTCAGACCTTTCAGTTTCCCAAGAACCTTCTCTCTAGTTATGGTAACTTCACATACTTTATGAACCCTGACTCCTGGAATTTCTACCATACACAGTGAAGATGGATGGAAAATAATTAGTCAGTTTGTCTGCCATTTCTTTGTCCCCCATTACCACCTCTCCACCACCATTCTTCCAGCGCTCTGATATCCACTCCCCCCTCCCTTTTACACTTTATGCATCTGAAGAAACTTTTGGTATCCTCTTTGGCTAGCGTACTTTCTGATTCCATCTTTACCTCTTTAATGTCTTTTTAGTTGCCTTTTGTTGGTTTTTAAAAGCTTCCCAACCCTTTAACTTCCCACTAATTTTTGTTCTATTATATACCCTCTCTTTGGCATTTATGTTGGCTTTGACTTTTCTTGTTAACCACAGTTGTGTCATCTTTCCTTTAGAATACTTCTTTCTCTTTGGGATCTACATATCCTGTGCCTGCTGAATTGCTTCCAGAAATTCCAGCCATTGTTGCTCTGCCCTCATCCCTGCCAGTGTTCTTCTCCAATCAGTTCTGGACAACTCCTCTATCATGCCTCTGTAATTCCCTTTACTCCACTGTTATACTGATACATCTGACTTTAGCTTCTCCCTCTCAAATTTCACAGTGAATTCAATTATATTATGATCACTTTCCTCTAAGGGTTCTTTTCCCTTAAGCTCTCTAATCACTATTGGTTAATTGCACAACACCCAGTCCAGACTAGCTGCTCTAAAAAACCAATTCATAGGCATTCTAGAAATTCCCCCTCTTGGGATCTAGCACCAACCTGATTTTCCCAATCTACTTGCATACTGAAATCCCCCATTCCTATTGTAACGTTGACCTTGGCCTTCATTTTCTATCAGTTTGAGGTCTGCATATAACTCCCATCACAGCTTTTTTACCCTTGCAGTTCCTTCATTCTATTCACCAAGATTTTACACCTTCTGACCCTATGTCATCTCTTTCAAATGATTTGATTTCATATTTTACCCACAGAGCAATGCCACCCCCTCTGCCTTCTTGCCCATCCTTTTGAAACAATGTGTATCCTTGGACATTAAGCTCCGAGCTATAATCTTCTTTTAGCCATGATTCAGTGAGGCCTAAAACATCATACATGTCAACCTGTAACTGTGCTACAAGTTCATCCACCTTATTCCCGTATACTGTGCACATTCATAGACAACACCTTCAGTCCTGTATTCACCCTTTTCGATTTTGTCTGCCTCTTACATTGCAACTCATCCTGTTGACGGCAATTTTGCCCTATCACCAGCCTCTCCTTGCTAGGAATCTCACTACTCACTGGCTTTGTTTATAAACCAAGCACCTCATCCTCAGCACTATACTCCAGTTCCCATTCCGCTGCCAAATTAGTTTAAACCCTCCTGAACAACTCTAGCAAAGGTGCCACAAGAGTCTCAGACTCCTCGGGTTCACGTGTAACCGATCCCTTTTGTACAGATTGCATTTTCCCCAGAAGAGATCCCAATGATCCACAAGTCAGAACCCCGTCCCCTGCATCAGTTCCTCAGCCACGCATTCACTTGCCAAGTCATCCTATTCTTACCCTCATTGGCACGTAGCATGAACAGCAATCTAGAGATTACTATCCTGGAGGTCCTGTTTTTCAGCTTTCTACCTAGCTCCTTAAAATCTCTCTTCAGGACCTCTCAACTTACCTACCTATGTCATTGATGCCAATATGTACCAAGACTTCTGGGTGCTCACCTTCACTCTTGCAAATGTCATGGAGCCAGTCCAAGACATCCCTGAACCTGGCTCCAGGAAGGCAACATCCCACCTAGGTGTCTCTATAACACCCACAGAATTTCGTCTCTGTTCCTCTGACTATGTATGGAATCTCCTATCAACACTTCACCTATCTCCTCTTCACCTATTCACCCAGTCACTGTGGCTTCCCCCAGTAGGTCATCCCCCTCAATAATATCTAAAGTTAGATATCTATTATTGAGGGGAATGGCTACAGGTGTACTCTGCACTGGCTGTGTATTTCCCCTCCTTCTCCTGACTCTCACCTGTCTCCTACAATCTAGAGGTGACTACCTCCCTCCAGGCTCCTGTCTATCACCTCCTTATTCTCCCGCACAAGTCCAAGGTCATTGAGATGCAGCTCCAGTTCCTTAACATGTTCTCTCAGGAGCTGCAACTCGGTGCACCTGGTGCAGATACGTTCAGACTTCCCACGTCCCACACAGAGTACAAAACACTGTCACTGAACTACTATGCCCAATACATGAGGAAGGAACAAATAAGAACAGTAAGAGTGAAACCAACCAGAGCCTTTACCTCGCCCTGCCTGATGAGCCAAAGTCACTCTGCTTGCACGCAGACATCGAACGGTAGCCCTTTTTACGTACTACCTCTTGCTGATTAGCCGCTCAATGCAGAGAAAATGCCAGAAAGCAGTTACAAAGGCCAATTAACCTACTAACGGGTAATCTTTTTACTGTGGGAGGAAATGCACACATTCCACTGGGAGAACGTACATACTCCTCACAGAGAACATCGTATTGAACTCCGAAGTCCAACACCCTGAGCTGGTATAGTGTCATGCTAACGGCTACATTACCGTGGCACCCAATTACATCAGTTCAATTAGATTAGATAAATTCAATTAGATCGTGACTAATCGTACTTTAATTATCTCATTACTTTGCTTGCATGTCCCTTTCTTATCTTCTCAATAACATGTTGTTCAAAAAGCAAAGAAAACTGTAAATCATAAGAGATTCTGCAGATGCTGGAAATTCAGAGCCACACACACAAAATGTTAGAGGAACACTGCAGGTCACACAGTATCTATGGAGAGGAATAAACAATCAACGTTTTGAGATGAGATCCTTCATCAGGATAGGAAAGGAAGCAGGCAGGAGCCAGAATGGAAAGGTGTACAAGCTGGCAGATAAACATTATTAATTGGAAAGTACATGGCTGGAATCACCCTATTAAGCAAGAGAAGACTTTTAAAATTATTAATCGATTCCAGCCCGATATAATTTTTGTTCAAGAAAGGCATATCAGAATGGGCGAACAAAATAGATTTTTTAAAACATGGAAGGGCCTTCAGTATCATGTTACTTGTCAAAATAAAACAAAGCGAGTATCTATTTTTATTAAATCTAATATTTTATTTATCCAAGTAGATATCGTCTCAGATATCAATGGTAGATTTTTAATTATTAAAGGAACAATTTGTAATAGAAAAATTGTCTTGATTAATCTATATGCACCTAATGTAGATGATCCTTCTTTTTTAAAAAATGTATTTGGTTTATTACCAGACTTAAATGAATATAAGCTGCTGATGGGAGGTGACTTCAACTGTTGTTTAAACCCTGTGATTGACAAGAGTTCAACCACTCAGCAGCTTCTGAGTTGTTCAGCATCACTTATTAATTCCTTTTTAATTGATTATGGTTTGATAGAAATCTGGAGAAATCTACATCCTAATGATAGAGATTATTCTTTTTATTCACACATGTCCATAAAAAATACTCGCGAATTGATTATTTTATAGCTGATTTCCAATTTTCGTCCAAAGTCCAGAAATGTGAATATGATGCTATTGCTGTCTCGGATCATGCACCTTTAAGCTTAACTTTTGAATTGAATGATGTTAGTAATGTAAACTTGCCTTGGCGTTTTCCAGAAAACTTATTACAAAGTTCGGACTTTGTCAGATTTATAGAGATTCAAATAAAAGATTTTTTTCTTTTTAATAATGCGGGAGATGTGACGAAATTGATTATATGGGATATATTTAAAGCGTATTTGCGAGGTCAGATAATCTCCTATTTGTCTAAGCTTAAGAAACAGACAAAAATAGAGTTGGATAGGATTTCAAAACAGGTTAAAGACCTGGATAACACTTCTGCAGTTTCTCCTAATATTGATTTATTTAAACAAAGGGTTGAACTTCAATCACAATATAATTTATTATTAACTTATCCTATTGAAAGAAATTTGCTTAAATTAAAAAGTAAATTTTATGTGTTTGGAGATAAAAGTAATAAGCTACTAGCATCCTAACTAAAAGCAGTTAGAGCTAAGAGACAATTTTTAAAAATTCATCAGGGAGATGGCAGTTTAGCTTGTAACTATGAAGATATTAATAAAATTTTTCAAGACTATTACAGTGAACTCTATAAATCTCAATTTCCAGCTGATCCTTCTAAAATGAATGCCTTTTTACAAAAGATTGATTTTCCTAGAATATCTGTTGAAGATCAACAAATTCTTGATACTCCTTTTACTGAAAGAGAAATTCAGAAAGCTATTTTTTCAATGCAATCTGGTAAAGCTCCTGGACTAGATGGTTCTTCTGCAGGATTTTATAAGAACTTTGAAAACTTGCTTACTCCTTATATGTTGGAAATGCTTAAAGATTCTTTTTTGTTAGGACAGTAACCTTCTACATTTTATGAAGCTTCTATTTCTTTAATTCTTAAGAATGATAAAGACCCTACGGATTGTGCTTCATATAGACCTATCTCATTATTAAATGTAGATGCCAAAATTCTTTCAAAAATAATGGCTAATCAGTTGGAGAATATACTAGCTAAAATTATTTCTCAGGACCAAACAGGTTTTATAAGAGGCCGTTATTCTTTTTCTAACACTCGGAGACTGTTAAATGCTATATAACTCATCCCCCTCGAAAACTCCCCAATGTGTTGTTTCTCTTGATGCTGAAAAGGCATTTGATAGAGTTGAATGGAAATATTTATTTAACGTTTTAGAGAAATTTAGCTTTGGTACTAATTTTAATAAGTGGATTAGAATGATATATAAAAGCCCTATTGCCACTGTGATTACTAATAATTGTAGATCCCCCTTTTTTCGACTTTCACGGGGTATGAGACAAGGATATCAGTTAAGTCCTTTGTTATTTAATTTGGTGCTGGAACCTTTGGCTATTGCACTTCATGAAGCTAAGGATACTCAAGAAATTTCCATAAATGGGTTTATTCAAAAGATTTCCCTTTATGCTGATGATCTCTTAGTTTGTATTTCGAATCCTGAAGAATCTATTCCTAGTTTATTGAAATTATTAAGTGAATTTGGAATGTTTTCAGGATATAAATTAAACCTGCATAAAAGTGAATTATTTCCTTTAAATGATTCTGCTTTTATATATGATGTTCCTTTTAAAGTTACGGATTCTTTAAAATACTTAGGTATTATCATCACTAAAAATTATGGAGACCTTTATAGAGCTAATTTAGTTCCATTAGTGGATTTTATGAAGCAATTATTTTCTATATGGAATCCCCTTACACTTCCGTTAGTTGGTCGAATTCATGCAGTTAAAATGATGATCTTACCAAAATTTTTATATGTATTTCAAGATACTCCTATTTTTTTAACTAAGAAGTTTTTTGATCAGATTGATTCTATTATTTCATCTTTTGTTTGGAATAATAAAAGACCAAGGAAAATGTCATTTACAAAAATTACAAAAGGATGGAGGTCTTGCTTTGCCTAATTTAAGAATGTATTATTGGGCAGTTAATATACGCTATGCGTGTTCTTGGTTATATTGGACCGATAAAAATGAACGACCGCCATGGGTTGACTTGGAATTGAAAGCTGTGAAACAATTTTACTTAAGTTTGTTATTAGGAGCTTCTTTACCTGTACAACTAGCCAAAAATTCTATTTTAAATATATTATCCTATGATTAAGCAGTCATTACGAATTTGGTATCGGTTTCGTAAGTTTTTTAATCTTAAAAAATTTAACCTTCCTAGTATAATTTATCAAAACTATTTATTTAAACCTTCACTTAGTGATCCTACCTTTTCTCTTTGGAGGAAAAGGAATTTATTCCTTTATGGATTTGTTTCAAGAAAGCCGATTGATGTCCTTTGAGAAATTAGTAACTAAATACTCTCTTTCATACTCACACTTTTTGCAATATCTTCAGGTCAGACATTTTTTACAATATTTAAGTAATTTTCCATATATACAAGATTCTGACCTGTTAGACACTATTTTAAAAATGAACCCTTTAGTGAAAGGTTTCATCAGGAAAATTTATAATTTACTATTACAACAGGATAATTATCCTCTATTTAAGATTAAGCAAGATTGGGAAAGAGAGCTTAACATGACCTTGATAACAGAGGATTGGTTGCGAATTTTGAAGCTGGTTAATGCTTCTTCGATTTGCGCCAGTCATTCGTTAATTCAATTTAAAATTGTACCTCTATTTCCTAATGTTAATAGTCAGTGTGATAGCTACATTGGCACATATGTTTTGGTCATAGAAACCATAGAAAAACTACAGCACAGAAACAGGCCTTTTGGCCCTTCTTGGCTGTGCCGAACCATTTTCTGCCTAGTCCCACTGACCTGCACACGGACCATATCCCTCCATACACCTCCCATCCATGTACCTGTCCAATTTATTCTTAAATGTTAAAAAAGAACCCACATTTATCACCTCGTCTGGCAGCTCATTCCACACTCCCACCACTCTCTGTGTGAAGAAGCCCCCCCCGCCCAATGTTCACTTTAAACTTTTCCCCCTTCACCCTTAACCCATGTCCTCTGGTTTTTTTCTCCCCTTGCATCAGTGGAAAAAGCCTGCTTCCATTCACTCTATCTATACCCATCATAATTTTATATACCTCTATCAAATCTCCCCTCATTCTTCTACACTCCAGGGAATAAAGTCCTAACCTATTCAACCTTTCTTTGTAACTGAGTTTCTCAAGTCCCGGCAACATCCTTGTAAACCTTCTCTGCACTCTTTCAACCTTATTAATATCCTTTCTGTAATTTGGTGACCAAAACTGAACACAATACTCCAGATTCGGCCTCACCAATGCCTTATACAACCCCATCATAACATTCCAGCTCTTATACTCAATACTTTGATTAATAAAGGCCAATGTACCAAAAGCTCTCTTTATGACCCTATCTAGCTGTGACGCCACTTTTAGGGAATTTTGTATCTGTATTCCCAGATCCCTCTGTTCTACTGCACTCGTCACTGCCTTACCATTTACCCTGTATGTTCTACCTTGGTTTGTCCTTCCAAAGTGCAATACCTCACACTTGTCTGCATTAAACTCCATCTGCCATTTCTCAGCCCATGTTTCCAGCTGGTCCAAATCCCTCTGCAAGCTTTGAAAACCTTCCTCACTGTCCACTACACCTCCAATCTTTGTATCATCAGCAAATTTTCTGATCCAATTTACCACATTATCATCCAGATCATTGATATAGATGACAAATCACACTGGACCCAGCACTGATCCCTGTGGCACACCACTAGTCACAGGCCTGCACTCTGAGAAGCAATCCTCTACTACCACTCTTTGGCTTCTTCCATTGAGCCAATGTCTAATCCAATTTACCACCTCTCCATATATACCGAGCGACTGAATTTTCCTCACTAACCTCCCATGCGGGACCTTGTCAAAGGCCTTTCTGTATTGAAACAGTTTTGGAAATCTATTTTTTCTACAATTTCTAAAGCTTTAAAAATTAATTTACAACCTAATAAATTGACAGTTTTGTTTGGTATAATTCCTCAATATATTCATGGTATTTCTATATCAGACCAACATGTAGTTGCATTTGTTACATTATTGGCTAGAAGGGCTATTTTATTAAAACGGAAAGATGCTTCTGCTCCCACTTTGACACAATGGTTCTCTCAGGTGATGCTATGTCTTCATTTGGAAAAAATCAGAAGTCGAACTTTTAATCCTCGATTGGATTTTGAGAAAAGGTGGGGCTCTTTTGCCTGCTACTATCATTTGATTTGAGTTAATTAAGATGGTCCCCTTATGATTCTTGGGTAAATAGATTTGGTTGGCGGATTGATGTCTTTTTTTTTAATAGAAGCTTTTATAGCGTACAGCTCCGGGTTTGTGCTCCAAATGGGGTCTTTTTCCTCATTTTTTTTTGTTAGCTGGGGTTTTTTTGTTTTAGTTAGTAGGGGTTCTTTTTTCCTTCTTTCTTTTTTCAAAAAAAGTAGCTTTAACGTTTTTTAAAATTATTATTATTGATATACTGTTTAGCTTGGTTAATAGTTTGACTCTTATACATATTGATATATTGACTTGATTATGTTAATGTATTTTTTGTTGTGAATTTTCAATAATAATTGATAAAAAGATTTAAAATAAAAAATAAAAACACTGACTGGCAATATCTGCAGTGCTGCTGGTGCCAATCTGAGTTCATCAGATGCATGGAAGGGGGGAGCTTGCTACATGGACAACAGCTTCTTCTCCATACTGAGCTGCCCTGGCAACATCCATGGTCGACCCTGACCAACAGAGGTCTCACTGCTAAAGGAGGAGTCTGACTGGAGAGGAAATTGAACAAAGAAAACACAAAAGTGCTGCAAATTCTCAGCAGGTTAGGCAGCATCTATGGACAGAAAACCAGGAGTTGATGTCTCACCAAGGTGAAACTGAAAATTAATTCTTCACTCTTCAAGGTGTACGATGACACACTGGACAGTGCTGCTGCCTCTCAGCTCCAATCAGCCATGACAAGATAGGCCAAAGCCAGCATGGTTTCCTGAAAGGAAAATACTGCCTGACAAACCCACTGCAATTCTTTGAGGAAATTACAAACAGGGTAGACAAAGCAGATGCAGTAGATGTGGTGTACTTGGATTTACGGAAGGCCTTTGACAAGGTGCCGCACATTAGGCAACATAAGAGCCCATGGAATTACAGGGAAGTTACAAGCATGGGTGTAGCACTGGCTGATCGGCAGAAAACAGAGAGTAGAAATAAAGGGATCCTATTCTGGCTGGCTGCTGGTGACCAGTGGAGTTCCACAGGGGTCGGTGTTGGGACCACTGTTTTTTAATGGTGTATGTCAATGATTTGGATTATGGGATTAATGGATTTGTGGCTAAATTTGCCCATGATACAAAGATAGGTGGAGGAAACAGAGAGACTTAGATAGTTTAGGGGAATGGGCAAAGAAGTGGCAAATGAAATGCAGCATTGGAAAGTGTATGGTCGTGCAAAGGGACTTGGGAGTCCTTGTGCAGGATACCCTAAAGGTTAACCTCCAGGTTGAGTCGGTGGTGAAGAAGGCAAATGCAATGTTGGCATTCATTTCCAGAGGTATAGAATATAAGAGCAGGGATGTGATGTTGAGGCTCCATAAGGCACTCGTGAGACCACACTTGGAGTATTGTGTGCAGTTTGGGGCTCCTTATTTTAGAAAGGATATACTGACATTAGAGAGGGATCAGTGAAGATTCATGAGAATGATTCCAAGAATGAAAGGGTTACCATATGAGGAACGTCTGGCAGATCTTGGCCTCTATTCCTTGGAGTTCAGGAGAATGGAGGAGGGGGATCTCAAAGAAACATTCCAAATGTTAAAAGGCCTGAACAAATTAAATATGGCAAAGTTACTTCCCATGGTAGGGGAGTCTAGGACAAGAGGGCTTGACTTCAGGATTGAAGGACATCCATTTGGAACTGAGATGCAGAGAAATTACTTTAGTCAGAGGGTTTGTGGAATCTGTGGAATTTGTTGCCAAAAGAGGCCGTGGAGACCAAGTCACCGGGTGTATTTAAGGCAGAGATAGATAGGTTCTTGATTAGCCAGGGCATCAAAAGGTATGGGGAGAAGGCAGGGAAGTGGGGATAACTGGAAGAATTGGATCAGCTCAAGACTGAATGGCAGAGCAGACTCGATGGGCCGAATGGCCTACCTCTGCTCCTATATCTTATGGTGGCACGGCTCATTGGGTGGAAGGACCTGTTTCGCACTGTATCTCTCAATAAATAACGGGGAATTCATTCACAACTCAGCTGCAAAAAACTTACGAACACCTTACCACTGAGTGCTGGAGATTCAGACTTTCCAGCTTCTGGGAATGGGTGGCCAGCGCTTCAAAGACATCAGATGAGATATCGTTACAGTTGGTCAGTCGCAAGGAGGTTAAGTGAGGACAGGACTCAGCGACAACCTGGAGAGAGATGGTGACATTGTAAGAACAGTGGAATAACTTAGTCTCTACATCTTAAGTTGGACTCTACAACTCACGTTACCAGCACTGCTTATTTACTTACTTATTCATTTATTATTAGTATTTGCACTTTCTGTCTTCTGTTGTGCATTAGTTGTTTGTCCACCTTTGTGTGTAATTTGTCATTGATTCGATTGTATTTTCAAATTCAAAATGTTTAATGTCATTTCTAGTACACAATGTAAAGAAGAATGAAGTAATTGTTACTCTGGATCTGATGCAGAACAAAAATAACTCAATAGGATAAAAAACAATAAATATAAATACATAACACATCTGATATGAATAGATTGATTGTATTCCTTATTCTACTTTGAATGCCTGCAAGAAAATGAATCTCAGTGCAGCACAAGTACATTGAAATTAAATTTACATTAAACTCAACACTCTGCTCCTAAATCAAACAGAATTAGAGTGCATAAAACAGATTTACTGTATTGGAGTTCTCCATGGATGAGGGATTAAGCAAGTCTACAGGGGGTTTGGCCTCATCACGTAGGACATCAATAGTGTAGCTCCTTAGCAGCTAGCCAGCTAGTTTAAATAATGTTAGCTATGCTAATGAACGAATGACACCTGTTAAACTCACCTCAACATGTCTTTTACATTTTAACCCACCATGGGCAATAGGAAAGTCACCGTTGCAAACAGTGCAGCGAGCAACACTGTCATTCTTTTTGAGGTCGACTGTAAAGCCCGCCCACAGAGAAAACTGATAGGTCTACTTAGCAGGGGTCCCCAACATTTTTTGCACCGCAGACCGGTTTAATATTGACAATATTTTGCGGACCGGCCGACGGTGGGGGGCAGGGGTGTTAATCACGACCGGAATATAGGTAATAAGTCAACTACAAATCACTTATAAGTGGCTAATACACTCAATTTCATTTTTAAAAGGGTTTATCTAATGAATTTAATATTAAACACACAGCGCATATTTTCCTCGCATGAATATAGTGAGAAGTCAATTATAAGTCAATAGCATCATAACATTTTAAGTAACATTTGGATATTAAACACAGCGCATATATTCCTCGTATGAACATATAAAATCATTGTAACACACCAATATCGCTGAATCAGTGGGAGCCCTGGGCTTGATTCCCTGCAACAAGATGGTGCCATGGAGGGGTGATGGGAGACAGTGATACTCAAAGGGGGTTCCTTATGTCCAGTCTATTCCACAATTTAGCTTTCGTTGCATTCATTGCAGAAAACTCCACTTCGCAGAGATACATTGGAAATGGAAGCAACATTTTCAGTGTTTCCATGGCAATCTCAGGATATTCAGCCTTGACTCTGATCCAGAATGCCGGCAAGGATGTTATGTCAAACATACTTTTCAGCCCACCGTCATTTGCAAACTAGAGGAGTTGATCTTCTTCCCACGCTGACATGGACGTTCACTCTCCCTCTCCCTCTCTTTCTCAAAAAAATCTATTTCCGGGATATTGTATATAATTTCCAGGCATCAGGGAGCAACTATCAATATGCGGGAGACTCCCAGAACTTCCGGGAGAGGTGGGATATCTGGGTAAGGTACAGTAAGAAGTGTGTCCTGCATACTGTTCATAGAGATCAATTCATTTAACAGTGTATTGAGGTACAAGAAGGGAAAACCCCAAATGTACAAAAAGCGTAAATCAAGTGGGCACCCAGAGACTTTTTCCTGGAGCAGAAATGGCTAATATCAGGGGCCATAATTTTAAAGTATAGGATGGATGTCAGAGGTAGGTTTCTTACACAGACAGTAACACACACAGAATGCTGGAGGAACTCAGCAGGCCAGGCAGCATCTAAGGAAGAGAGTGAACAGTCAACCTTTTGGCTGAGACCCTTCATATTCTCTGCCTGAAATGGCGACTGTTCACCCTTTTCCATAGAAGCTACCTGGCCCTGCTGAGTTCCTCCAGCATTAGGGTGTATTACTTTGGATTTCCAGCATCTGCAAATTTTCTGTTGTTTGCAGTTACACAGAGTGGTAGGTACGTGGAACACACTGCTGGGGTGCTGGCAGAGGCAGGTACATTTAAGTGTACAAACATAAGACACAGATGAAGAATTAGGCCAATCAGCCCATCAAATCTTCTCTGGCAGTCCATAATAGCTGATCTATTAT
The DNA here is from genome assembly GCF_030028105.1 of Mobula birostris. Taxonomy (NCBI): domain Eukaryota; kingdom Metazoa; phylum Chordata; class Chondrichthyes; order Myliobatiformes; family Myliobatidae; genus Mobula; species Mobula birostris. The sequence continues at coordinate 38,585,685 of NC_092389.1, forward strand.
CCCTCTCAATCTCATTCTGCTGCCTTTTTCCCATAACCTTTGACACCCTGACTAATCAAGAACCAATCAGCCTCTGCTTTAAATAATCCCAATGAACTGGCCTGCACTGCTGTCAGTGGCAACAAATTCCACAGATTCATCACCCTTCATCTCCATTCTAGAAGGATGTCCCTCTATTCTGAGGCTGTGTCCTCTGGTGGTAGACTTGCCCACTACAGGAATCATCCTCTCCACATCCGCTCCCTCTAGGCCTTTCAGCGTTCGATAGGTTTCAATGGGACCACCCGCCCCCCCCACCCCACCATTCCAGCAAGTACAACCCTGGAGCCATCAAATGTTCCTCATATGTTAACGCCTTTATTCTCGCACGCTTCTCCAATGCCAACCCATCTCTTATGAGGTAGAATGGAGTACTGTGTGGGAGGGAAGGATTAACTTGATCTCAGAGTAGGTTAAAAGGTTGGTACAACATTGTGGGCTGAAGGACCCGTACTGTGCTGCAATGTTCAATGTTCTAAGACAACAAAAGAATGCAAAATAATGTCCTAATAAAAGGACATCATATTAAACTGATGGGCAAAAGATGTTGGATGACATTAGATCTTTTGTTTTCAGTAACCAGTCTAACCACAACTGCTCAAGTGCACCCTCATGAATTTTCCACAACCAATATCAGGATCCTTCTATCTTGAATGACAACTACCACATATATACAGCAGTACAACACAGTACGGGCCCTTCGGCCCACAATGTTATACCAAACTTTAACCTACTCTGAGATTAATCTAACCCTTCCCTTCCTCAAACCTCTCCATTTTGCTATCATCCATGTGTCTATCTAAGAGTGTCTTAAATGTCAATAATGTATCTGCCTCTACCACCACCTCTAGTTCCAGAACCTAGCTCTGATATCCCTGCTATACTTCCCTCAAATCACTCTTCCTCACCCTAGGAAAAAGTTTCTGGCTATCCACTCGATCTATGCCTCTAATCATCTTGTACACCTGTATAAAGTCACCTGTCATCCTATTTCTATCGAAAGACAAAAGTCCTTTCTCAGTCAATCTGTCTTCCTCTCTAATCCAGGCAGTATTCGGGTAAATCTCTTCTGCACCCTCTCTAAAGCTTCCACATCCTTCCTATGAGGAAGTGACTACAACTGAATACAAACTGTTACGTATATGTGGGTTTTGACTAAAGAAGAGACGGTTGGAGTCGTTTCGCACTTTTGTGCCTGGGTGTTTACTCAGTGAGTCAAAAAAAATCAATCTTATAAAAGAATCGAAAAAAGAATTCTACCAATATTTACAAAAGATATCTACCAGAATAGGTCCCCACTACTTCCAGTGTGAACTCCTGGCAGCTTGATCTCTTCCAGCTACTGACAGCAATCAGCTCTGTTATGTTTTTTAGACACGAGGACATGCCATCTTTGATTCAGCAGAAAATCCTACAAAAGGTAGTGGATTCAGCCCGGTACATCATGGGTCAAACCCACTAAGAACATCGACATGAAACGCTGCCATAGAAAAGCAGCATCAATCATCAAAGATCCTCACCACCCACGCCATGCTCTTTTCTCACTACTGTCATCAGGTAGAAGGTAGAAGTACCTCAGGACTCACAAGGGAATAACTACACTCAGTTACCTTTCTATAGCTTTGCTAAGTATGCCCGCAGAAAAAGAATCTCAGGATTGTATGTTCTCTGAAATAAATTTTACTTTCAACTTTGAATTAAAATATGATGCACCCACAATGTAGTTACAATCACACTACAAAATAAACAGAAGTAGCTACTTTAAATACAGTATACAAACAACATAAACATATTTTCACATCCCCGTTACTAAAGAGATGGAATATTCCACTGTGCATGGTGGGAAGGGCACCATAAAGCCAACCCTTTACAAGAATATACTTGGGGGGGAAAGACACTGAGGTGCGCACTCCCAGCACCTTAACAACAGAATGACAAAGTAATGTCTGTATGTTTATAAATGCTATGTTTTTTATTGCACCTCTACATGCATGTACATTTGACAATGAACAAAGTTAATTCTCATCTATATTTCAAGAATAACTTCATTTGTCTATCACATGTACATCGAAACCTACACTTAAAATACATCAGATGCAAGCATTGCATTTCACTGTGTTTCAATGTACATGTAACAAATAAAGCTCATCTATTATCTGAAATGTGTCTTATGCATCAATGGTCAAAGTAGTCCGAGCATGTGCTGGGGGCATCTCGCAAGTGTCACCACATCTCCAGCACCATCAGAGCATGCCCATAACTTACTAACCCTACCAATTTCAGATTCCCTCATTGCAATTTCACCATCCAGCACAGATGTACTGTGGAGGGCATTCTGACTCTCTGCAACACCATCTGATATTGGGGGCTACCGCACAAAATCAAAGTAAACTACAGAGAGTTGTAAAATTAGTCAGCTCCATCATGGGTCCTAGCCTGCATAGTATCCAAGACATCTTTAAGGAACGCTGCCTCAGAAAGGCAGTATCCATCATTAACGATTCCAGCCACCTAGGACATGCTCCCTTCTCATTGTTACCATCAGGAAGGAGGTACAGATGCCTGAACACACAATCAGGCAACAAATTCACCGCCCTCTGGCTCAAGAAATTTCTTTGCAGCACTGTTTTAAATGGACCCCTCTCTATCCTGAGGCTGTGCCCTCTTGTCCTAGAGTCCCCCACCATGGGAAACATCCTTTCCATATCTACTGTCTTGGCCAGGGGTCGGCAACCTTTTTGCCTCTGTGGGCCAGATCGCGTATTAATCAGCGGACAGTAGGCCAGATAAATGCCATAAGGAACTTGAAATATGGAAATTATCCATTTAAATACATCATTTGTGCTTAACCAAGGATGCCAATTAGTAATCAAAGAACTCAGTTTAGTTGCAATTTATTCCAATCAAGGCATCTTCTGAATCTATTAAAAGGACACAAAGAATCCTTAAACATAAAACGTATGAACATGATGCAGTCAATGGTGGTAAATTAAGTGTAATAAAAAAGAACATTTTAATGCAAACAGTGGATAAATCAATGTGAAACTTGATGCTGTTTGTTGCTTGAAACTTCTCAATACTGGGTGTCAGATTTGTTGATGCCAAGAGCGAAACATCATCCAGATGGGCATTAGTCAATCTTGTTCTCAAATGGTTCCTGGTGTGCTTCATTTTTGAAAATAATTGCTCACACAGATAAGTGCTGCCAAACAATGATGCCATCTTTTTTGCATGGTCCACTAAGTTAGGAAAGATGAATATATTTTCTATAGAAGTCAAGCACTGACACATCTTCAGAATGAAATTTCAATCTCAATCTATCATCACACTGCATCTCAATCAATTCCATTTGAAGAATTTCTGATGCAGTGTCCACTTCCACATCATATGGAGTAGCAAACAGCTTGAACTCATTTGCATGTAAGCGAAAATCAGCAAAACAAGATGAAAACTCTTTTCTCAATTCTTGGACCATATTCACAAAACTGCCTAGATCTTGTGCTTTACTTTTTTGACATTTCTTCAAGTTGCCCTGTGATCGTTCTTGCTGACAGGCTGATAGATGCAAATAAAGATTTCCTTTCAGGACAAACAATATCCACCACTGCCAGTAAACATTCTTTGACAAACTCTCCATCTGTAAAAGGCTTTATCTTTTCTGCAATACGTTTTGAGACTTCGTAGCTGGCACAGGTATTTCCTTCATTTTCACTGCTTTCCTTGGGGAAAAAATGATGTTTATTTTCCAAAACTAGCCTTCATTTGCTCAACTTCATCTTTCCTTGCTTGCCCAGTAAACTTGTTAAAATTTCCACTATGGCGGGTCTCGTAATGTCGCCTGATATTTGCCAGCTTCTTCACAGCAACATTTTCCAGGCAAATCAGACAAACTGGTTTCCCAGCTTGCTCAATGAAGAAGTTATCGAGTGTCCAAGTGTCTTGGAAATTTCGGCACTCAGTGTCTACCTTCCTGCATTTTGCGTTCATTGCCATTGGAATTTTTTTCTTCAATTTTATTTCGAAACGCGAGTTATTCAACAAGCACATGTAAGTATCTGGATATTTAGCGTGGATTTCTTGTTAAAACACATTGACGCTGTTTCTGTTTACAAATTTGAATGATCCCATCTGAAAACCTGTGCGTGCATGGAGTGTATCTAATACATATTAATAAGGTAGTCTATCTTCCCGTCATTCGTATATGACCAATGTTTGGTTTGGAAGAAAACAGAACCTGGGGCCAGTGTAACAAGATGCCATGCATGTCCATCAATGTGGTCGTGCGAAACACTCAGAATAAGGAAAAATCGCTCATGGGCCGTATAAGCATAGTTTCCTAATATTTGCTCGTGGGCCAGTCAAAATACCTTCACGGGCCGGAATATGCTGCCTACCCCTGGTCTAGGCCTTTCAACATTCCAAAGGTTTCAGTGAGATTCCCCTCCCTCATCCTTCTAAGTTCCAGCGAGTACAGACCCAGAGCCATCAAACTTCCCTCGTAAAATAACCCTTTCATTCCCAGAATCATCCTTCTGAACCCTCTCCAATGCCAGCACATCATTTCATAGATGAGGGGCCCAAAACTGTTCACAACACTCAAGGTGAGACCTCAGCACCACATCTGCTCTTGTATTCCAGACCTCTTCAAATGTATACTAACACTGCATTTGCCTTCCTCAGCACCAACTCAAACCTGCAAGTTAACCTTTAGGGTGTTCTCCGCAAAGACTCCCAAGTCCCTTTGCATCTCAGATTTTTTGAATTTTCTCGCTTGCTTTCATATTTCAACTTTTCCTTCCTTATGATTCTTTTACTTTCTCTCTGTAGGTTTTTAAAAAGCTTTCCAATCCTCTGTCTACTCACTAATTTTTGCTTTGCTGTATGTCCTCTCTTCTGCTTTTACATTAGCTTTGACCTCCCTTGTAAGCCACGGTTATACTATATTGGCATTTGAGTATTTCTTTGTTTTTGAAATACACCTATCCTGCGCCTTCCTCATTTTTCCCAAAAACTCACACCAATGCTGCTCTGCTGACATCCCTGCCAGCAGCTCCTTCCAATTTACTTTGACCAACTCCTCTTACATACCACTGTCATTTTCTTTACTCCACTGCTACATCAGACTTCACTTCCTCCCTATCAAGTTTCAAGTTGAACTCAATCATATTGTGATCACTGTCGCTTCGGGGTTCTTCTACCTTCAGCTCCCTGATCACCTCCACTTAATTACATAACACCCAAACCAGTATAGCTGATCTCCTAGTAGGCTCAATGACAAACTGCTCTAAAAAGCCATCTCGTAGACATTCAACAAACTCACTCTCGAGATCCATTACCAACCTGATTCTCCCAATCAACCTGCATGTTGAAATTTTCCCACGACTATCATAACATTGCCCTTTTGACACGCCATTGTACTTACCATTGTAATCTGTGGTCCACATCTCAGCTACTGTTGGGAAGCCTGTATATAACTGCCATGAGGGTCATTTTACCGTCGCAGTTTCTTAACTCAACCCACAAGGATTCAACGTCTTCTGATCCTATGTCATATCTTTCTACTGGTTTGATGCTATTCTTCACCAGCAGAACTACACCATCCCCTCTACCTACCTTCCTATCCCTCTGATACAACATGTACCTTTGGCTATTCTGCTCCCAACTACAACCATCCTTTAACCACAATTCAGTGATGGCCACAACATCATACCGGACAATTTGTAATAGTGCAACTAGATCATCCACCTAAATTCTTATACTCTGTGCATTGAGATACAACACTTTAAGAGTACTGTATTCGCTACCCTTCTTGATTCTGCATCCCTAATGCACTGGTACTCACTCTGATAGCTACAATTTTGTCCCATCATCTGCCTGCCCTATATTAAGTCTGACAGCATGCAATCTTTGCTTTTTTTTTTACCATCCTTCCTATCCTGAGTCCCTTCACTCCAGTTCCACCCTGTCAGATTAGATAAAAACCTCCCCAACAGCTCTAACAAATCTGCCCGCGAGAATATTGGTCCCCCTTGGGTTCAAGTGCAACCCATCACTTTTGAACAAGTCATACCTTCCCCCAGGAGATCCCAATGATCCAAGAACCTGAAGCCCTGCCCCACTGCACCAGCATCTCAGCCACACATTAATCTGCCAAATCATCCTTTTTCTACCCTTATTGCTGCATGACGCTGGCTAGCTTTCTGCCTGGCTCTCTAAATTCTCTTTTCAGGAGCTCTTTGCCTTTCCTTCCTATGTCACTGGTACTAATATGTACCAAGACATCTGGCTGCTCTCCCACCCTCTCCAAAATGTTATGGACGCGATCTGAGACGTCCCTGACCCTGGCACCTGGGAGGCAACATACCATTCGGGTGTCCCATTCACGTCCACAGAACCTCCTGTCTGTTCCACTGACTATTGACTTCCCTATCACTACCACAACCCTCTTCTCCCTCTTTCCCTTCTGCGTCACAGACCCATGCTCTGTACCAGTACTCTGCCGTGGCATTCCTCAAGGAGGCCATACCCCACAACAGTATCCAAAACAGTATACTTACTTTTGAGGGGAATAGCCACAGGGGTGCTCTGCACTAACTGCCTATTCACATTTACATTCCTCCTGACAATCACCCAGCTACTCACCTCCTGCGACTTAGGGGTGACTACTTCCCTGTAACTCTGATCAATTATCTCCCCACTCTCCTGTACAAGCTGAAGGACATTCAGCTGCTGCTCCAGATCCTTAACATAGTCTCAAGGTGCTGTAGCTACACGTATTTCACGCAGATTTAGTTCCCTGGGAGATTCTGGGTCTCCCAGGACTCCGATATCCAGTATGGAGAACACATAACAGCCAGGTACAGCAAGAGAGAAAAAAGGGAACCTTAACAGAAGATAACCCAGAGCCAATGCCTCTTTGAGCCGAAGCCTGACACTTCTACTCTCATCACTGGCCTACTCTGCCCCAACAATGGCCATCCCTTTTTTACTTTTAAACTGCGAGAAACCTTGTTGCTATGGCCTGCTCCTGCCACTGATTGTGCCACCAGAATGACCCTGAATGCCACGAAGCTCTCCTTTTAAACAAACGTTGCTGATCTGTGACAAACCTCGTCGCTGTGGCCTGCTCCTGCCGCTGATGGGCCACCGCAATACAACCTGAGAATCTTTTTCTGTGAGCATATAGAACAGTGACTGTAAACAGGGTCAGTGCACAACACACTGTGCAAATGCAGATATGAATAAATAACAATAAATAATAAGCATGAAATAACAACATAAAAGAGTCCTTAAATGAGTGTAGTTATCTCCTTTTGTTCAAAAGCCTGATGGTTGAGGGGTAGTAGCTGTTCCTGAACCTGGTGGTATAACAGCTTCTTCCCCTCTGTCATCCGGTTTCTGAATGGACATTGAACCCATGAACACTACCACACTACCTTGCAAAATTTCTGTTTTTGTATTACTTATTTAATTTAACTATTTAATATACATACAGTGCCTATAAAAACTATTCACCCCCCTTGGAAGTTTTCATGTTTTAGTTTTACAACATTGAATCACAGTGGAGTTAAGTTGGCTTTCTTGACACTGATCAAGACAAAGTGAAAGCAGATTTCTACAAAGTGATCGAAATCAATTACAAATATAAAACACAAAATAATTGATTGCACAAGTATTCACCCCGTTCAAATCAGTATTTAGTAGAGTAGATGCACCTTTGGTGGCAATAATAGCCTTGAGTCTGTGTGAATAGGTCTCTATCAGCTGAGCACATCTGGACACTGCAATTTTTCCCCATTCTTCTTTAAAAAACTGCACAAGCTCAGTTAGATTGCATGGGGATCATGAGTGAACATCCCTTTTCAAGTTCAGTCACAAATTTTCAATTGGATTGAGGTCTGGACTCCGACTTGGCCACTCTAGGACATTAACTTTGTTGCTTTTAAGCCATTCCTGTGTAGCTTTGGCTTTATGCTTGGGGTTGTTGTCTTGCTAGAAAACAAATCTTCTCCCAAGTCGCAGTTCTCTTGCAGACTGCATCAGGTTTTCCACCAGGATTTCCCTGTATTTTGCTGCATTCATTTTACCAGCACCTTCACAAACCTTCCAGACCCTGCAGCAGTGAAGCATCCCCACAAAATGATGCAGCCACCACCACCTTTTACGTTAAGGATGGTGTGTGTTTGGCTTACACCATATATAGAAACAGAAAATCAACAGCACATTACAGCCCTCAGGCCCACAGTGTTGTGCCGACCGTGTAACCTACTCTAGAAACTGCCTAGAACTTCCCTACCGCACAGCCCTCTATTTTTCTAAGCTCCATGTCCCTATCTAACAGTCTCCTCAAAGGCTTTTATATTCTATTCCCTTTGAACTGTGTGTTATTTCCCTTAAGTGTGTTGGACACTTTACACCCTGGTTCGAAGAAACGTTGTCTCATTTCTACGTACATTATATATGTTATATACATTTATGCAGTTAAACGACAATAAAGTTCACTTGATTGGAGTTGAAGAGAACACTGGCAGGGATGGCAGCAGAGCAGCAATGGCTGGAATTTCTGAAAGAAATTCGGAAAGAACAGGATATATACATCCCAAAGAGGAAGAAGTATTCTAAAGGAAATATGAAGCAACTGTGTCTAACAAGAAGAGTCATAGCCAGCATAAAAGCCGGAGAGGGCAGCTAATAAAGGAAAAATCAGTGGGAAGTTAGAGGATTGGGAAGCTTTTAAAAAGCAACACAAGGCAACTAAAAAAGTCAATCAGAAGGTAAAGATGGAATACAAAAGTAAGCCAGCCAATAATATTGAGGAGGATACTAAATATTTCTTCAGATACATAAAGTGTAAAGGAGAGGTGAGAGTGGATATCGAGCTGCTGGAAAACAATGCTGAAGAAGTAGTAATAGGGGATGAACTGAATAAATGTTTTGCATGTCTTCACTGTTCATGTTGTGTAGTTGGATGTTCAGAAGGCCTTTGACAAGGTGCCACACATAAGGCTGCTTAACAAGCTACGAGCATGTATATGACAGGAACGACCCTAGCATGACCAAGAACATAGAAATCTATCTCACATTACAGGACCTTTGGCCCACAATGTTGTGCTGACCATGTAACCTACTCTTGAAACTGCCTACTATTTCCCTACTGCAGAGCCCTCTATTTTTCTAAACTCCATTTATCCCTCAAAAGACCCTATTGTATCCACCTCCACAACCATCGCTGGCAGTGCATTCCACGCACCCACCACTCTCTGTGTAGAACAACTTAGTTCTGTCATCCGCCTTGTACCTACTTCCAAGCACCTTAAAACTATGCCCCCTCGTGTTAGCCATTTCAGCCCTGGGAAAAAGCCTCTGGCTATCCACACGATCAATGCCTCTCATCATCTTATATTTCTCCCTCACCAGTCCCCTTCTTGCACGGTCACTCAGTTTTTGAGGATGGCCCGCTCTAGGCAGATTTACAGCTGTGCCATACTCTTTCCATTTCTTGATGATAGACTTAACTGTACTCCAAGGGATATTCAGCGACTTGGAAATTTTCCTGTATCAATTTCCTGACTTGCGCTTTTCTATAAACTTTTTGCGGAGTTGCTTCAAGTGTTCTTTTGTCTTCATGCTATAGCTCCTGTTAAGATACTGACTCACCAGCAGTTGGACCTTCCAGATACAGGTGTATTTTTACTACAATAAATTGAAACACCTTGATCGCACACCGCGATCTCCATTTAACTAATTATGTGACTTCTAAAACCAATTGGCTGCACCAGTGATGATTTGATGTGGCATACTAAAAAGGGTGAATACTTATGCAATCAATTATCTTGTGTTTTATATTTGTAATTAATTTAAATCACCTTGTAGAGATCGTTTTCCCTCTGAAACAAAAGTGTCTTTTTCTATTGATCAGTGTCAAAAAAGCCAGACTAAATCCACTGTGATTCAATATTCTAAAACAATAAAACATGAAGACTTCCAAGGGGATGAATAGTTTTTATAGGCCCTGTATATATACTTACTGTAATTCAGTTTTTTCTTTGCAATATTTATCACATATTGCACTGTACTGCTGCCTCAAATTTAACAAATTTCATGACATATGCCTGTGATATTAAAACCGATTCTGATTCTGAGGTCATGATCTGTTCTTACTGCTACCATCAGGAAGCGGGTACAGGAGCCGTAGAACACACACCACCAGGTTCAGGAACAGTTATTACCCCTCAGCCACCAGGCTCTTGAACCAGAGGGGATGACTTCAACTCAGTTTCACTTACCCCAACATTGAACTTTTCCTGCAACCCATGAACTCACTTTTAAGGACTATACAACTCATATTCTTAATATTTATTGCTCATTTATTTTTAATTTTTTCTTTTATTTCATATTTGCACAGCTTATTGTGGTTTGCACACTGGCTGTTTGTCCATTTCTGTCGTGTGCAGGTCTTCAATGAAGTTCCATGTTGTATCCCAATAAAAAATTACAATGACATATCGGTACTTTAATAATAAATTCTGAGGAGCCGAACTGAAACAAAGTAATGCTGCTGATGTGTCAGGAGAGGAAGTTACTGGCTTACCTTCAGGGTGTAACCCACTAGGCTGTTCCAGTGGCAGAGAGAGAACACGCGAAGTTGTGAAAACCTGTGTGTAAAAAAGCACATCAATGCAGATCAATCAGTTGGCAACTTCTCTCTCTGTTCCCTACCTCTATAGTAGGAAAGGAACCTGAATTCGGAGAACCAATAACTATCTGCACATTAAACTCATTTCACTGCACGTTTCTTAGCAACTTGGGTAGCACGGCCAGACACAGGAGCAGAATTAGGCCATTCTGCCATTTATTTTCCCTTTCAATCCTGCTTTCTCTCTGTGACCTTTGATGCCTTTACTAGTTAAGTACCCATGAACCTCTGCTTTAAATATACCCAATAAATTGGCTTCCACAGCTTATAACAGTGGGACAGTGGGATAGAAGCTGTCCTTGAGCTTGGTGGTACGTGTTTCCAGGTCTTTGCATCTTCTGCCCAATGGGAAAGGGAAGAAGAGAGAATGTCCGGGGGGGGTGGGGAGGTTTGGTCATTGATTATGCTGGCCGCTGTATCAAATCAGCGAGTCCATTGAGGGAGGCTGGTTTCCATGATGTGCTGGGCTGCATCCCGAAGACATGGAGGTTGGTGGGGTGATTAGCCAATGTATGTAGGCAAGTGTGGAATCTTGGGCAGGGAGAATCAAAAAATGGATCTGCAAGGACTCAGTGGGCCAAACGACCTTTGCTATTGTCTCTCTTTCAGAGGTAGAATCCAGGTAAGAGGGTTGACAGGATTAAGGGGGGAATAAAACAGGATTAGTGAAAATAGGTGCAGACTCAGTGGGCCATAGGACTATGTTTAAAATACCGTATGAATGTTTGATGGCTCTGGGTCGGAACTCACTGGAGTTTAGAAGAATGGGGGGGATCTAATTGAAACTTAACAAATATGAAAGCCCTACATAGAGTGGATGTGAGAGGATGTTTCCTATAGTGGGGCCTCAGAATAGAAGGATGTCCATTTAAAACATTGTTTTGCGGCAGCAGCACAATGCCAATACATAATAAATTACAATATGAAATACATACTGTACATAAAACAAATTAAATTAAATAAGTAATGGAAAAAGGGAGCAAAGAAAAAAGGAAAAAATAGTGAGTTTGTGTTCAGGGTCCATTCAGAATTTGGATAGCAGAGAAGAAGCTGTTCCTGAAACATTGAATATGTGTCTTCAGGCTCCTGTACCTCCTCCCTGATGGTAGGAATGAGAAGAAGGCATGTCCTGGGTGATGGGGGTCCTAAGTGACTGATGCCGCATTGCCTTTTAAAGACGTCCTCGATGCCCTCCTGGGGTATGACTCGATTCCTCTGCAGACTTGCAGTTCTTGTCCTCAAGTTTAAGTCCATTCAGAGACAGACCATTTCATCTCTCTTCACGGTACATCAGAGCCCTCATTTATGTCCCCCAGCTGAAAATACATCAGCTCTGACAACCTCAACCAATCATGTCGAAACCACTAATGACAACACTTTTGCCTTAACAAACCTGTTCTTTGTCAGCCAGCTTAAGGTGTTCTGGATTTTTTGCTGAACCGGAGGCTGCAATTTATTTCCAGGCCTGGCCCAGCAACGAGAGATGGTAACCTTGCGCCACAGTGTGGGGGTTTCAGCGGCTGCGTTCCATAGCTGACACACTCGAGCCATTCTGTTTCAAAATGCAGGATCAAAGATCAGATCAAAAGAACACCTCAGCCAAAAGATAGAGATTAGCTTTAACTGTCACACGTAAATCCAAATGCATTGAAACAACCAACACAGTCCAAAGAAAATGTGTGGCCTACAAATGTCGCACACTTCCAGTGCCAACAGAGCATGCCCATAACTTACTAACTCTAATCCGTACACCTTTGGGATGTGGGAGGGAAGTGGAACACCCAGAGGAAACACACATTCACACGGAGAATGTACAAACTGCTTGCAGGCAGTGGTGGGAATCGAATCCCCATTGCTGGCGCTGTAAAGCACTGTGCTAACCACGCTACCATGCCGTGTATGTCCAGTCTGTAACTCTCAGGATGCAGCAGAGGCATTCTTGTTCTATCCAACTGTATGAAACAGAAATTTAAAGTCACCATCCCACCTCCAACTTCGAGCCCTCTCACGATCCTCCACCTACCAAATCCAGAGTACTCCCAAGTTCATTGACGGTACAGAACACCCAAAGGGTTAATTAACTAGTATAAACCTGGAGCACCACACACCAAGTGCTGGAGGAACTCAGCAGGTCAGGAAACATCTATGGAAATGAACACATTTGACGCTTTGGGCTAAGACCCTTCATCAGGACTGAAAAGGAAGGGGGAAGATGCCAGAATAAAAAGGTGGCAGGGAGAGAAAGGAGGACAAGCTAGAAGGTAATAGATGAAGCCAGGTGGGTGGGAAAGCTGAAGGACTGGAGAAGCAGGAATCTGATAGGAGAGGATAGGAGAAAGGGAAGGAGGAGGTGATAGGTAGGTGAGAAGAGGTAAGGGGCCAGAGTGGGGTCTCGAAGAGGGAAGGGAGTGGGGAAAAGAAAAAAATGTGAAAAAAAGTTACCCGAAGGAGTAATTGATGTTCATGCCATTAGGTTGGAGGCTCCTAGACCTCCTCCACCCTGAGAGTGGCCTCATTGTGGCACACGTCAGAACAGGAATAGGGATAGGAATTAAAATGGTTGGTCACCAGGAATTTCTGCTTTGGCGAATGAAGTGAGGTCCCCAATGTATACTGTAGCTGAGTGGTGGAATCAAAGGGGAGCTAATGGGAGTGCAGGGAGAATGAAATAGGATTGGTTGTGGGATTGGCATCAATGGGTGTTTAATAATTAGCACAGACATTGGGACAAAATTCCTGTCCTTGTCTAAATTCTGTACTCATCACCATCCACCTCCCATCCACCCCACCCTCCCCTCCATCTCCAAATCCCACTTTCATCAGCCCTACACTCACATGCCACTAGTCACCACACATGTGCGTCAATACCTCAACGCAGAACATAGAACAGTATATCACAGTACAGACCCTTTGGCCCACAATGGTGTGCTAAACTTTTAACCCACTAAGATCAATCTAACCCTTCCCTCCCACATAGTGCTCCATTTCTCAGTCATCCATGTACCTATAAGAGTTGAGAGTCGAGTCATATAACACTACAGCACAGAAATAGGCCATTCAGCCCATCTAGTCCATGCCAAACTAATCTGCCTAGTCCATTGACCTGCACCTGGACCATAACCATCCATGTACCTATCCAAATTTCTCTTAGGCGTTGAATTTGAACCCACATCTACCACTTGCACTGGCAGTTTGTTCCACACTTTCACCACCTTCTATGTGAAGTTCCCCCTCATGTTCCCCTTAAACATTTCACCTTTCACTCTTAACCTCTAGTTCTAGTCTCACCCAACCTCAGTGCAAAGTGCCTGCTTACAAATTAGCCCATCTATACCACTCATAATTTTATATACCTCTATCAAGTCTCCCCTCATTCTCCTACACTTCAGAGAATAAGGTCCTGACCTGTTCAACTTTCCCCATAACTCAGGTCCTCAAGTCCTGACAACATCCTTGCAAATTTTCTCTACACTCTAAATATTTCTAATGTATCTGCCTCTACCACCACCCACACATCCATGCATCTACCACTCTCCAAGTAAAAAGCCTACCTCTGAAATACCCCTATACTTCCTTCCAATCACTTTAAAACTACACCATTTCATATTCACCATTTGGCCCTGAGAAAAGGTCTCTGGCTGTCCACTCAATTTACACCTCTTATCATCTTATACACCTCTATCAAGTCACCTCTCATCCTCCTTCACTCCAAGAGAAAAGCCCTAGTTCACTCAGTCTATCCTTATAAGACATGCTCTCTAATCTCGGCAGCAACCTAGTAGATCTCCTCTGCACCCTCTCCCACCTTGGCCCCTCACCTGCAGAGAAATGGTACAGCTCCTCTGGATGACACCACGGAACGGAAGATATGAACCAACACTTCAATCGGAAGCTGTTGACCCCACCAGTCGACTTCCTCTTCTTTCTGGTCCTCTGGTTCTGGACCTGTTGCTTTGTCCTGACCTTCAGCACGTTCGGAGCTGGTGCCCCTCATCTTTGTTTTGGGCAGAGAGAGATTCACCGCACGGGCATTAGGCGTCTTGTTCAGCCGGCAGTTGTTTCTCTTGCCACTTGACTTTCTGGGCCTGGGCTTCCTCTGCCCATTGCCCCCATTGGAAGTCATCAGGAGCCTGTCACTGTCGGTCTCATGAACCGTATCATTAGTGCCATTGCACCGCCTTGTCCGCACCATTTACTTCGCTGGCTTGGTTGTCACCCAGCTGCGTGATCCACCCCGACTTTCCACACTCCCTTCCCGTTTGCGAGATGCCTGCCTGGAGGTGTAGGGAGACAAACAGCCTCTTATCGGGGTGTACCCTCTCAGTCCTCCTCATGAAATACTTTGGCTGAACAAGTCCTTATCCAACAGCAAAAGCACCAAGAGGAACGTCACAGTGTCACTAGAGAAAGAAAAAAAAATCATTTCACTGTTTGCTGACTGAAATCTCACCCGTGGCAGTGAGGTAAAATAGTATATAGAACAGGCCCTTCGGCCCACAGTATCTGTACCAACTACGATGCTGTTGCAGTGAGCGTCCATCATCGAAAGCCACTCCCCCGTGGTAGCCAGCGACTGGCCCATTTAAGAAGCATCGCAGCCCATCTCACTAGATGCTGTTTAGCTGATGAGACCACGGCATCACTGGAGTTCACATCTAGCACATGGAAAGCAACCGCTCTCCTTTTGCTCTGTGGGTCACTGTGACCCAAATCACAGATGGTGCCACAGAAAGTGGAAGTTTGCTGCAGGAAGAGAGGGCCTTGCGCACAAGCAGTAGTAACAGAGTATAACTTGAAGGGTTTACTGAATGTTTAGTGCGTTTTACCTGGCAGATGACCAGGCTGGCTTAAGCTGACAGGAAGGCAACAGTAACTGAAATAACCACGCGTTACAACAGTGGTGTGCTGAAGAGTGTCTCCGAACACACAGCTCGTTGAACCTCAAAGTGGATGTACTATAGCAACAGAAGACCACACACGTACAGAAACACACTTCGTATATTTGGATGCCACAGTGGCGTAGCGGTTAGTGCAAAGCAATGGCAGCTCAGGGTGTTGGAGTTTCAAGTTCAAATCCAGCATCATCCATACGCAATCTCTGTACGTCCCACACGTGGAATGTGTGGGTTTTCCCTGAGTGTCCTTCCTCAGTCCAAAGACATACTGTGTAGGTTAAATGGTCATTGTAAATTGTCAAGTGATTAGTTTAGGGTTAAATTGGGATTGTGGGGGTTACTGAGGCAGTCGGCTTGAAGGGCCGATTCCACACCATCAGCAAAAGAGCTCCCAACCACTAAAGAATTTACTGGATACGCAAGAAACAACGGGTGCTGGAATCTGGAGCAACAAACAATCTGCTGGAGAAACTTGGCAGGTCAAGCAGCATCCCAGTGGGGAGAGGAGTGGTAAGGAATCGGTGATGTCTCCACCCAATTCCTCACCAGTCCCCTAGCCACAGATACCATTCAACCAGCAGACTGCTGCACACAGCACTGTTGTAACACGTGGTTATTTGAGTTACTATTGCCTCACAGTCAGTTTGAACCAGTCTGCCATTCTCCTCTGACCTCTACCATTAACAAGGCATTTTCACTCACAGAACTGCCACTCACTGTATGTTATTTGGTTTTTCACACCATTCTCTGTAAACTCTAGAGAATGCTGTATGTGAAAATCTCAGGAGATCAACAGTTTCTAAGATACTCAAACCACCCCATCTGACAACAACAATCATTCCACGGTCAAAGTCACTTCGATCACATTTCTTCCCCCACTCTGATGTTTGGTCTGAACAACAACTGAATGTCTTGACCATGTCTGCGCACTTTCATTCATTGAGTTGTTGTCACAGGATTGGCCGAGTAGATATTAGCATTGATGTGCAGGTGTACAGGTGTACCTGATAAAGTGGCCACTGAGTGTCATAATGAGAACAAAAGAGATAAGATGATGGTGAGGCCTAATTTGGAGTATTGTGTGCAGTTCTGCTCACCTACCTACAGGATTGAAAGTATCAGGGAAAATTTACAAAGATGTTGCTGGCACTTGAGGACCTGATTTATAAGGAAAGATTGAATAGGTTACAGCTTTATTTCCTACAGTGTAAGAGAATGAAAGGAAATTTGATAGAAGTTTATGAATGGGGATGTGATTTTCACAGACATATTTTTTAAACTCATTGTAAATATCCTCACCTCTCGTTCTTTCCTTTAATTGCAGAAGAGTGAGGAAGTCCTCCTTTGCTGTAAGATCCTGGAAAGCCATTCTGACAAATACAACATGATGAGCTGTTTGCATTACATCCAGGGATTCATCGAACTGTAGTGAAAAATATCCACGTCCTCTGACAGTGACTCTACCCTCCTTGTCACTGTTGCAGGGGCAAGCGGTATATTATGTATTGCGGTTCTGATGTCGTTTTTGTTTTTAAAGTCATTAAAAACAGTTTCTGCAGTAATGGCCATTGCTTCCTTGAATAAAAATCACCATCTGTAAAAGGCTTCTTGTGTTCCAGTGGTCCCCAACCTCTGGGCTGCTGACCGATATATTGCCACGAAGAATGCAGGGGTGCAGCGGTAGTCGGAACACACCCAGCACTTCTTTAAGAAAAAAGCCAAAATAAAGATCATCTGGGCCGACATTAGGACATTAATTAGGGCGGCACTTAATTAATTAGCTTGTTTATTTTGGCTTTTTCTGGTGGTTGGTGTTGTGGTGCCGCTCCAGATTCCCTCTTTTAGTCTGTGCTTGTGTTTGGTGGCACAACAGACATACACACTTGTCTTTCACCAAGGTAAATAGAAATTCTTCTTCCTATTCTGGATGGGATTTGTAAGTTTTTGCCTTCTTTCGTGTAGCCTCCGCCATGCTATCAGGATATCACCAGCGAGTGTTGTATATTGATGTTTGCGACAGTTTATACTCTTATCTAATCTAATTGGTCACTTTGATGCAGCACAAGCTACGCTGAAAACACGGTGCATGGCGGGGGAGCTACACACATGCACACTGGGGAGAAAGAACAGAACTAAAACCCCACAACCTGGAAACAATCTCTCTTTACAAACAGCTTCCAGTAGTGAAAGGATTGCTATATTACCATTATCCTAATTAGTATTACTTATTTTTATAATGCTCACATTACAGCAGTATTTGTGTATTTATTTTTGATCTTTTTCGGGATCTGCTGGGAAAGTCTCAAAGATCGACCAGTCGATCACGATCGACGGGTTGGCGACCATTACTCTACACCTTCTTATCCTATGTCATCCCTTTCTAATGATTTAATATTATTTCTTATAAACGTTTCCACACTCCCTCCTCTGTCTATTAACCTATCTTTCCGATACACTGTATATCCTTGGATGTTCAGCTCCTAATGGCAGACATTCTTTAGCCAAGTTTCAGAGATGGCCACAACGTCATACTTGCCACCCTGTAGATGAATTTCAAGGTCGTCTATTGTATTGGTGTCAAATATAACACTTTGACACAAATATAACACTTTCAGTCCAGCATTTGTTGCTTTCTGTTGTAAATCATTCCACCTACTGTGATTATGCCTCATTTCCTGCCTAGCCTTTCTATCATCTCTGCTGCACGCCATCTTTGATTTATTTATTTTCCCCTTCCTCAGCCCGATCACTCCGGTTCCCATCCCCATGCCAAATTAGTTTAAACCCTCCCTGACAGCTCTATTAAACCTGCATGCTAGGATATTGGACCCCTTTGTGTTCAGGTGTAACCCGTTCTTTTTGTACAGGTCATATTTCCCCCAGAAGAGGCCCCAATGATCCAGGAATCTGAAGCCCAGTCTCTCAGCCACGCATTAATATGCCTGATCATGCTATTCTTGTGCTCATTAGCATGTGGCACAGGCAGCAATCCTGAGATTACTACCCTGGAGGTCCTGCTTTTCAGCTTCCCGAATTCTGTCTTCAGGACCTCCCTCCCTCTTTCTACCCATGTCATTGGTACCAATGTCTACCAAGACATCAGGCTGCACCCTCTCCCTTCAGATACGCTGCACCCGATCCAAGACATCCCATACCCTCGCGCCTGGGAGGTAACACACTAAGTTACCAGCCAGCTATCTATCCTGGAAGGCAAGCTTTCACAATGCTGTGGAAGAACTAAGTCTTAAACTTAGTGAAGAGCTGGACCTTCTCTGTAATTGGCTTGGCTTCCATCATGCCACAAGGGTTAAGGCAGTGTACACTGCTAATGCAACTCTGGGTCTAAAAATGCTGGGGCAGAGGCTGGTCAATCGAAGAATGTCTTTTCAGCAGTCTCGACAACTTTCCAAAGCTCTCACACAGAACCGTGGGAGCTACTGGAACGTGCGGATCTGTCGTTGGAACTACAACCAACAAAAAATGAGGGTTACCTACCAGGACTGAATTTCTCAGATGCTGTAAGAGGAATGAACCCCACAGTGGAGAAGCGAAACAAGATGAAATTCATCTGCCGATACACAAACTTTGAAATTACCCTAGTTTTATCCGTTTAACTTCTGGCAACACCTCATTCAAAGAGAGGTCATCAGCAGAAAGACGGAAAACCAAAACCCCTATCACGATCAATAAAAAGAAATAGAAAGCTCTGCCACAGACAATTACCCGTCCATAAGAAACTTCACTCCCTAAAGGAAATGCAGCGGTTTCAGAGAAAAACCACTGGCAGCCTGGCAGCACTTTCTAAAAGAGCACTCAGTATGTTTCACATCTTGTGCTTCAATGGGACACCAAAGGACGGTAAGGCTATCATACACTGCACTGACAGCAACAGTGACCAGGACATATCAGTGCTACATTTAGGGCCAGTACCTTGGCTTCTACCGGTTCCAGCATACCCACAGCAGAGTACGGTGAGGAGCCAGATGATCGTCCGTCAGATGTAGCTACTTCTCAGGCACAGAGGTATGTGGGAAAGGGTTCCAAGGCAACCGGAGAAGATAACTTCACTTGCCCCATCACTGAACTATTCCCACATCCTATGGACTCGCCTTCAAGGATTCTTCATCTGTTCTTGATATTTATTGCTAATTTATTATTATGATTGTTTCTTGTCTGTTTCTTTGTTTGTACTTGCAGTTTGTTGTTTTTTTTTGCTCATAGGCCATTGTCCGTCCTGTAGGGTGTGGTCTTTTATTGAATCGATTGTGTTTCTTGCATTTACTGGGTTTGCCCACAAGAAATGAATCTCAGGGTTGTATATGGTGATAAATATGTACTTTGTTAATAAATTTACTTTGAACTTTTTCCCCCCTCGGCCCTTTAACAGCAGTGTGACGAACTCACTAAGTGTGTTATCCACAACATTCCCAGCATCGCAGAAGCTCTAAAGCAGAGGTTCCCAACCTGGGTGTACAGACCCCTCAGTTAATGGTGGGGGTCCGTGGCATAAAAAAAGTTGGAAACCCCTGATCTAAAGTGAATCCATGCACAGATCCAGGGCCGTCACGTGGACTGTCAGGGGCTGCACACACACAGTCATCCGGGACTCCAATACCCTCCCTGAGTTTCCACATTGCACAGGAGAAGCACGATACAGAACTGAGCTCATCTGCAATAACTAAAAAGCTTTTGAGGGTGGAAAGAAAGACAAAAAGAATGAACCTACGCTCACCTCAATGTTACTCACCTCCTCACCAAAGTCCACACTATGACAGCCATCAGGACTCAGACTAGAAATCAACCCTCTCCAACGGGCCACTGTGCGTGACCCTACTTCTTTTTATTGGCTGCTAGTACTTAGCCAATCATCTATTAATTGACAGGTGACATGGTAGCGTACCAGTTAGTACAAAGTTATGACAGCTCAGGGCATTGGAGTTCGGAGTTCAAATCACCCCGTGAACCGCGGGCGGTTCAAAGACCTACCGGTAGGTTAATTGGTCATTGAAAGTCGTCCTGTGATTAAGGTGGGTTGCTGGGTGGTGCAGCATATTGGGCCGGAAGGGCCTGTTACGCACTGTATCTTTAAATAAATAAAATTAACAATCAGCTGACCCACCTCTTTTCCTGCGAGTGAAATTCTCGCACAGGCAACAAGAATCGCTTCTTTTCAATTTTCCTGTTCTTGCTCTGTCCCGGGCCGGGTCCTGCGAATGAAACTAATAATAAAACAGAAAGATGTTCCTCTTAGCCTTGGCCTCGGAGCCAAAGCCTCAGCTCCCTCCTCTAACCCTGTCCACTCAGACTGCAGCTGCTCCCAGAATAGCTGTGCCACTTAATCCCAACTTTTATTGGCCCTAGGGAAACACACAACCAAGGAGGCTTGTTCTTTTCAATGTTTTCCACTGCTATTCACAATCCTTCAAGTCCTCAGGCAACATCTATGGGATGAGAAACAGAGTTAAAGTTTCACAGGTGCAAGCACCTCGACCTCAACGAGAAAAGAGCAATAATAAAGAAAGTTAAGATGCAGAGAAGGCAGCAGGATGAATGAGAAGAACAAAGGTGAAGGTCTGTGAAAAAGGTGAAGCCAAGCTCAACCAGCCGCAAAGAGTCATAGAGCCCTTCAGCACACAGAAGATGAACATGGACCATCTAGTCCATGCCTAACTTAGAAACCATAGAAACTACAGCACAGAAACAGGCCTTTTGGCCCTTCTTGGCTGTGCCGAACCATTTTCTGCCTAGTCCCACTGACCTGCACACGGACCATATCCCTCCATACGCCTCCCATCCATGTATCTGTCCAATTTATTCTTAAATGTTAAAAAAGAACCCACATTTATCACCTTGTCTGGCAGCTCATTCCATACTCCCACCACTCTCTGTGTGAAGAAGCCCCTCGTAATGTTCCCTTTAAACTTTTCCCCCCTCACCTTTAACCCATGTCCTCTGGTTTTTTTCTCCCCTTGCCTCAGTGGAAAAAGCCTGCTTGCATTCACTCTATCTATACCCATCATAATTTTATATACCTCTATCAAATCTCCCCTCATTCTTCTACGCTCCAGGAAATAAAGTCCTAACCTATTCAACCTTTCTCTGTAACTGAGTTTCTCAAGTCCTGGCAACATCCTTGTAAACCTTCTCTGCACTCTTTCAACCTTATTTATATCCTTCCTGTAATTTGGTGACCAAAACTGAACACAATACTCCAGATTCGGCCTCACCATTGCCTTATACAACCTCATCATAACATTCCAGTTCTTATACTCAATACTTTGATTAATAAAGGCCAATGTACCAAAAGCTCTCTTTACGACCCTTTTCGAGAATTTTGTATGTGTATTCCCAGATCCCTCTGTTCCACTGCACTCCTCAGTGCCTTACCATTAACCCTGTATGTTCTACCTTGGTTTGTCCTTCCAACATGCAATACCCCACACTTGTCTGTATTAAACTCCATCTGCCATTTTTCAGCCCATTTTTCCAGCTGGTCCAAGTACCTCTGCAGGCTCTGAAAACCTTCCCCACTGTCTACTACACCTCCAATCTTTGTATCATCAGCAAATTTGCTGATCCAATTTACCATATTATCATCCAGATCATTGATGAAGATGACAAATAACAATGGACCCAGCACTGATCCCTGTGGCACACCACTAGTCACAGGCCTCCACTCGGAGAAGCAATTCTCTACTACCACTCTTTGGCTTCTTCCATTGAGCCAATGTCTGATCCAATTTACCACCCTTCCATGTATACCTAGCGACTGAATTTTCCTAACTAACCTCCCATGCGGGACCTTGTCAAAGGCCTTACTGAAGTCCATGTAGACAATATCCACTGCCTTCCCTTCATCCACTTTCCTGATAACCTCCTCGAAAAACTCCAATAGATTGGTCAAACATGATCTAATAAGTCCCTGTCTATCCAAATGCTTGTAGATTCTGTCTCTTAGTACTCCCTCCAATAACTTACCTACTACCAACGTTAAACTCACCGGCCTATAATTTCCCGGATTACTTTTCGATCCTTTTTTAAACAACGGAACAACATGAGCCACTCTCCAATCCTCCGGCACCTCACCTGTAGACAGCGATATTTTAAATATTTCTGCCAGGGCCCCTGCAATTTCAACACTAGTCTCCTTCAAGGTCCGAGGGAACACCCTGTCAGGTCCCGGGGATTTATCCACTTTAATTTTCCTCAAGACAGCAAGCACCTCCTCCTTTTCGATCTGTACAGTTTCCATGATCGCACTACTTGTTTCCCTTAATTCCATAGACTTCATGCCAGTTTCCTTAGTAAATACAGACGCAAAAAACCTATTTAAGATCTCCCCCATTTCCTTTGGTTCCGCACATGGCCGACCACTCTGATCTTCAAGAGGACCAATTTTATCCCTTACAATCCTTTTGCTCTTAATATACCTGTAAAAGCTCTTTGGATTATCCTTCACTTTGACTGCCAAGGGAACCTCGTGTCTTCTTTTCGCCCTCCTGATTTCTTTCTGAAGTATTTTCTTGCACTTCTTATACTCCTCAAGCACTTTAATTACTCCCTGCTTCCTATACATGTCATACAACTCCCTCTTCTTCTTTATCAGGGTTGCAATATCCCTTGAGAACCCAAGGTTCCTTATTCCTATTCACTTTGCCTTTAATCCTGACAGGAACATACAAATTCTGCACTCTCAAAATTTCTCCTTTGAAGGCTTCCCAGCTACCGATCACATCTTTGGCAGAGAACAACCTGTCCCAATCCACGCTTTTTAGATCCTTTCTCATTTCTTCAAATTTGGCCTTCTTCCAGTTCAGAACCTCAACCCTAGGACCAGATCTATCCTTGTCCATGATCAACTTATTCTGCTTGGTCTCATCAACCCACACCTGGGCCATATCCCACCATACCTTCCCTTCCATGTACTTATCCAAACTTCTCGCGTGTTAAAGTCAAGTAACACTCTGAGTGAAGAGGTTCTCCTGAAATATTTCACCTTTCACCCTTAGCCTATGACTAGAGCTCTAGTCTCACCCAACTTCAGTGGAAGGAGCCTGCTTGCATTTACCCTCTCTATACCCCTCATAATTTTGTATACCTTTATCACGTCTCCCATCATTCTCCACATCAACATGAGAATTCCTAGTGTATTCTTACCATGTGGAGAAAGATATCAAGTTGACTTCATTCAAGATCGTTAAGCTAAGTATTGTACTGTGGTGCAAGATATGAACAAGACTCTTAATACTAAATACTGTGACTGTCCTCAAAAAAGGGGGCAGTAAATCATAAATACAAGAGACTGCTGGAAATCGAGAGCAACACATACAAAATGATGGAGGAACTCAGCAGGTCAGGCAGCATCTATGCAAATCAATAAACAGTCGACATTTTGGCCCGAGACCCTTCATCATGGTTGGAAAGGAAGGGGAAAGAAAAAAATGGGGGGAAGGGAATGAGTACAAGCCAGAAGGTAATGCAGGTTTCCCCCGCCATCCGAAGGTAGAGCCTTCCTATGAAACGGTTCGTAAGCCGGAATGTCGTAAAGCGAAGAAGCAAATGCCATTTATTTATATGGGAAAATTTTGTGAGCGTTCGCAGACCCAAAAATAACCTACCAAATCATGCCAAAAACCTAAAATAACAGTAACATATAGTAAAAGCAGGAATGATATAATAAATACACAGCCTATATAAAGTAGAAATACTTTTCCACAATCATTGCCGGCACTGTTCCCCATAGCGAAGATCTCACGCAAGCGCTCTTGGCAAAACACGACGCAAGCGCTCTTGGCAGAAAATCTCATGCAAGCGCTGTTGGCAAAAACACTCTCTCCAGTAACCTTCAAGCTATGAAGTTGCCAAATCATACCAAATAACACGTAAAAATACACAGCTGATATAAAGTAGAAATAATGTATGTACAGTGTAGTATCACTTACAGGAACCGTGAAGACATCGAGCACACTTATGATGGTGTGTTAGACTGACTCATTGGAGTTTGGGGTGGTGTAGTGGCCCCCACCCTCCGGGCCGCCGACCGATACCGATCTGCGAAGCATGCAGGGCTACAGTGGTAGCCGGGAGGCACCCAGCACATCTTTAAGAAAAAAGCAAAAAAAAACATGCTAATTAATTAGGTGCCGCCCAGCACGTAAATGTCGGCGCAGATCAGAGGCGATGCAATCGGCAATCCCCTCTGATCTGGGCCGACATTTACGTGCCCGGCGGCACTTAATTAATTAGCATGTTTATTTCGGCTTTTTTTTTAAAGATGTACTGTGTGCCTCCCGGCTACCGCTACATTCTCCGCGAATCAGTATCTGTCCGCGGCCTGGGGGTTGGGGTGATGGGACACTGGGGTGTCATCTCATCATCGTCTGTTTCCATCAGGGCAGGCAGCTCATCTTCTCCTATGACTGCCCGTCCCGATGTCGAAAGTCGAGGTTCGTCGTCTGCTATGGCTGATGTGGAAGGCTTGCTTGACTGCTGAGTCTCGCGCATTTTTCTATCATACAGTTCTTTGTAAGGACTCAAACCATCTTGCAAATATGCCCTAAACGGGCGTATCCTTTCAAAATTAAAGTCGTACTTTATCATTGCAGCAAAAATCTCACGCAGTTGCTTCATGCTCAGTTCCTGGACGACTTCACTTTCGCTGCTGAATTCGGTTTCGATTGTTATCCTTTCCTCTTGCAATTGCAGCAGCTCTTCATCTATCAGTTCTTGGTCATGGGATGCCAAAACCTCTTCAACATCATCTTCGTCAGCTTCCACAAGCCAAACTCACTTTGTCCTTACTTCGTTCACCACGATCGAAACACTTAATTATGTCTAGCTTTACACTAAGTGTACCACCCTTACGAGTTCTTTTAGGCTTTTCCGATGCCTTAGAACTCATCTTGCTAACGGCTGCTCACAGGTACGTGTTTAAGCAATGCCAGCGAGAATGCCGTTCCGAATCCGGGGAGAGCGGCTGCTCGGGGCGCGTGCTGATTTTTTTCATCGCACGTTGATTTTTTTCGCGCGCTGATTTTTCTGCACGCTGCCTTTCTTCGTAACAGTGAAAACACCTTCTGTTAGCGAAAACAGGTAACTAATGTAGGCCTTTCGTAACAGTGAGGTTTCGTAAAGCGGAAGTTCAAAAAGCGGGGGACACCTGTAGGTGAAGCCAAGTGTGTGTGGGGGGGGGTGAAATAAGAAGCTGGGAGGTTATAGATGGGAAAGGCAAAGGTCCGGAGAAGTAATCTGATGAGAGAGATTGGATCATGGAAGAGAAGGAATGAGGAAGGGCCTGGGGGGAGGTGACAGGCAGGTGACGAGACTTGAATTGAATTGACTTTATTTCTTACATCCTTCACATACATGAGGAGTAAAGATCTTTACATCTCTGTCTGAATGTGCAATGTGCAAATTAGAGTAATTTGTAATAAGTAATATGATTAACAACACAACATTAAGACATACAACAGAACAGTCAATATAGCTAAGAAATACGATTCTGTCAGTGTGAATTAGTCAGTGTGATTGCCTGGTGGAAGAAGCTGTTCCAGAACCTGTTGGTCCTGGCTTTAATGCTATGGTACCATTTTCCGGATGGCAGCAGCTGGAACAGTTTGTGGTTAGGATGACTCGGGTCTCTAATGATCCTCTGGAACCTTCTTACACACCTGTCGCTGTAAATATCCTGAATCATGGGAAGTTCACATTCACAGATGTGCTGGGCTGTCCACACCACTCTGCAGAGTCCTGCGATAGAGGAAAGTACAGTTCCCATACCAGTCAGTGACACAGCCAGTCAGGATGCTCTCAATTGTGCCCCTGTAGAAAGTTCTTAGAATTTGGGGACTCATGCCAAACTTCGTCAATCGTCTGAGATGAAAGAGGTGCTGTTGAGCTTTTTCTACCACACAGCAGGTATGTACAGACCAAGTGAGCTTCTGGGTGAGGTGTATACTGAGGAAACACAGAAACATAGAACACCTACAGCACAATACAGGCCTTTCGGCCCACAATGCTGTGCCAAACATGTGCTTACTTTAGAAATTACCTAGGGGTACCCTTAGCCCTCTATTTTTCTAAGCTCCATCTACCTATCCAGGAGTCTCTTAAAAGACCCTATTGTATTCACCTCCACCACCATCGCCGGCAGCCCATTCCACGCACTCACTACTCTCTGCATAAAAAACGTACCCGACATCTCCTCTGTACCTACTTCCAAGCACCTTAAAACTGTGCCCTCTTGTGCTAGCCATTTCAGCCCTGACTGAGGGAGGGAGGAGAAGATGGCAGCACGACATAGCTTGCAGCAGCCACTCCGGTGATGAATATCTGTTATCTGTCAAGTAGGGTGCCGTGCACAATTCTGATTTGATGGAAGCAGACGTGAGAGCCCGGAGGAACATCTGGTGAAACTTTTGCCTGCTTTGCTGCCGCTGCTCCTGTGTGATCCAGAATCTCCGGAGGGGAAGGCCCCAAGTCCTCGGCTTTGCTTGTTGCTCGGCGGCCGTGGCGGGGTCGAAGCGCTCGGCAGAGGATGGTGCTCGGTGTTCGGTGTCGGAGAGCTGGTCGGAGGCTCGAAGTTTTCGGACGGACTCAGAGTCCGCTGCGGTCGGGTGCTTCCAATGGCACTGCATCGGCAAGTTTGCGGCGCTTGGAGGTTCAGGGCAGGGAGAGTTTCTCCCTTCTACCACCTGCATGAGATGATGGGGCTATGAGGACTTGAGACTTTTTTTATCGTGCCCATGGTCTGCTCTTTATCAAATTACGGTATTGCTTTGCACTGTTATAATTAAGTGGTTTTGTCAGTTTTAGGCTTGGTTTGTCCTGTGTTTCTGTGATATCATTCTGGAGGAACACTCATTTTTTAATGCATGCATTTCAAAATGACAATAAACGAGGACTGAGTATCTTCATAATCTAATCTATCCATGCAACCTATCATCATCTTATACACCTCTATCAGGTCACCTATCCTGCTCCATCGCTCCAAGGAGAAAGAACACTGATCACCTGGAGTGGTCAAAGAACACTGAGGCTGTCAACAAGAAGGGTCAGAGCCGTCTCTATTTCCTGAGGAGACTGAGGTCCTTTAACATCTGTTGGACGATGCTGAGGATGTACTACGAGTCTGTGGTGGCCAGTGCTATCATGTTTGCTGTTGTGTGCTGGGGCAGCAGGCTGAGGGGAGCAGACACCAACAGAATCAACAAGCTCATTCGTAAGGCCAGTGATGTTGTGGGGATGGAACTGGACTCTCTGACGGTGGTTTCTGAAAAGAGGATGCTGTCCAAGTTGCATGCCATCTTGGACAATGTCTCCCATCCACTACATAATGTACTGGGTGGGCACAGGAGTACATTCAGCCAGAGACTCATTCCACCGAGATGCAACACAGAGCGTCATAGGAAGTCATTCCTGCCTGTGGCCATCAAACTTTACAACTCCTCCCTTGGAGGGTCAGACACCCTGAGCCAACAGGCTCCTGGACTTATTTCCTGGCATAATTTACATATTACTAGTTAATTATTTATGGTTTTATATTTCTATATTTATACTGTATTCTTGGTTGGGGCAACTGTAACGAAAATCAATTTCCCTCGGGATCAATAAAATATGATGATGACTATGACTAAAAGGCCAAGTTTACTCAACCTATTCTCATAAGGCTTGCTCCCCAATCCAGGCAACATCCTTGTAAATCTCCTCTGCACCCTTTCTATAGTTTCCACATCCTTCCTGTAGCGAGGTGACCAAAACTGAGCACAGTACTCCAAGTGGGGTCTGACCAGAGTCTTATATAGCTGTAACTTTACCTCTCGGCTCATGAACTCAATCCCACGGTTGATGAAGGCCAATACACCGTATGCCCTCTTAACCACACAGTCAACCTGCGCAGCAACTTTGAGTGTCCAATGGACTCAGACCCCAAGAAACCTCTGATCTTCCACACTGCCAAGAGTCTTACCATTAACATAATATTCTGCCATCATATTTGACCTACCAAAATGAACCACCTCACACTTATAGACAATTGACAATAGGTGCAGGAGTAAGCCATTCGGCCCTTCGAGCCAGCACCGCCATTCACTGTGATCATGGCTGATCATCCACTATCAATATCCAATTCCTGCCTTATCCCCATAACCTTTGATTCTGCTCTATCCATCTCTTTTTTGAAAGCATCCAGAGACTTGGCCTCCACAGCCTTCTGGGGCAGAGCATTCCATATATCCACCACTCTCTGGGTGGAAAAGTTTTTCTTCAACTCTGTTCTAAATGGCCTACCCCTAATTCTTAAACTGTGGCCTCTGGTTCTGGACTCACCCATCAGCGGGAACATGCTTCCTGCCTCCAGCGTGTCCAATCCCTTAATAATCTTATACAGTTCAATAAGATCCCCTCTCAACCTTCTAAATTCCAGAGTATACAAGCTTAGTTGCTCCAATCTTTCGACATATGACAGTCCCGCCATCCCAGGAATTAACCTTGTGAACCTACGCTGCACTCCCTCAATAGCAAGAATGTCCTTCCTCAAACTTGGAGACCAAAACTGCACACAGTACTCCAGGTGTGGGCTCACCAGGGCCCTGTACAGCTGCAGAAGGACCTCTTTGCTCTTATACTCAATTCCCCTTGTTATGAAGGCCAGCATGCCATTAGTTTTTTTCACTGCCTGCTGTACTTGCACGCTTGCTTTCAGTGACTGATGTACAAGAACACCTAGATCTCGTTGTGCTTCCCCTTTTCCTAACTTGACTCCATTTAGATAATAATCTGCCTTCCCATTCTTACCACCAAAGTGGATAACCTCACATTTATCCACATTAAACTGCATCTGCCCACTCACCCAGCCTGTCCAAGTCACCCTGCATTATCATAACATCCTCCTCACATTTCACACTGCCTCCCAGCTTTGTGTCATCAGCAAATTTGCTAATGTTACTTTTAATTCCCTCATCTAAATCATTAATATCTATTGTAAACAGCTGCAGTCCCAGCACTGAACCCTGCGGTACCCCACTGGTCACCGCCTGCCATTCCGAAAGCGACCCGTTAATCGCTACTCTTTGTTTTCTGTCAGCCAGCCAATTTTCAATCTATGTCAGTACTCTGCCCCCAATACCATGTGCCCTAATTTTGCCCACTAATCTCCTATGTGGGACTTTATCAAAGGCTTTCTGAAAGTCCAAGTACACTACATCCACTGGCTCTCCCTTGTCCATTTTCATAGTTACATCCTCAAAAAATTCCAAAGGTTTAGTCAAGCACGATTTCCCCTTCGTAAATCCATGCTGACTTGGACCAATCCTGTTACTGCTATCCAGATGTGTCGTAATTTCATCTTTTATAATTGACTCCAGCATCTTTCTCACCACCGACATCAGGCTAACCGGTCTATAATTCTCTGTTTTCTCTCTTCCTCCCTTCTTGAAGAGAGGGACAACATTAGCCACCCTCCAATCCACAGGAACCGATCCTGAATCTATAGAACATTGGAAAATGATTACCAATGCGTCCACGATTTCTAAAGCCACCTCCCTAGGTACCCTGAGATGCAGACCATCAGGTCCCGGGTACTTATCAGCCTTCAGACCCAACAGCCTATCCAACACCATTTCCTGCCTAATATAAATTTCCTTCAATTCATCCATTACCCTAGGTCCTTTGGCCACTATTACGTCTGGGAGATTGTTTGTGTCTTCCCTAGTGAAGACAGATCCAAAGTACCTGTTCAACTCGTCTGCCATTTCCTTGTTCCCCATAATAAATTCACCCGCTTCTGTCCCAATTCAAGGGCCCAATTTTGGTCTTACTATTTTTTCCCTTTTCACATCCTTAAAGAAGCTTTTACTATCCTCCTTTATATTCTTGGCTAGTTTACCTTTGTACCTCATTTTTTTCTCCACGTATTGCCTTTTTAGTTACCTTCTGTTGCTCTTTAAAAGTTTCCCAATCCTCCGACTTCCCACTCGTCTTTGCTATGTTATACTTCTTCTCTTTTATTTTTATACTGTCCATTACTTCCCTTGTCAGCCACTGCCTCCCCTTAGGATCGTTCTTCCTCTTTGGAACAAACTGATCCTGCACCTTCCGCATTATTCCCAGAAACACTTGCCATTGCTGTTCCACTTATCTGGGTTGAACTCCATCTGCCACTTCTCAGCCCAATTTTGCATCCTGTCAATGTCCCATTGTAACCTCTGACAGCCTTCCACACGGTCCAAAACACCTCCAACCTTTGTGTCATCAGCAAATTTACTAACCCATCCCTCCCCTTCCTCATCCAGGTCATTTATAAAAATCATGAAGAGTAGGGGTCTGAGGTACCACCAACCTCCATGCAGAATATGACCCGTCTACAACCACTCTTTGCCTTCGGTGGGCAAGCCAATTCTGGATTCACAAAGCAAGGTCCCCTTGGATCCCATGCCTCCTTACTTTCTCAATAAGCCTTGCATGGGGTACCTTATCAAATGCATTGCTGAAATCCGTATACACTACATCTACTGCTCTACCTTCATCACATCCTCAAAAAATTCAATCAGCTCGTAAAGCACGACCTGCCTTTGACAAAGCCATGCTGACTATTCCTAATCATATTATGCCTCTCCAAATGTTCATAAATCCTGCCTCCCAGGATCTTCTCCATCAACTGAAGTAAGACTCACTGGCCTATAATTTCCAGGGCTATCTCTACTCCCTTTCTTGAATAAGAGGACAACATCTGCAACCCTCTAATCCTCCGGAACCTCTCCCATCCCCATTGATGATGGTCTTTGCCAAAGCCTCAGCAATCTCCTCCCTCGCTTTCCACAGTAGATTGGGGTAACCTCATCTGGTCCTGGTGACTTATCCAACTTGATGCTTTTCAAAAGCTCCAGCGCATTCTCTTTCTTAATATCTACATGCTCAAGCTTTTCAGTCCACTGTAAGTTATCCCCACGATCACCAAGGTCCTTTTTCCGTGGTGAATACTGAAGCAGAGTCTTCATTAAGTACCTCCGCTACCTCTTCCAGTTCCAGACACACTTTTCCACTGTCACACTTGATTGGGTCCTATTTCTCACGTCTTACCCTCTTGCTCTTCACATACTTGTAATCCTGCTTGACAAGGCCTTCTCCTGGCTCTCCTCATTTCATTCTTAAGCTCATTCCTGCTCGCCTTATAATTTTCTAGATCTCTAACATTAACTAGTTTTTTGAACCTTTCGTAAGCTTTTCTTTCCTTCTTGACTAGATTTACAACAGCCTTTGTACACCACAGTTCCTGTGCATACCATCCTTTCCCTGTCTCATTGGAATGTACCTATGCAAATATCCCCCCAACATTTGCCACATTTCTTCCATACATTTCTGAGACCATCTGCCCCCAGTTTATGCTTCCAAATTTCTGCCTGATAGCTTCATATTTCCCGACTCCAGTTAAACGTTTTCCTAACTTGTCTCTTCAAAGAAGATAAAATTGTGATCACTATCTCCAAAATGCTCTCCCACTGAGAGACCTGACACCTGACCAGGTTCATTTCCTAATACCAGATCAAGTACAGCCTCTCCTCTTGTAGGCTTATCTACATATAGTGTCAGGAAACCTTCCTGAACACACTTAACAAACTCCACCCCATCTAAACCCCTTGCTCTGGGGAGACACCTATTAATACTGGGGAAAATAAAATCTCCCATCACGACGACTCTGTTACTACTGCACCATTCCAGAATTGTCTCCCTATCTGCTCCTCGATGTCCTTCACCCTCTCAACTCTAGATCCATTGATGTCAATAGGCCTGTCTCTATTTCTCCTGTAGCCCACAACCACCTTCTTTGTTTTTGCAACATTGAGGGAGAGGTTGTTTTCTTGACACCACTGTCAGGCTGATGTCTTCTCCTCTGGAGGCTGCCTCGTTATTATTTGAGATAGGGCCAATCAATGTAGTATCATCTGCAAATTTAATTAGCCAGTTGGAGCTGTGGATGGCAACACAGTCATGCGTGTACGGACAGTAAAGGAGGGGGCTTAGGACACAGCCCTGGGTGGCTCCTGTGTTGAGGGTCAGAGGGGCAGAGGTGAGGGAGCCCACTCTTACTATTTGCCAGCAATCTGACAGGAAGTCCAGGATCCAGCTGCACCAGGCAGGTGAAGGCCGAGGTCTCTGAGTTTCTTGTCAAGCCTGGAAGGTATTACGGTGTTGAATACTGAACTGTAGTCCAAGAACAGTGTTCTCACATAAGCATCCCTATTCTGCAGGAGTGTAAGGATGGTGTGTACAGCTGTGGCTATTGCGTCACCTGTCCATCGGTAGGCGAATTGTAGGGGGTCCAGTGTGGGTGGTAGCATGCTGCAGATGTAGCCCTTGATTGGCCTCTTAAAGAGATAAGAGACCAGAGTGGGGAATAGAAGAGGGAAGTGTAAAGGAAAAAATAAAAATAGCAGCAGGAGAAATCGATGTTCATGCCATCAGATTGGAGGATACCTAGACAGAAGCTGAGGTGTTGCCTCTCCACCCGGTCTCATTGTGGCAGAAGAGGAGGCCGTGGGCCGACGTGTCAGAATGGGATCGGGGATAGGAATTCCAAAGGAAAAGTGGGAAATACTGACTGAGATTAAACAATCTAAGAGAGAAAATACTGATGGTGCTTGAAGGCAGATAAATCACTGGGCCTGCATGAAATCTAACCCAGACAGTGGAGGGGCACGTTCCATTGGAGCAGAAGGACCTCTCCGGATCTGCCTCTCGGTTTTTTTTGCACTACCTTACTTCCCATTTTTCTATTTTCTATCTATGATTTATAATATAAATATTTACTAATTTTAACTATGTTTAATATTTAATATGTGTAATCCAGGGAGTGTGAAACGCAGAACCAAATATCGCTGTGATGATTGTAC
The DNA here is from genome assembly GCF_030028105.1 of Mobula birostris. Taxonomy (NCBI): domain Eukaryota; kingdom Metazoa; phylum Chordata; class Chondrichthyes; order Myliobatiformes; family Myliobatidae; genus Mobula; species Mobula birostris. The sequence continues at coordinate 38,619,203 of NC_092389.1, forward strand.
CTTCGAGTACCAATTGTTTGGCGACAATAAAGTATCATGGGGTAAAGAAGGTGCGGACGGTCACAAGTTCAAGTTTATTGTCTTTCAACTGTCAGTATGTGTACCACCAAACAATGTGATGTCTCACACACCTAACACTTCAGATAACATTACCACAAATAAATTAACAAATAATAAGGTGCATATATGATACAAGTTAAAAAGTAAACAGTATAGTGCTGCTGGCACTTCATATTGTGAGGAAACCTGGGTGGTGACAGGGAGATCTGTAGTCCTACGGGTTGGGGGGAGGGAGATTTTCCCATCCTAATTCCAATGCTGTGGTACCTCCTGCCTGATGGTAGGTCGAAGAGATTGTTGGACAGATAGGAGAGACCAATGGCAATGCTAAAGGCCCTGCATACACAGCGCTTCTGATAAATATCTCTGATGGGTGTCAGAAAGGCCCGGATGGTCTTTGGATGACAGGGTGAAGTAGGGGAAAGGATGCCACAGGGCAAGGAGTGGGTTATTGAACGATGGGCTGGAGGTCCATAGAGGGGAGGGTATCACAGAATGGGAGGGTCATAGATTGTAGGAGGGTAGCCACAGGGTTGGAGGGAGAGGCAAGATTGGAAAAGGCTGTAGAAAGTGGTAAACTCAGCCAGCTCTATCAAGGGCACTACCTCACTACTACTACTTTATTTCTGCTTTTGCACTACTTACTTTAATTTAATACAGTATTTAATATCTATTAACTGTAATTGTTTGTTATATTTTTCACGTATTACACTGTACTACTGACGTAAAATTAACAAATTTCACGGCATGTGCTGATCCTGAATTGTGATTCCAAAGGTGATGCCTCAGAAAGGCAGCATCTGTCATTCAGACATGCCCTCTTCCCCAATGCCATGAATAGAGAATAAACTATCTCACTACTTTTCTTTCTCTTTTTTGCAATGTATCGCAATGCACTGCTGCAGTAAGACAACACATGCCACGGACATTAAACCTGATTCACGAAGAAGTGGATGAGGTAACTCAGAGAGTGAGAGGGTCACGGGTGAATGAAGTGATATCGGGGGTGAGAGAGTCATGGGTCGACGAAATCGGTAGCAGTAACCATGGCAACAAAGACTTGACTTTACAGGCACCGCCCACTCCTCTAAGGCGACATCCTCATCTTCATCCTTATCCTCTACTGCCGTCCAAAGCTCACCCTCCGACCGCCGTCCCTCTGATCCCGCACTCACTCCGCTCACTCCCTCAGGCGTCGCCACACTGAAACTTCCCGCCGTTAGCCGCCTCTCTTACTAACCCGATAACTGGTTCTAGGTTCCGCCCACACCTCAAGACAATTGGCTCTGTCACCACAGCTCCACGAATAGGAAACCAGGGTCCTGCAGATCTATTGGTCCAACTCTCCCGTCAATCACCAGACGCCGGCGGCCGCTCGCGATCAAGTGGGGTTGACACCTTTAAAAGGACGCGCGACTTTCTTTTCAAACTGGCAGTGAGACGCTTTAAAACATATATGTTGTTTTGAATTTGCGTAACGCGTGTGACACAAAGCAAAACGCTGACGTTTATGTTTTATTGTGCTGCTTATTTGCATGAACAGCCACTGCTAGAGGCATTTTGAATCATCTCGGCTGTAAATTATTAAACGTACCATTTAATTTATTGTTTCATTTTACTTAATAGCTCTTTAGAGGTTTGGTAAACGGATTCTTGGCTGTTCTAAATTTGTAATAGCGACATCCAGTTCTCATTTGGGGGGCGGGGGCATTAACTGAGAGGCTGTCACAAACACACATATCCAAGGTACAAATACCATGACAAATGTTTTTTTTACAGCAGCAGCACGCTAGATTACAAACATAAATGTTGCATGAAATTATGGAATCCCTCCAAAAGTCTCTTTGAACCCCAACCATCAGGCAGGAGGTATTGGACAAGGACTGTTTTTTTATATTTCAAAATATACTTTATTCAAAAATAAAATTATATACAATAAACCATTCAATAACTTTCCATCCTTTACATACGTTTCCACTGTAGTCAGTACATATCCACCCACGTGGCACTCCAGTAGTTCACCTTACCACATCCTTGTTGAGGGGTATACTCCCCGCCACCCGACCACTCCTACTCCAGCGGGTGTAGAAACCTATACCGTGGTCCTTCCCCACCGGGCCCTTGCGGTGGCTGCACCGAGTCTCTGTTAGGATGGGAAACAGGTTCATCCTCCAAGCCATGAGGCTACTGAACTCTCCACCACATCACATATAAATAAAGCGCACGTACTTTTAAATTGCCTATACACGTGCCTTACTGTTTGTTAATTTATTTGTGGTTGTGGAACTTCATGTGTGAATGATATGTATGGTGTTTTACAGTTTGGTCTGGAGGCATGTGGTTTCATTTGTCGGTATACATGTGTACAGTTGAATAACAATAAACTGAAATTGAACTTAAATTTGAATTATGAAATTATGGATCTGGTGCTCCCAACATAGTGATACAATTATGACGAAGAGTCGCAGGGGAATGGGAACCAGAGTGCCAGAACAGATAGTGGAGAGGTTGGGGAGACAGATGTTGATAATACATAAGACTAAGTCAGGAATCAAAAGGTTGAGCAGAGTGCGACTACAGTCCTAAACTGCACCTATTTCAATGCAAGAAGTATCGTAGGAAAGGCAGATGAGCTCAGTGCATGGATCAACACATGGAATTATGACATTGTGGCCATTAGTGAGACTTGGTTACTAGTAGGGCAGGACTGGTGGCTCAATATTCCGGGGTTCACTTGTTTCAGATGCGACCGACAGGAGTGATTAAATGGGGAGCGGTAGCAGTACTAGCCAGGGGAGATGTCACGGCAGTGCTCAGTCAGGACAGGTTGGAGAACTTGTCCAGTGAGGTGTCAGGGGTGGAAATGAGAAATCAGACAAGCATGACCATGTTAATAGGCTATATTACAGACCACCTAACAGTCCGAGGGATTTAGAAGAACGAATTTGTAAAGAGGTTGCAGACTTGCAAGAATAATAAGGTGATTTTAAGTTTCCACATATTGACTGGGACTTCCATACTGCAAAGGACTGGATGGGATAGGGTTTGTTGTATGTGTTCAGGAACGTTTCCTTCCTCAGTACATAGAAGTCCCAATGAGAGTGTGTGATACTTGATCTGCTATTAGGGAATGACAGGGAGTTTGTGTAGGGGAACAATTTGCATCTAATGATCACAATGCCATTCGTTTCAAAACAAATATGGAAAAAAATAGGTATGGTCCACAGGTGAGATTCTAAATTGGACAAAGGACACCATCCCCTTCTCGCAATTCCTCCGTCTCTGCCGCATCTGCTCTCAGGATGAGGCTTTTCATTCCAGGACGAGGGAGATGTCCTCCTTTTTCAAAGAAAGGGGCTTCCCTTCCTCCACCATCAACTCTGCTCTCAAACGCATCTCCCCCATTTCACGCACATCTGCTCTCACTCCATTCTCCCGTCACCCCACTCGGAATAGGGTTCCCCTGGTTCTCACCTACCACCCCACCAGCCTCCGGGTCCAACATATTATTCTCCGTAACTTCTGCCACCTCCAACGGGCTCCCACCACTAAGCACACCTTTCCCTCCCCCCACCTCTGCTTTCCACAGGGATCGCTCCCTACGCGACTCCCTTGTCCATTCGCCACCCCATCCCTCCTGATCTCCCTCCTGGCACTTATCCTTGTAAGCAGAACAAGTGTTACATATGCCCTTACACTTCCTTCCTTACCACCATTCAGGGCCCCAGACAGTCCTTCCAGGTGAGGCGACACTTCACCTGTCAGTCGGCTGGTGTGATATACTGCGTCCGGTGCTCCCGATGTGGCCTTCCCGACGCAGACTGGGAGATCATTTTGCTGAACACCTACGCTCTGTCTGCCAGAGAAAGCAGGATCTCCCAGTGGCCACACATTTTAATTCCACATCCCATTCCCATTCTGATATGTCTATCCACGGCCTCCTCTACTGTAAAGATGAAGCCACACTCAGGTTGGAGGAACAACACCTTATATTCCGTCTGGGTAGCCTCCAACCCGATGGCATGAACATTGACTTCTCTAACTTCCGCTAATGCCCCACCTCCCCCTCGTACCCCAGCCGTTATTTATTTATATACACACACATTCTTTCTCTCTCTCTCCTTTTTCTCCCTCTGACTATACCCCTTATCCATCCTCTGGGTTTTTTCCTCACCTCCCCACTTTCCTTCTCCCTGTGGGCCTCCTGTCCCATGATCCTCTCATATCCCTTTTGCCAATCACCTGTCCAGCTCTTGGCTCCATACCTCCCCCTCCTGTCTTCTCCTATCATTTTGGATCTCCCCCTCCCCCTCCCACTTTCAAATCTCTTACTAGCTCTTCCTTCAGTTAGTCCTGATGAAGGGTCTCAGCCCGAAACGTTGACTGTACCTTTTCTTAGAGGTGCTGCCTGGCCTGCTGCGTTCACCAGCAACTTTAATGTGTGTTGCTTGAACTTCCAGCATCTGCAGAATTCCTTGTGTTTAAGTCAGAGATTCAGCCAGTTAGAGTGTGTTAAAACAAAGGAATCTGAGAATACAGATCCATAATTTCTTAAAAGTGGAATCACAGGTAGACAGGTTTGTAAAGAGAGCTTTTAGCACATTCGCCTTCATAAATAAAAAGTATTGGAGTACAGGTGTTGGGATGTAATGTTGAAGTTGTGTAAGATGCTGGTGAGGACTAATTTGGAGTATTGTGTGCAGTCCTGCTCACCTACCTACAGAAATCATATCAATAAAACTGAATGAGAACAGAGAAGATTTTGAAGATCATTGCCGGGACTTGAGAACCTGGGTTATAGGAGAAGTGTGAACAGGCTCCCTCAAGCATTGGAGAATGAGGGGAGATTTTTTTTTTAAAAAAAAGAGGTATATGAGGGTCATAGATAGTGTAAATGCAAGCAGGCTTTTTCCACTAGGGTTTGATGAAACTAGAACTAAAGGTTATGGATTAAGAGTGAAAGGCGAGATGTTTAAGGGGAACACGAGGAGGAACTTCTTCACATCACCCTGGGTGATGTGTTTCAGGGAATCAAGTCCTAGTCTATGCAACCTCTCCTTTAACCCAGTCCCCGCCCCAACAAATCCTGGCAACAACCCGATAAGTCTTTTCTGCACTCTTTCCTGTTTAATAATATACTTCCTATAACTGGGCGTTTAAAACTATAACTTTGACAGATTTGTTCAGAATTGCCTTGCACATTGTTAGTAGTCTCTGGCACTCTGGCCGGAGGTCGATGACTAGCGGGGATCCACAGGGATCTGTACTGCTACCTCACCTGTCTGTGATATATAAATGTCTTGGGTGAAAATACGAATGGATTGGTTGGTAAGTTAGCAGATGGTAAAAAGATCAGTGGTGTCGTAGATGATGTTGAAAATTGTCAAATGATACAGCAGGATATATGTCAGTTGCAGATATGTGTGGAGAAACAGCCTTGACGTATAGTGGGATCTTTTGGCTCCCTGAAGGTGGCTTCACAGGTTGTGAGGCTAGTAAAGAAGGCATATGGCATGCTTAAACACAAGATTCTGCAGATGCTGGAAATCCAGAGCAACATACACACAAAATGCTGAAGGATCCCAACAGTACAGGCAGCATCAATGGAAATGAATATACAGCCAACATTTTGGTCTGAGACCTTTCATCAGGACTGGAAGGGAAGTGAGGAAGACACCAGGATAAAAAGGTGGGGGGAGGGGACGGAGAACAAGCTAGGAGATGAAGCCAGGTGGGTGAGAAAGGTAAAGGGCCGGAGAAGAAGGAATCTGATAAGAGGGGAGAGTGGACCATGGGAGAAAGGGAGGAAGGAGGGGCACCAGAGGGAGGTGATAGGCAGGGGAGAGAAGAGGTAAGAGGCCAGAGTGGTGAATAGAAGAGGGAAGGGTGACGGGATAAGAATAAAAGAAAAAAAAATACCGCAAGGAGAAATCAATGTTCATCCCAACAAGTTGGATGCTACCTGGATGGAATATGAGGTTTTGCTCCTCTACTCAAAGCAGAAGTGGAGGCCATGGACCGACATGCTCCCCTTAAATATTTCCCCTTTCACCTCTAATCCTATCTTGGTTTGTCCTACCAAAGTGCAACACCTCATGTGTCTGCATTAAATTCCATCTGCCACTTTTTGGGCATATTTTTCTAGCTGGTTCAGATTCCGCTGCAAGCTTTGATATCCTTCCTCGCTGTCCACCATGCCCTCAATCTTGGTGTCATCCACAAATCTGCAGATCCAATTTACCATATTATCAGCCAGATCGTTTATATCGATAACAACCAACCACAGAACCAGCACCAATCCCTGCAGTACACCACTAGTCACAAAGCTCCAGTCATAGACACAACCATCTACTACCACTCTCTGGCTTCTCACACAAAGCCAATATTGAATCCAAATTAGTACCGTATCCTGAATGTCAAGCGACTGAAACTTCTTGAGCAATCTCCCAAAGGAGATTGGCTTTGCTAAAGTTCGTGCAGACAACATCCATTGCTGTCAGATTTCCTGGTGACATCCCCAAAAATCTCTAAGATTGGTTGGACATGACATGCCATGCACAAAGCCATAGTCACTATCCCTAACTAGTCCTTGTCCATCCAAATACTTACACACTCAGTGGCTTTATTAGATACACCTGTACACCTGCTCGTTAATGCAAATATCTAATCAGCCAATCACAGTCAAGAGGTTCAGTTGTTATTCAGATCAGACATCAGAACGGGGAAGAAATGTGATCTAAGTGACTTTGACCATGGGATGATTGTTGCTGCTGATCTCCTGGGATTTTCATGCAAAACAGTCTCTAGAGTTTACAGAGAATGTTCAGAGTATCAAAAGTACATATATGTCACTGTATACAACTTAGAGATTCATTTTCTTGCAGGCATACTGAATAAGTCTATAGAATAATAACCATAATAGAATCAATGAAAGACGATCAAAGAGGACGTTAAACCAGAGAGCAGAAGACAACACTGTACAAGTACAAAAGAAAGAAATAATAATAGAAAATAAATAAGCAATACATATCAAGAACATGAGATGAAGAGTCCTTGAAAGTGAGTCATTTGGTTGGGGAACATCTCAATGATGGGGCAAGTGAAGTTGAGTGAAGTTATCCCCTTTGGTTCAAGAGCCTGATGTTTGAGGGGTAATGACTGTTCCAGAAACTGCTGGTGTGAGTCCTAAGGTTCCTGTACCTCCTTCTTGATGGCAGCAGCGAAAAGAGAGCATGACCTGGATGGTGATGGATGCTGCTTTCTTGCGACAGTGTTTCATGTAGATGTGTCAGTTGTTGGGAAGGCTTTACCCATAATGGACTGGGTCACATCCACTACTTTTTGTAGGATTTTCCATTCAAGGGCTTGCTTTTTCCATACCAGACTGTGATACAGCCAGTCAATTTACATCTATAGAAGTTTTCAAAGTTTTGGATATCATGCCAAATCTCAACAAACCTTGGAATTTAAAGTTGCTAATGCTCTCCTCTGATGAGGACTGGCTCATGGACCTCTGGTTTCCTTCTCCTGAAATCTAGAACCATCTCCTTGGTCTTGCTGACATTGAGTGAGAGGTTGGTGTTGTGGCACCACTCAGCCAGGTTTTCAATCTCTTTCCTATATGCTGATTCTTCATTACCTTTGATTCGGCCTACAACAGTGGTGTTGACAGGTTAACGAAGGCATGGATGTTGAAAGTCCCGAATCACTGATGATGTGTCACAGCGCACACCAGGTTAATAAAGGCAAGTAATGTTGGACCAGGTAAGTGAAGGTGTGGGCCAGATCAAAGTGGCAGCGTCAAGGGATACTGAATCTCCAATAATGAGGTTAAGAAAGAAAGACAGGATAATTTTCCCACTGGCTACATAATTACATTCAAACCAAAAGTGACTTGCTTTTCATTATCACGAAACACCAATAACAAAATGAGGTACCAAGAAGGCAAGAAAGACCCAGAAAGTTAAACCCACGCTGGGACCACAGAAAACAAGTCACCACTAAACTACACACAGGGTCTCTAAGCAATGGGCTGCAATAATCCAACCTCCCTCACAATCCCTTAGCATATTCATAACCCAAAACCTTAAAATAGATGAAAGAAGGAGAAAGATCCCAATAAAGGCAAGTGGTGTTGGGCCAGATTAGTGAAGGTGTGGGCCAGATCAAAGTGGCAGGGTCGACTGATACTGAATCTCCAGCAACAAGATGAAGAAACACAGGAGGGATAATTTTCCCACTGCCCGCATAATTACATGCAAAAAATATAAACATCTAGTGAGCAACAGTTCTGCAGGCAAAAATGCCTAGTTAATGAGAGAGAACAGAAGAGAACTCTGAAAACTTGTGCCAACCAACTGGCGGGAGTATTCAAGGACATTTTCAACCACTCACTGCTACGGGCGGAAGTTCCCACTTGCTTCGAAAAGGCAACAATTATACCAGTGCCTCAGAAGAATAATGTGAGCTGCCTTAATGACTATCACCCGGTAGCACTCACATCAACAGTAATGAAATGCTTTGAGAGGTTGGTCATGACTAGACTGAACTCTTGCCTCAGCCATTGGACCCTTTGCAATTTGCCTATCACCACAATAGGTCAACGGCAGATGCTATCTCAGTGGCTCTTCACATGGCTTTAGACCAACTGGACAACACAAACACCTATGTCAGGATGCTGTTCATTGACTACACTCAGCATTTAATACCATCATTCCCACAATCCTGATTGAGAAGTTGCAGAACCTGGGCCTCTGTACCTCCTCTGCAATTTGATCCTCAACTTCCGAACTGGAAGACCACAACCTGTGCAGATTGGTGATAATATCTCCTCCTCACTGACGATCAACACTGGTGCACCTCAAGGATGTGAGCTTAGCCCACTACTCTGCTCTCTCTATACCCATGACTGTGTGGCTAGGCATAGCTCAAATACCATCTATAAATTTGCTGATGATACAACTATTGTTGGTATAACATCCAATGAAGATGGGAAGGCATACAGGAGTGAGATATGCCAACTAGTGGAGTGGTGTTGCAGCAAACAACCTTGCACTCCTTGTCAGCAAGTTGAAAGAGCTGATTGTGGACTTCAGGAAGTGTAAGATGAAGGAACACGTATCAATCGTCATAGAGGGATCAGAAGTGGAGAGAGTGAGCAGTTTCAAGTTCCTGGGTCTCAAGATCTCTGAGGACCTAACCTGGTCCCAACATATCAATGCAGCTATAAAAAAGGCAAGACAGTGACCATACTTCATTAGGAGTTTGAAGGGATTTGGTATGTCAACACATACACTCAAAAACCTTTACAGATATACCGTGGAGAGCATTCTGATAGGCTGTATCACTGTCTGGTATGAGGGCTGCTGCTGCACAGGACTGAAAGAAGCTGCAGAGGGTTGTAAGTTTAGTCATCTCCATCTTGGGTACTAGCCTACAAAGTACCCAGGACATCTTCAAGGAGCAGTGTTTCAGAAAGGCAGTGTCTATTATTAAGGACCCCCAGCACACAGGGCATGCCCTTTTCTCACTGTTACCGTCGGGAAGGAGGTACATAAGCCTGAAGGCACACACTCAGTGATTCAGGAACAGATTCTTCCCCTCTGCCATCCGATTCCTAAATAGACATTGAACCCATGAATATATATATTTTTTTAATATATATTATTTGTTTTTGCATGATTTTTAATAAATTTAATATACAAATACTGTAATTGATTTATTTATTTTTCTATTCTATATTACGTATTGCATTGAACTGCTGCTGCTAAGTTAACAAATTTCACAACACATGCCAGTGATAATAAACCTGATTCTGAATGGCCAGACTGGTTCTCGCTGACAGGAAGGTGACAGCGTATCAAATAACCATGTATTGCAACAGTGGTGTGCAGAAGAGTATCTCTGAATGCACAACACATCAAATCTTAAATTGGATGGGCTACAGTGGCAGAAGACTACGAACATACAGAAGTACATTCAATGACTGCTTTATTAGGTCCCTTCTGTACCTAATAAAGTGGCCACTGAGTGTATATCCGGTCCCTTAGAGTATCCTCCAACGACCTGCCAACTGCTGAAATCAGGCTAACTTAAACAACGGAACAATCCTCCAGCACCTCATTTTAAATACCTCTGCAGCTTCCACATTAGCCTTCCTCAAGGTCTGAAGGAACACCTTGTCAGGACCTGTGGATTAATCCACTCTAATTTTCCTAAAAACAACAAGCACCTCCTCCTCTGTAATCAGTACATGGCCCATGGTTTGCCTCAGTTTAATAGATTCTGTGTCTATCTCCCAACTAAATACAGATGCAAAAGATCCACTGACGATCTCACCCAACTCTTTCAGCTGCATGCACAGATGACCACACTGATCTTCATGAGGACCAATTTTGTCTCCTTCACATTGTCTGCTAGAGCAACCTAATGTCTTCTTTTAGTCCTCCTCATTTCCCTCATTTCTTATACTCCTCAAGCACCTCATATGTTCCTTGCTACTTGTGCCTGCTATGCTCCTCCTTCTGTCATGATAGTTTGATATTTTTTTGTTGTTGGCCAGAAAGAGCGGCAGTCTACAAATCAGTGAATTCAAATGAATCAAGGACAGTGGAAAGCAGACAGACCAATTGTCTTTGTTCTTGCCGCGTGCTTGGGGATGGAGGCTGCCTTTTTGTGAAGACACTCTTTTCTCCATTTTCTGAGCTTGACATGCTGGGCTTGATCAATGTTTTAAAGAAGACACAATGATACTTAAGGTAATCTGCTGGACTGGAGATCATTTCCAAATATGAAGTTATTTGTGAGATGTTCTTTGGTTGGATATAATACAGGTTTGTGAATGTTGGGGTTGATGCTTGTTACTGATTGAGGGGTTTCTTCTTTTATGTCAACTGCGTAGGCCAATTAAAATGGCTTCTTTGTTATGTTATAATTAAACTGGCTTCTTTGTTATGTTAAATGCTGAGAGAGTCCTCCAGCTAGCAGTTTGTTTTGGATTATCTATTGATAAGAGGACAAATGAACCAATTGCGATAGTTGTTATGCTTTCAGTGTGTCTGTAAGATATTGTGATGTGCGGGCTTTTTGGGGGAGAAGGCGGGACAGAGAAGACAGAGCATGGACCAGGTGCTGTGAGTCCGCTAACGGGGTCGGACCCAGAGCAGGAGTCTGAGGTCCAGGGTGTTCGGCAAGGTGAGGAGATGGACTCGTGTGGAGCGTCTGGTCGACCACCATTGTTGGTCCCAGGTGGCAGGTCAAGGTGGTCCGAGGGGTCGCAGGGTGAAGAAGAAGGGTCCTGAGCTCCAACTGTTTGTGCACGAAGATATTGAACTTGGATAAGTGTGGTGCCTTTTATTTTCCTTTTATATTTTATTCTCTATTAATTATATAGTTCCAGTAGTATCTATAAACTGTAAATCATTTAATCGTATCTGGTGTATTGTCTGTTATTTGGGCGGGGTGGGGTACATCACACAGCATCCACACAAACTAATTACCCAGTTTGGCGGGGCTGAGGGCTGTTTCCCTAGACGACAGCGAGCCGAGAAACCCTGAGGTTGGCCAGGGGGGCTACATTTGGAGGCTTTTGTCCGGGATTGGATCGAGTGGTATGCTGTGTAGTTGCCCTGTTTAAATCAGTAACTTGTGTCTCTGTGGGTTATTTGCTGGTTATTGCTGCATGCATGGTGGGTGAGGTCTTTGTTCGAGTTCAGACTAGCGTTGACGAGTTGGGGGTGGGACTCGGGGCTGTCCATGCTGTTGGGAGAGAGAGGAAAGAGTGGTCTGATTTGGAGGTAGTGTCTGCGAATAAATGTTCTAGCTCTGGCAGGCTCTGCCTGGCATTTGGGATGGAGTCCAGCCCAAGAGGGGTGGAGGCCTGCGAGTCGTCGGCAGGGCGGAGCGGATCTCTCAGTTGTTAGATGGGTGGCAGTGCTTGGTTGAGGGAGAGCGACAGGGATTGGTTGAAAGTTTAAGTAGGCGGGCTGGCGACGGTGTTAGAGCTGTCAGGTTCACTTACACCGTAGTGACAGCTGTCAGTTATTTGAAAGAGGGGGGAAAGTTTTCAGTGTGTCTTCTCTGGCTAGGAGGGCAGCTAAATTGCTTGTAGCGCCAGGGGGATCATTTCAGGGGATCAGTTGTTCAGCTGATCAGAGAGGTGCCGGGAAACTTAATGAAGGCCCAGTGGGGGAACGGCTTGGGGCCTCTGGGGGAGCGCACTCCCAGCAATGTACCAATGAACTTCGGAAAGGAAAAGACCCTATTCTTAAAGGCTTAGAGGGACCACGCCCCAGGGTGTCGTTATGGATAGATGGAAGCGATGCTAAAGCCATCCTAGACCCCGGGGTGCAGGTCAAGTTGTTGTACAGTTCGTTTTACAACCGGTATCTGAAGCATTTACCCTTGTCACCTGCAAGGGCACTGGAGATTTTGGGTACCAGTGCCAGTAATTATCCAGAAGACGATGATTGATTAATGACCCTGGAGTTCACGGGAGCATTGACTGGGCACCCAGCGTGTCGAGTTGCTTCTGAGGACGTGTGTAGCAGCCTTGAGCTGGTACCGAATTTATACGAGACCCAGCTGTGGTACGGCCTGGGGGAAGTAGCAGAGGGTGAGACCCTCTTAGTAGATGCTCTGAACTACCACGAGGGAGGGGAGTTGACCGCTGAAGACACCTCAGTGAGAGAGAGGTCGTGGTGACTGGACCCTGGCGGCGTGGAAGATGAAGGCAGCGTGTGTGTGGATTATGCGCCGTGGTTTAATGTGCTGGGTCTGAGCAGTGGATGTTGCCAGATCCCAAGGAGTGTGGCTGTCGAGCCAAAGACGGCCGTTATTAGTTCCCTAGGATTCTTCCGATCCGAAAAGATGCCCAAGGGCATATCTGGAGCCCCTGCATCCTTCCCGCGGGGCATGAGGAAGACCATGGGGGAAGTGAAGGTCTGTGGAGTTTTGGCGTATGTGGATGACCGCCTAGAGCTTGGAATCGCCTGGGGGGACTATGAGGCGAGGCCAGTGGCTGAGCCCGGGCGACAGAAGCAAAGTGTCAAATGTGGAGGAATTTTTGGCTGGAGGAGTTTGGTGCAATGTGAGAAAATTGACCTGACATACCAGTTGAACTTCCTGGTATTGGAACAGACGGTGGTGAACCTGGGGATGGAAACCCAGGTCGTCAATCGGAATGAGACATGTGAGAGAGGGGATTTGCTCCGCTGAACTGAAAGCTCAGAAGTGCAGGCCGGAGACAGAGTGCCGCTTTTGCGGGACGACAATTGCGGACCTGGAATTCACGCTCGTCAAACTGGAGAAGGAGAAACGGAATTCCGAGCCAACACTGCGGTCATGTACTGATGAATTAATCCAGAAAAGATTAGAAGACTTACAAGTTGGGGAAGATCAAGGAAGCATTCTGACTAAGGCCAACAGAAAACCGAGAGCCCAGGGAGGGGAGTTTGACTACACTCCCGAGGAGGTGAAGAAATGGAGGACAGATCTCGGAAAAGGGAGGCGGACGCCTGAAAGGGACCTGAAGATGAATATCGAAAGTTTAAATGAAGTGGAAAAACTGAAAGTTGACCTGGAAGAAGTCATCAGGAGGAAAAAGACTGGAGGCTGAACATCCTTTAACTGCTGCTTTTCAGGTCAGGGAGGAAGAAGCTGGTGGAGTAACTGCGTCCCAGATTGAGATGGCCAAGAACCGTGAGTCAGAACTGCTGAGGCTGTGGTGAGAGTTGAAGGAGTCCCCGAAGAAGCTGACGTCTCGACTGCAGGAGGCTGAAGGGGTAGCTCCGGCTAAATGCTTCAGTTTGAAGAAACTCAAACAGCAGCTGCCGAGCGAGGGAATGAGGAAGAATACGGATTCGGAGGAAGAATACGGATTCGAAGGATGATGTACCGGACATGTGGTACATGCTGCCTTTCGCTAACTTCCCTGTGATTGAGGAAGAGACCTTTGGCCCTTCTCCCACTGAGTCAGGAATAGTGGAGAGGGCTAGCTGTGGGCAGTCTGGGTTACAGAAGGACCAGGAAGGAAAAGAAGCGGGGCCCCGGACACGGGACAGGGGGCTCCAAGTTGTAGTGGTGGCATGAGTGAGAGGGGAGTTGGCAAGCAGACCAGAGGTATCTTTAGTAGTGTCTGAGCCTTTAGGGTTTAGGTGAGGGGGTATGGAGGACTCGGAGTATTAGGAAGCTCCAGGATAGGTTGGCCTATGTAGCTCCCGTGGACGGGCGGAAGGTCCACTGTTTGGGGGAACAATGTCACTGTGGGTTTTTGTGTCTGTAGGACTGGTTGGGGAGTTATTTAGAAGTCATGAGGGCATGACTTTTGTTTGGTCGGGGGGGGAGAGTGTAAGAGGTGTGTTCTTTTATGTTAACTTCGTAGGCTAATTAAAGTGGCTTCTTTGTTATGTTAAATGCTGAGAAAATCCTTGCGCTAGCAATTAGTTTTGGATTATCTATTGATAAGAGGACGAATGAACCAATTGCGATAGTTGTTATGCTTTCGGTGTGTCTGTAAGATATTGTGATGTGCGAGTTTTTTGGGGGAGAAGGCGGGAGAGAGAGACAGAGGATGGACCAGGTGCTGTGAGTCCACTAACAGGGTCGGACCCTGAGCAGGAGTCCAAGGTCCAGGGTGTTCGGTGAGGAGAGGAGACGGAGACGGACTCACGTGGAGTGTCTGGTCGACCACCGTTGTTGGTCCCAGGCGGCAGGTGGAGGTGGTCCGAGGGGTCGCAGGGTGAAGAAGAAGGGTCCTGAGCTCCAACTGTTTGTGCACGAAGAGATTGAACTTTGATAAGTGTGGCGCCTTTTATTTTCCTTTTATATTTTATTCTCTTTTAATTATATAGTTCCAGTAATATCTATAAACTGTAAATCATTTAATCGTATCTGGTGTATTGTCTGTTATTTGGGCGGGGTGGGGTACATCACACAGCATCCACACAATTACCCAGTTTGGCGGGGCCGAGGGCTGTTTCCCTAGACGACAGCGAGCTGAGAGACCCTGAGGCTGGCGGGGGGGGCTACAGAACAAAGAGCCATAAATGATTGACTGTCACTTGATGGGAAGAGGGCAATAAATGGACGCTGGCTTGGAGCAGGGCCAATAACAAGGTGCTAAAGTACAGGTACATGACCTGTGGCCAATGACACTGGAATACGATATTTGCATTGATAAGCAATGGAGATAAAAGTGGATGCTTCGTGTGTGCTGGTAGCGGTAACTTAGAAGAATAACCATCTCAGATACAAGCATGAGCAACCCTGTGGGAAACACGTGGCGAGTGAATTGGGACAACGAGGAACGCCTGGCCAGCGTAAACTACTTTGTCCGGGTAATACCTTTGCTATTCTTTGACTATTCGGGAGAGTCAGGGATACTTAGCGGGTGTGCACACAAGGTATTTAGTATATGAATTCACGTAGTTGTTTAAACAATAAAGGTACTTGTCAGTAAACACAGATCTCTCTGTGCTTCACTAATCATTGTTCTAAGAGGTATTTCTGACAACACTGTTTCAAGTTGAAACAAAATTGTGCGTATAACAACCCGCAGAATGTACAGAGACTGGTTGAAGCATCTGTGAAGAGCCAGCTGCAACAGTCATTCCCATTAGCCTGAAAAGTTTTGAATGGGAGCATTGGTGTTAATTCAGCAGAGACATTCAGAATAAAGCTTCCCCTTTGGCCTTGGTCACCCTCGAGTTCCTGCTGATTCCCTGTGATGAAAATTCCCTTCAGCAGTCACAGTTTCCCCTCTCACTATGATTTCTCTCTTTAGATCCATTTAGAACAGCAAAGAAAAATCTGATGAAGCACACACAAAATAGATCAGCTAACCTCCTGTGTCAATGGCCGGTTCAGTGGAAGCTGTCGATGAGCTGTAGGTAGTCACAGAGGCAGTTGACATTATGTCGTCCCTAATTACAGGCACTGCCTGGCTCAGTCTAATGGCCTCTCGTCCCTTGCTCATCCTGGCGTGCTTGTTGCCTTTGTAGTGTGCCTCAGCTTGACTCTACAAAGGAAAACAAATGGACCCTGCAATCAGGCTCATTCATAGAACATACAACATAGAACACAGCACTTGGAACAGTACAGCACAGGTTCAACATTTTCAGCCCATGGTGTCTGTGTCGAGCATGCTGCCGAATTAAACTAATCCCTTCTGCCTGCACATGACCCACCTCTCTTCATTCCTTGCATCTTCATGTGCCTATTTAAAAGCCTTTTGAATGCCATAATCACATCTGCCACCACCACTGCCCCTCACAGCACATTCCAGGCACCCGCCGCTCCTAATTCTTAAATCTATGTCCTCAGGTATATGGAAAAACAGCCTTTTCCAAAACCTCTCGCTGGAAAACGCTATAGAGCTATTACAACAAAAACTTCATGCCATTTTAAAAGTTTCTTCCCCCAGGCAGTTAATCTGATGAACTATTCTAGTCACCACCCCAACCCCCACCCCCACCCCACTCCGCCACCACCATCTATTACCTTAGCCACTGCACTGTAAACACTTTAAACCACTTTTTACAATTCTGTTCACATTGTGAACACCTGCTGGTATTCATGTACTTATGCATATTTTATTCCATATTCATATGTTAAACTCTAACTTTATTTTTATATACTGTAGTTCTTTATAATTGTTAAAGATTGTTGTTTTTTGTTGCACCAATACACCACAGAAAATTCCTATTACTTGTAACTATAGATGCCGAATATAGTTGATCCTTGATCCTTGAACATTTTTACTCAGCGAGAAGGGTTCTGGCTGCCTACTCTTCCTATGCTTCTTATTATTTTACAAACTCCTCTCGGGTTTCCCCTTAATTTTCCAAATCTGCAGAAAGAACGATCCAAGTTTGTCCAAATTCTCCTTCTTGTTATCACTCTCCAATCCGGGCAGCATTCACGTAAACCTCTTCTGAATCCTCCACATCCTTCCTGTAATTGGGCAACCAGAAACACGCACAATACTCCAAGTACGGCCTGACCAGAGTTTTATGCAACTGCAACATATAACCATATAACAATTACAGCACGGAAACAGGCCATCTCGGCCCTTCTAGTCCGTGCCGAACTCCTACTCTCACTTAGTTCCACTGACCTGCACTCGGCCCATCACCCTCCATTCCTTTCCTGTCCATATATCTATCCAATTTAACTTTAAACGACAACATCGAACCTGCCTCAACCACTTCTGCTGGAAGCTCGTTCCACATAGCTACCACTCTCTGAGTAAAGAAATTCCCCCACATGTTACCCCTAAACTTTTGCCCTTTAACTCTCAACTCATGTCCTTTTGTTTGAATCTCCCCCACTCTCAATGGAAAAAAGCCTATCCACGTCACTCTATCTATCCCCCTCATAATTTTAAATACCTCTATCAAGTCCCCCCTCAACCTTCTACACTCCAAAGAATAAAGACCCAACTTGTTCAACCTTGCTCTGTACTTACTGACTCTTATTGATTGTTTTACTTTATGCTGCTAGTGGCAAACATGCCACATGCCTTCTTTATCACACTGTCTACTTTTTTGCCACTTTCAGGACCTGTGCACTTGGTCCTGAAGATCCCCGTGTTTATCACAGCTGTTAAATGTCTTGTATACTTTCCCTTTACATTCGACCTCCTCACACTTGCCTGAATTAAATTCCATCTGCCATTTCTCCATCCTTAACTGATGTATATCCCGCTGTATCCTTTGACGATCTTCCGCGCTGTCTGTAACTTCAATTTTTGTGTTACCTGCAAACTTACTAACTAACCAAGGATCTGTTCTGGTACCTCTGCTCTATGCTGTTTTAGATATATATATATATATGAAGGTCTCTTTTGACAGCACCAGCTTTTCTGCCTTCATCAGTCACCTTTATACCTCCTCAGAAAAACCCAGTTGTAAGGATATGACCTACCCCACACAAACCCATGCTGTCTGTGCCTATTAGTCCACGTTCTTCCAAATACACATAAATCTCATCCCTAGGAATCCTCTCCATTCCCTACCAATGATGTGAAGTTCACTGGCCTATAATTTCCCAGCTTATCCCTATTTCCTTTCATAAGCAAAGACATAATGTTTGCTATTCATCAGTTCTCCAGAACTGCACCTGTGGCTAGCCAGGACACAGAGATTTACGTCAAAGCCCCAGCAATCACATCTCTTGCTCCTCTTAATAACCTAGGATAGATCCCAAGAGGTCCCAGGCACTTTAATATTCTGCAAGAGACCCAACATGATCTCCTTCTTGCCCTAAAAATGCCCTCGGATTTTAGAACACCCACTGTCCTCTATGAAATTGCCTATATTCTTCCCATTCCTTCAGCCATGTTCTGTCTATTTCCAGATCTGTATTAAGTTTAATCGAGTCCTACAGCAATACAGCACAGATAAATACCCTGCAGTCCAACCAGTCCATGCTGACCGTGGTGCCCAACCAGCTGGTCACAATTTCCTGCGGGATAAAGATCAGTTACAGGTATGAATAGAGAAATGGCAGATGTCGTTTAATCTGGCCAAATGTGAGGTGTTGCATTTTGGGAGAACAAATGTAAATTTGACCACTACTCTTCCTTCTACAGGCAAGTCAATTCTGAATCTAGACAGCCAATTCTCCATGTCCTATGCATCTTAATCTTCTGGATGAGTCTACCATGAGGCACCTTGTCAAATGCCTTACTAAAATCTGTGTAGACAACATTCACAGCTTTACCTACTTCAATCACCTTCATCACCTCCTCAAAAACCACAGTCAAGTTAGGAAGACATGAGTTGCCCCACACAAAGCCATGCTGACTGGTACTATTTAGCCACAATTTACTTTGTTGTTGTTGTTCAGTTGTTAAGTCAAGTCTGACTCTTCGTGACCTCATGGACCATAGGGTCCATAGGGTTTTCATGGCAAGATATGGAAGTAGGTTGCCAGGCCTTTCTTCCGCACAGATACTGCTGCTGCCCAGGGTGGGACCCGGCTGGGTTTGAACTCAGGACCATCTGCTTAGATCTCCAGTGCTGATGCCACGACACCACCAGCCGGCCTAAATTTCCTAAATACTTATAATTCCTATCTCAAGGAATCCTCTCCAGTGGTGGTGATGGTGGCATCCTTTAGTCTCGCGAGACCATGGATCTGCGCCTGGAAAGTCTTGCTTCAGTCTGTGTTGGTAGAGCAGCGTCTGTTGTGGCTGTAGAGGCCCACACAGGAGTGACAGTCTCGGCTGTAGCGACTGCACTTGAGGGTGCTGTTCTCCAGTGATGTCTTGGTGCTGTTTTTCCGACGAGTGTGCTTTTCTTCAGCAGCAAGCCTCAGCTTCTCTTCTCCTCTACTTAGGCCTCTGCGTAGTTCCAGCCTCCAGTGAGAGTGATCTCTTGCGATGTCCTCCCAATTCTCAACGTTCATGTCCAGTGACTTCATGTCTCTCTTGCAGACATCTTTGAAACGAAGATGGGGCCGCCTTTGTGCTCTCTTGCTGGAGACCAGTTCCCTGTACAGCAGGTCTTTCGGGATCCTCCTGTCTGACATGCAGTGTACCTGGCCCAGCCAGCGGAGACGGCGTTGTTGGAGCAGGGTGAAGAGGCTGGGCATCTGGGCACGGGCCAGGACCTCATTGCTGGTGACTCGGTCAGTCCACTTGCTGTCCAGGATGCGTCTCAGGCTGCGAAGGTGGAAGGTGTTGAGATGCCGCTCTTGTCTGGAGTAGAGGCTCCAGGTCTCTCTGCCGTAAGGCAGTGTGCTGAGGACGCAGGCCCTGTAGACTGCAACCTTGGTGTGCGTCGTCAGCTTTCTGTTCTCCCAGACTCTCTTTGTCAGCCTGGTGAATGTTGAGGCTGCTCGTCCGATCCGTCTGTTGATCTCGGGGTCTTGGGAGAGGCTGTCCGTGATGGTGGAGCCAAGGTATGTAAACTCGTGAACTACCTCCAGCTCGTAGTTCTTGATAGTAATGGCAGGGGGGTGCTCAACGCCTTGGCCCAACACGTTGGTTTTCTTCAGGCTGATGGTCAAGCTGAAGTCCTGGCAGGCCCTTGAGAAGCTGTCCATGAGGCGTTGCAGTTGCTCTTCAGAGTGTGTTGCCAGTGCCGCATCGTCTGCAAACAACATGTCCCTGATGAGTACTTCACGAACCTTGGTTTTCACCCTCATCCGGGACAGACTGAACGGCCTCCCGTCCGATCTGGTGTGGAGGTAGACACCATCAATTGATGTTCCAAAGGCTTGCTTCAGCATGACTACGAAGAAGATGCTCAACAGGGTGGGGGCAAGCACACAGCCCTGCTTCACACCGCTGCAGATGTTGAAGGCCTCCGAAGAAGAGCCGTTGACGCCCTTCACTTCTGTGTGGAATGACTGAACTATCCCGAGGAGCCTCGGGGGACAACCAATCCTGGCAACGATTTTGAACATGCTGTGCCTGCTCACAAGGTTGAAGGCCTTCGTAAGGTCAATGAAAGCGACGTAGAGTGGTTGTTTTTGCTCTCTGCATTCCTTTCGTAGCTGTCGAAGGGTGAAGATCATGTTGATTGTGGAGCGTTCTGAGGTGAGCAAAGGCGAAGCTGATTCGAGGAATGAGCCATGCTGGCGCATTGCAAAGTTGGAGCATAATGTGTTCGAGATGGTGTTGGAGTCACCGGAGGTGGTGTTGAAGATGGAGTTAGAGCAAGCAATTCAATATTATAAATATCGGCCCAGATAGACTGGAAAGGCAGGGTGTCGAGACCGGAGGGAAGGGTTGGGCCAATTCCGCTTGCTCTTCCACAGTGTTCCCTTCGTTCTCCATGGCCCAGAGACTGCTCTGGGTGATACGCGCTTCGTGTCTGCGAGCTTCGCGGCGATTTGTCCTGCTATGTGACGTACTGAGACCAAGGCTATGGACTTGCTGCAGCTGCTCCGGGATTTGTTTCGGTATGCTGTTGCTTGCTTTTATTGTTTCCATGACTTGTGTTTTTCTTTTCTTTCTCTGTGCATTTGGTGTTGGTCTTTTTTTAAACTGGGTTCTTTTGGGTTTCTTGTTTTGTGGCTGCCTGTTAGGAGACAAATGTCCAGGTTGTATAATTTATACACACTTTGATAATAAATGTACTTTGACTTTTCTACTTGGTCTGCAAATCCTCTCTTGTGTTCATTACTAGTGTGGATCTGTCTGGCATTCTGGCTAAATATGTTGATCTTCTTAAGGTATTCAGGAAACGAGGTCATCTCCCTGCCTCCTCACCAGCCATATGACTGCACCATTGACCTCTTAACCAGTACTCATCCTCCCCAAAGCCGGCTCTTTTCCCTCTCTTGTTCAAAAGGGATGGCCATGAAGAGTATATCAAGGAGACATTGGCCTTTGGGTTCATCCATCTGTCAACCTCAGCAGCAGGGGCGGGCTTCTCTCTTGTGAGCAAGAAGAATGGCAATCTCCGCCCCTGCATTGATTATCAGCCCCTAAACAATATCACCGTGAAGAACTGCTACCCCCTTCTCCTGCTTGCCTCAGTGTTTGAACATCTAATCCGGAGCCCATCCTTCCTTGCTCGTGTATTGCTGCTCCAGTAATTTGGGAATAGAGGTAGAGGTGAGGATCGTCCAACAGTCAGATCCTGGCCCAGTTGAGAGACCTCCCAACCAGCTGTTTATCCCTGCCACAGTGCACCCCAAAGTGTTTAAATGGGGTCACTCCTCTCATCTGGCTGGCCATCCAGGAATTCAATGGACTTGAGAGTTTATCAAGAGATGATTTTGGTAGCCATCTATGTCCCGAGACGTCCATAACTTTGTCTCTGCCTGTCCCACTTGCGGGTCTGTTATGTCCATTGCCTGTGCCTCATCGCCCCAGGTCCCACCTCTCAGTGATTTCCTCACTGGGCTGCCCCCGGCTAATAGAACACTACCATTTTGGTCGTTGTGTTTCAATTCTCCAAGGCTGCCCACTTCATTGCCCTCCCTAAGCTCCCATCAGCTCATGAGAACATTACCCTCGTGGTTCAACATGTGTTCAGGATGCACAGCTTCCCTCAGGTCATTGTGTCTGATTGAGAACTATAGCTCACATCCTGTTTTTGGAAGGGGTTCTGACCTCTTGTGGGAGCCACAGCCATCTCTCATCAGGTTTCCACCTCCAATCTGCCAACCAGTCTGAGAGAGTGAATCAGGACTTGGAGACAAACCTGCATAGACTTCTCTTTTCCAACCCCATGTCCTGGAGCTCTCAATTGGTTAGGGCAGTGACTGCCCATAATAACCTCCAGATGTCCTCCACTGGCATGTCCCTCTTTGAATGCCAGAAGGGATTCCGGCCAATCTTCTTCCCTGACCAAGACATTGATAGGGAGTTCCTGCTGCTGAACAGTTGGTCCAACGCTACAGTACAGAGACGAGCCAGGGCTTCCTGCTGCGCGCCCAGAAACAACATGACTGGCAGGTTGATCAGCTCTGCTGACCGGTGAGACATCTCAGGCCACGAGAGAAGGTCTGGCTGGCATCAAGGGATCTTCCCATAAAGTCAAGACCCGCAATTTGGCCCCACACTATGTGGAACCATTCATAGTGGAAAAGGCTGTCAACAAGGTCTCATATAGATTGTGCCTACCAGCATCACTGAAGATCCACCCAGTGTTCCACGTTTTCCAGCTGAAGCCGGTGACTACCTTCCCCTTAGCTTCAGTCACCTCATCCATCCACCCTGACCCCACCACTTGGTGGATGCTCCCCTGGTCTGTACTATGTGGTGCTTCCTGGCACCTTACCAGGTGCGGGTTAAGGTCCAGTACCTCATGAATTGGGAGTGGTATGCTCCTGAGGAATGCTCTTGGATCCCGGCCAAAGAAATCTTGGAGAAATCTCTCATCCAGGACTTCCAATGAGCACAGGTTTGTGGCTCCTTGGGAGCTGCGCTGAGGGAGGGGGGCGGGGGGTGCCCTGTCACAACCACGGACTCTGCTGCGAGGTCTATGTGCCTGCGCAGGCGTGCTGCAGAATAGGTTTGGCAATCATGAGTATGTATGTGCCAGCTCATTAGTACTTCATTATGATGGTATTTAGCTCCCTTCTTTTTGTTCTGGTCTTGATGAGACTTGACCAAAAGCACAGCAACATTTACACTCCCTGCTTACCCTCATTCTTGTTCGAGAGAAAAGACTACCGTTTCGATTGATGCTGTAAAGTGCAGCAATCATTTAGTATCCAGTTATTGGCTTCTAGCTGCGGTGTTGGCATTATCTTTCAGTTTGCGACTCCGAGTTAACTACCCTGTTGGCCTAGCTTTCATTATTTTCCATTTCCTTTAAATTCTGCAACAATTTGCCTTAAAGTCAGTGAACTGTTGATATATATATATCTTGAGCCATATCTGAACCAATTTGACACCTTGGGTGTAAAGGATGTGAGTGAGGTGCTTAAAGATCACTTTACATCAGTGTTTACCAAGGAGAAGGATGTGGAGGCCCATGAGGTCATTTTGGAGAATCCTAACATGCTAGAACACTTTGAGATAAGAAATAAGAAGTGGGGCTCTTGAAGAACATTAAGGTGGATAAGTCTCAAGGCCCTGATGGATGTACCCCAGGTTATTGAGAGAGGCAGATGATAAGATTCCTGGGGCCTTGACCTTTGTGTCATCTCTGGCCAGAGACAATGTCCTGGATGACTGGTGAGTAGCTAATTTTGTTCCATTATTTAAGAGGGGAAATAGGGATAATCCTGGAAAGATAGACAGGTGATTTTCACATCAGTGGTAGGGCAAGTAAGGGAAAGGATTTTTTAGGGATATGATTAATGAGCTTTCAGAAAACCATGGCCTGATTTGGGACAGTCAGTATGCCTTTACGGACAGTTGCTGAAAAGTTGCAAAACGATTATTTATGAAAAGATCTTCAACGCGCCTAATACCCTTTCTATGCCAGTCGTAAAATGTTGAATCCCGCATAGAAGGGAAGAAAAGATGATTGTGTAAGATAGGGCTAGAGAGAGAAAAACCATGAAGACCATTACATTTTCTGAACTGAGCCCATATTCTTAAAGTATGTCTAATAGGATTAACAAGAAGTCTAGGTAAATGACAAGGAAGTGCAGGAATTGAAAGATACTTCGTAGAGTTAAACTCCACTGCCACCCATTTTGGGCAGTCAGACTTATTATGGAAGGAAGACCAAAAAATAAGACAACAAATATTGGCTGCACAATAATATAAACGAAAATTAGGCAAGGCCATATCACCTTCCTTTTTAGATTTTTGAAGATGAGCTTTGTTAAGTCTAGGATGTTTTCCCTGCCATAGATAAGACAAAATAATAGAATCGAACCCATCGCAAAAAGCTTTTGAAATAAAAATTGCTGGAGACTGAAATAAATACAAAAATTTAGGAAGGATATACATTTTAATAACATTAATACAACCCACAGGTCTGGTCTGGTCCGTGAAGTCTGTATTCCGGTTTGTGGTCCGGTCCATAGCTCCTTATTCCAGGGTTTCTGGTTTTCCCCAGTTTCTGCTGTAGGGACACCGCTCCCTAAAGATGTCCTGGGTACTTTGTAGGATAGTGCCCAAGATGGAGCTGACTAGATTTACAACCTTCTGCAGCTTCTTTCAGTCCTGTGCAGTAGCCCCTCCATACCAGACAGTGATGCAGCCTGTCAGAATGCTCTCCATGGTACAACTATAGAAGTTTTTGAGTGTATTTGTTGACATGCCAAATCTCTTCAAACTCTGCATAAAGCATATCTGCCTTTTTTATGACTACATCGATATGTTGGGACCAGGTTCGATCCTCAGAGATCTTGACACTGAGGAAATTGAAGCTGCTCACCCTCGCCACTTCTGATCCCTCTTTGAGGATTGGTATTTGCTCCTTCGTCTTACCATTCCTGAAGTCCACAATCAGCTCTTTTGTCTTACTGACGTTGAGTGCCAGGTTGTTGCTGCAGCACCACTCCACTAGTTGGCATATCTCACTCCTGTACGCACTCTCATCACCACCTGAGATTCTACCAACAATGGTTGTGTCGTCAGCAAATTTATAGATGGTATTTGAGCTGTGCCCAGCCAACACAGTCATGTGTATACAGAGAGTAGAGCCGTGGGCTAAGCACACACCCCTGAGGTGCGCCAGTGTTGACCATCAGTGAGGAGGAGATATTATCCCCAAAGCACACAGACTGTGGTCTTCCACTTAGGAAGCTGAGGATCCAATTGCAGAGGAAGGTACAGAGGCCCAGGTTCTGCAACTTCTCATTGAGAATTGTGGGAATGATGGTATTAAATTCTGAGCTATAGTCGATGAACAGCATCCTGACATACAGTATGTGTTTGTGTTTTCTCAGTGGTCTAAAGCCCTGTGGAGAGCCATTGAGATTGCGTCTGCCATTGACCAATTGTGGAGATAGGCAAATTGCAACGGATCCAGGTCCTTGCTGAGACAGGAGTTCAGTCTCGTCATAACCAACCTCTCAAAGCATTTCTTCACTGTCGATGTGAGTGCTACTGGGTGATAGTCATTAAGGCAGTCCACATTGTTCTTCTTAGGCACTGGTATAATTGTTGCCTTCTTGAAGCAAGTTGGAACTTCTGCCCGTAGCAGTGAGAGGTTGAAAATGTCCTTGAATTCTCCCGCCAGCTGGTTGGCACAGGTTTTCAGAGCCTTACCTGGTACTCCATTGGGACCTTCCACCTTGCGAGGGTTCACTTTCTTTAAAGACAGTCTAACATCAGCCTCTGAGACGGAGATCACAGGGTCCTCAGGCGCAGCAGGGATCTTCACAGCTGTAGTTGTGTTCTCCCTTTCAAAGCAGGCATAGAAGGCGTTGAGTTCATCTGGTAGTGAAGCATCACTGCCATTCATACTATTGGGTTTCACTTTGTAGGAAGTAATGTCTTACAGACCCTGCCAGAGTTGCTGTGCATCTGATATCACCTCCAACCTTGTTCGAAGTTGTCTCTTCACCCATGAAATAGCCTTCTGCAAATCATACCTGGTTTTCTGGTACAAGCCTGTGTTGCCAGACTTGAATGTCACAGATCTAGCCTTCAGCAGACGATGTACCCCCTGGTTCATCCACGGCTTTTGGTTTGGGAATGTACATTAAGTCTTTGTAGGCACACACACTCATCCACACAGGATTAAATGAACTGCAGCATACTCATCCAGATTGAAAGATGAATCCCTGAATACAGTCCAGTCCACCGATTCAAAGCTTCCCCTGTCCAAACCTTCTTGGTCCTCACTGCTGGTGCTGCAGTCTTCAGTCTCTGCCTATACTCAGGGAGTGGACGTACAGTTTGGTGATCAGACTTCCCGAAGTGAGGGCGTGGAATAGCACGGTAGGCATTCTTGATGGTGGTGTAGCAATGGTCCAGTGTGTTGTTTCCTCTGGTACTGCAAGTCATCTGTTGATGGAAATTGCTTAGTGATTTTTTCAGACTGGCCTTGTTAAAATCTCCCAAAATGATGGCGAAGGCGTTAGGGTGAGCTGTTTCGTGCATGTTGATCCCATTGCTCAGATCATAGTTATATCGTACATAGTTTGATAATAAATTCATTTGAACTTTGACCTTAACCTCTGACTCTTCGTGCTTCACTGTAGGACTAACCAAAGAGTTACCCTGTGACCCCTCATTCATCTTCATCCACGACAGCATACTTTCCTCCGAAGGTAAGTAGCCCCATCACCGAGAATCGGCCTCACAACACTCCGATACTGCACCTCCCCACCCACCACCCAAACATCAGGCTTCAGCATCTCCTTCCTGATGGTAGCAATGAGAACAGGGCATATCTTGGGTGGTGGGAGTCCTTCAATGATCGAGCTCTCTCTGCAATACTTCCAGTGTTTGTGATCTTTGGAGCATTAACTTAAATTTTAAAACCATAAAACCATTGCCACTTCCGTGTCCCTCCCCCGGGGTGACACACACTTTCATTGTTCGAGGGTCTTGTTCTACCGAACTCAGCCCCTCCACATGTGGACCATCAGTCCCTTAAACTTGTTCAGTCATTCACTGTCTAATTTGTATTTTATTTTGATTGTGTTTATAGATACAGCACAGAGTGGGCCCATTGGCCCTTCAAGCTGGGCCACCCAGTAACCTGTGATTTAACCCTAGCCTAATCACTGGACAATTTGCAATGACCAATTAACCTCCTAACTGGCATGATAGGTATGTGACAAAACACATGTAGCCTGGCGAAAAGTACACACTCAGGACAACAAATACTTTTTCGGGTTACAACCATAGAACCATAGAAACTACAGCACAGAAACAGGCCTTTTGGCCCTTCTTGGCTGTGCCAAACCATTTTCTGCCTAATCCCACTGGCCTGCACACGGACCATAACCCTCTATACACCCCCCATCCATGTATCTGTCCAATTTATTCTTAAATGTTAATAAAGAACCCGCATTTACCACCTCATCTGGCAGCTCATTCCATACTCCCACCACTCTCTGTGTGAAGAAGCCCCCACTAATGTTCCCTTTAAACTTTTCCCCCCTCACTCTTAACCCATGTCCTCTGTTTTTTTTCTCCCCTTGCCTCAGTGGAAAAAGCCTGCTTGCATTCTCTCTATCTATACCCATCATAATTTTATATACCTCTATCAAATCTCCCCTCATTCTTCTACGCTCCAGGGAATAAAGTCCTAACGTATTCAACCTTTCTCTGTAACTGAGTTTCTCAAGTCCCGGCAACATCCTTGTAAACCTTCTCTGCACTCTTTCAACCTTATTTATATCCTTCCTGTAATTTGGTGACCAAAACTGAACACAATACTCCAGATTCGGCCTCACCAATGCCTTATACAACCTCATCATAACATTCCAGCTCTTATACTCAATACTTTGATTAATAAAGGCCAATGTACCAAAAGCTCTCTTTACGACCCTATCTACTTGTGACGCCACTTTTAGGGAATTTTGTATCTGTATTCCCAGATCCCTCTGTTCTACTGCACTCCTCAGTGCCTTACCATTAACCCTGTATGTTCTACCTTGGTTTGTCCTTCCAATGTGCAATACCTCACACTTGAACTCCATTGAACTCCATCTGCCATTTTTCATCCCATTTTTCCAGCCAGTCCAAGTCCCTCTGCAGGCTCTGAAAACCTTCCTCACTGTCTACTACACCTCCAATCTTTGTATCATCAGCAAACTTGCTGATCCAATTTACCATATTATCATCCAGATCATTGATATAGATGACAAATAACAATGGACACAGCACTGATCCCTGTGGCACACCACTAGTCACAGGCCTCTACTCGGAGAAGCAATTCTCTATTACCACTCTTTGGCTTCTTCCATTGAGCCAATGTCTAATCCAATTTACCAATTTACCAATCCAATTTAAACAACAGAACAACATGAGCCACTCTCCAATCCTCTGGCACCTCACCCGTAGACAGCGACATTTTAAATATTTCTGCCAGGGCCCCCGCAATTTCAACACTAGTCTCCTTCAAGGTCTGAGGGAACACCCTGTCGGGTCCCGGGGATTTATCCACTTTAATTTTCCTCAAGACAGCAAGCACTTCCTCCTTTTCAATCTGTAATTAAAAGGTTTTAATTCCTCTGTCTGTTTTGGATGTTTAAGTGCCAGAAGAGGGTCACAAAACAAAACGACCGAATCTACCACCAGTCCTTGCCGTTACAATCTCAGTTTAACCTTCGATTCACACCCTCGTGTATGGACAAAATTGCGTATGCAGTATGAAAAATACCAGAACTAATATGGTAGTGGCAATCCTGACAGAACACAATACAAACAACATTAGAATCCCACACACCCTGCATCTTATGCATAGCAATGAAAAATGTAAACGAATACATCTCACCTAAGACGTACACACGTGCTGATCTTCCGAGCAGAGACTAAACATTCACGTTACACTGTTACATGCACAATCAGTCCTGATACAATAAAGTTAGACAAAAGGTATGAGACATTTTCGCATAACTTTCACAAGGTATTGCCTGGTAGTTACATTACAGGAAGACTGACCTACTTGGATGGTGAGGAATTTTGCATAAGCCACGCTACCCAGCGTCGATTTCTTCATTCGTGGAAATCTAAAGCATCCACATGTAAAACATGTCAAATTACCGATATTCTCGATTTGCCAACAAGCATAAACGAATTCACATGGATATTGTCAGTTAATGCTCACCTTTCTCACCATGCCCAGTCTCGAATATTAATTGCCCTGTAATACATCCTAAAATTTGGCAAAGCCATACCACCATCATTTTTTAATTTCTGAAATAAAGGTTTACTCAATCTAGGATTTTTATTATTCCAAATGTAAGATAAGATCATAGAATCTATTCGATCAAAAAATGTTTTAGGAACAAACGTAGGAACTGCCTGAAATGTATACAAGAATTTCAGTAAAACTACCATTTTAATAGCATTAATTCGACCTGTTAATGATAACGTCACAGGTGACCATTTAGAAAGCATTTCTTGGGTGTAATCAATTAATAGGAGAACATTATATTTATACAGGTCCTTAAAGTTTGTAGTAATTTTAATACCAAGATAAGTAAAGTAATTTTTAGCAATACTAAAAGGTACTTGATGATATTGATCCGAGTAATTATTAAGGGAAACTCTATTTGCCAATGTGGTGCAGAGAGCAAGATGACAAATCTGGTGAGAGCAGAGGATGCTGGGAATGTCAAGGGTGGAGCTCCATGGGAGGGGTGGGGGACAGGTGGGAGAGAAGGAGAGCCGGGGCCGTGGGTGGTGCAGGTGCAGACCACAGCCAGCCTGAAGACATCAGGCAAGGTCACTTGTTTCCAAACAATTGTTTTATTGATCATTACAGGATCTCTTTAACCGTGGACATCTTTAAGAATCTGTCTGTGCCTGAAGAAGGTGGCATTCATTATGAAGGACCTTCACCAAACCGAACAAGCCCACTTCTTGTTGCTACCATCGGGGAGGAGGTACAAGAGCCTGAAGAGCCACACGCCGCAATTTAGGAAAACTTGCTCCCCTCCTCCATCAGATTTATGAAAGGTCCGTGAACCCATGGACACCACCTCATTGTTCCTTTGCCGGTGTTTCTATTCACAGCAAGACACACACAAAATGCACAAAGAACTCAGTAGGTCAGGCAGCATCTATGGAGAAGAATAAACAGTCGACGTTTTGGGCTGAGATCCTTCATCAGGACTGCTTCTATTCAGCCCTCCCACTGCGGTCTGCTCTAAACTGAGGGGTGGATGATGGAGAGAAACACCGATTCAGATTACGGAAAAAGCAGAACTTGCCGGTGACTCAACATTTTAATTCCGACATGTCGGTCCATGGCCTGCTCTTGTGCTATGATGAGGCCACCCTCAGGGTGGAGGAGCAACACCTTATATTCCATCTTGGTAACTTCTCCACTTCTATCCCCTACTCTGGCCTCTTCACTCTTCTCACTTGTCTATCCTCTCCTCCTTCCCTTTCTCCTATGGTCCACTCTCCTGTCTCAGCAGATTCCTTCCTCTGCAGCCCTTTAACTTAGCTAGCCGCTGAGCTTCACCTATCACTTTCCACTCCCCCCCACCTTTTTATTCTGGGGCCGTCCCCCTTCCTTTAAAATCCTGAAGCAGGGTCCCAGCCCAAAACGTCAACTGTTTGTTTATTTCCACAGATGCTGCCTGGCCAGCTGAGTTCCTCCAGAATTTTGTGTGTGTTGATTGAAATCTCTTGTATTACTGATTCTGATTCCTCTATTCTGCTCATGAGTGTGACCCAAAGCTTCCAATCTCACTCCCACTGGTACCTCTCATACCCAGGCCTCAAAAAATACTGTAAAAAAATCAGTGACGCCTGAGGATTACATTTATCTTCCGACCATGTGCACTCCTGCCTGTAGGACTCAGTAACTGAGATTAACAATTACAAATAATTAGCAGTTTCTGTTCATATTTGTTCAGCTTCCAGTTTCCTGTAAAGGGAGAAGCCAAATCAATATATTTCAACTGCTTCTCCCTTCACAACTTCCTGAATTCGTTCATGTTTATTGTCATTCAACCATACACATGTATACTGCCGAACAAGACAAAGTTCCTCCAGACCAAGGTGAACCACACAGTGCATATAAAAACTTTTGCACAGTTGCGTATTTGTCAACAGGGAGTGGAGAGCAAGTTTGTAACTCTGGCGGGAGCAAAGGATGTTGGGAATAGCGAGGTTGGTGCCCCATGGGAGGGTTGTGGGTCAGGTGAGAGAGAAGGAGTGTTGGGGTGGGGGTGGGCGTTGGGGCGAGTGCAGGCACACCCAGCCCTGAGGTACCAGGCAAGCTCATTTGATTCCAAACGATTAGTTTATTGATCATTGTAGAACGTCTCTCTGGTGCTTCCCACTCCCTCCCCTCTCTCTTCCCTTTTTCCCATCCATGATTCCCCTCTCCCTGCCCCCTTCCTACCCTCAGTCCACAATAGAGACCCTTATCAGAATCAGGTCTAGCATCACACACATATGGCATGATATGTTGTTGCAGCAGCAGTACAGTGTAATACATAAAATTATTACAGTTCTGTGAAAAAGTCTTAGGCACAATCACACACCAAGATTGGGAAGATTCCTACTAAGGGTGACTTCAGCACCCTCTCCGATGGAGAAGGTCGACCAATGCTCCTGCTATCCGTTATAATCCAGTCCCTTGTGTGTGGACTGTAGGATATTCCTTTAAATTCAGCACAAGTATTGGAATGCATCACTGGCACCAGCCTACCTGTCATCGAGGTTTATAAGGCATTGGTGAGGCCTCACTTGGAGTACTATGAGCAGTTTTAGGCCCCTTATCGAAGAAAGGATGTGCTGACATTGCAGAGGTTTCAAAGGAGGTTCAGGATAATGAGTCTGCGATAGAAAGGCTGATTATAAGAGGAGCATTTGATGGCTCTCGGCCTGTACTCACTGGAAATCAGAAGAATGAGGTAGAACCTGCTTGAAACCTATCAAATGTTAAAAGGCCTCAACAGAACGGATGTAGAGAGGATGTTTCCTGTGGTGGGAGAGTCTAAGACCTGAGGATGCTGTCTCAGAATCCTTTTAGACTGGAGATGAGGAGAAATTTCTTTAGGCAGAGAGTGGTGAAGCTGTGGAATTCATTGCCACCGGTGGCTCAGAGGTCGTCATTGGGTATATTTAAAGAAGCGGTTGATGGATTCTTGATTAGTCAGGTCGTGGAGGATATGGGGAGAAGGCAGGAGACTGGAACTGAGAGGAAAATGGATCAATCATGATGAAATGGCACAGCAGACTCGATGGGCCAAATGTCAGAATTCTGCTTGTATATCTTACGGTCTTATTTTCAGAAAGGTACTGGAAAAGGGCCAGTAGCACTAAGGACTAAGGTTGTCAACTGTCCCGTATTAGCCAGGACATCCCGTATATTGTGCTAAATTGGTTTGTCCCATCCGGGACCGCCCTTGTCCCGTATTTCCCCCGCCAAGGTAGAGCGTTCCTGGGAAACCTCTCGTGCCAAAATGGCGTAAAAAGAAGAAGCAATTACCATTAATTTATATGGGAGTAATTTTTGAGCATTCCCAGACCCAAAAAATAACCAACCAAATGATACCAAATAACACATAAAACCTAAAATAACACTAACATATAGTAAAAGCAGAAATGATATGATAAATACACAGCCTATATAAAGTAGAAATAATGTATGTACAGTGTAGTCGGTAAGATTAAGTCAAATCCGATCTGTAGAAAAAAATCAGCACGTACACGCATGCGCACACAGGTGCCCGCGCAAGGCTTCATGGTCATGGTAGTCTTTCTCAGGGTAAACACAAGTGTCCCAGATTTGACTGCTACTTTTGTCCCTTATATGGGAGTGAGAAAGTTCGCAACCCTATTTCGGTTAGCCTCGGACCCCTTGATGAAGATTCAATAGGTGGGGCAGTCAACGGCTGACTACACAATCGAATTTTGGACCTTGGCTCAAGAGATTGTTTGGAATGGGAAGGCCTTGGCCACTCTATACCACCACAGCCTCCGAGATGAACTGAAGGATGCCCTCACCTTGGGAGAGCCAGCAGAGAACTTAAAGACTCTGACCGACCAGTCCATCCATCTCGATAATCACCTGGCAGAGCGAAAGTGTGGCCACTTCAGGAGGTCGAAGGGAGCCGGTCCCTACACATCACAGTTCCTCTCCCCAACCTCGGACCGTGACCAGCCCGTCTCCTGCTCAGGATGCTGTCGAGCACATGCAGGTTGGCTGCACTAGACTCTCCGCCAATGAGAGATCCCACCATCGGAGTCAAGGTCACTGTGTGACTGTGAGGAAGCAGATCTCCTGCAGGCTGCAACTGTGCTGCTAAGACTGTCCAGTGTCGGGAGGACGGTGATAGTAGGGGCCACTATTCCCAATCCTCCCGATTCTGGTTTCATGCTGAAGGGGGAATGCACCTGGTGTAAGAGCATGAGGCCGGTGAAAGCCCACCATCATCAGCCCTGCTGCTACCCGGGTTTATCGAGGGTTAACAGGTCTTCACGGTGAGAAGACTTTGGGACTCACGTACTGTTCGGGGTGTTCGGCAATTCCTTGTGGAGTAGGAATGATTCAGACCCGAGGAGAGGTGCTGATGCCTGAAAGAGACATCTTGGATCCAGTTCTCATCCACGACAATCATCACTGGCTAAAGAGGGCCAAGTCCCCTTTTAGAGTTTGGACAGACCAAAAGAACCTGGCTTATATTCAGGAGGCCAAGAGGCTGAATTCCAGGCAGGCCAGGTGGTCTTTGTTCTTTAACCACTTTAATTTCATCCTGACCTGTTGACTAGGGTCAAAGAACAAGAAACCAGATGCTTTGTCTTGTCAGTTTGATGAACCAGAACAAGAGGAGCAGCCTACCACCATTTTGTCAGCCAAGATGGCAGAACCAATTCATCAGGGAATCGATGCACTTGGGTGCAGGGCCCAAGCACAGGGGGAGATTCCTACGAATGGTTCTCCGGGTCACATGTTTGTACCAAGTTCCACCTGGTCCCAGATACTCCAATGGGGACATTAGTCAAGAATGACCATTCACCCAGGGATTGCCAAGACCCTCAAGTTTATCAAGAGTTGGCACTGGTGGCCTGGAATGATGAAAGAGGCTCGGCAGTACGTTCAGGCATGCAAGGTGTGCACTCGGAACAAGCAGCCTCGTACCCGACCTCAAGGGCTCCTCCACCCCCTACCTGTTCTGGACAGGCCATAGCTGCAAGTCTCCATGGACTTAGTCATGGGTGTTCTGCCAACCAAGGGGAAGACTGTCATCATGGAAATTATCAATCCATTTTCAAAAGCCATTTTCAGAATCCACAACCTATGGGCTCACTGCTAAGGACTCTACTATTTATTATTATTATTATTCTATTTGACCAAATTATCTTAATTTGCAAACAGGTTGTTTGTCAGTCTTTATATGTGGTTTTTCACTGATCTGTTGTAGTTCTTGGTTCTACTGTTAATGCCCGCAGTAATCTCAGTGTAGTGTATGGTGCACATTCCTGCTAGTAAATTTACTTTGAACTTCGAACAATCAGCAGAACATGTTAACTGGTTCTGGTCTTAAATTCTTACTCTCTTGCTTCTCAGAATATCCACATAATTTAGTCATCAGTCCCCAATTTATTTCACCTTTTTCACAATCTGTTACTGGATAAACCAAGTTCTGGCATCGGGGATGATCTGTCCGGACGGCAACAGCGGGCGGAACAATTTCCGGGCATGTGTGGTCCCTCCGCTGCGCAGGGGAGTCTGAGCTGTCACCATCGCCTTCACCGGACAGAGAGATCAGAGGTGTCGGTTGGGACAGAGGCGGATGTGTGCCGAGAGGGAATGTAGTTGGGAAGAGACACGAAACACCGCACCTCAATCATCGGTGATGGAGTTCAGGCTGAGGAACGGAGTGGTCCAGTCACAAAACTCTTCCGGCTGGGTAAAAGGCGAAGATACAACGTTCCTGGGGGCAGTCTCCTGACCGACGTACCCCGCCCCCCAACCCCCAACTTGCTCTCCACACTGTTGCTCTATGTCCCGGCATCTGCATTCTCCTGTCTTTCCACATCCCATTCCTACTTACTTGCAGCTCAGTTGTAGTTCCGCTTGAAGTGACCCACTACCCTGACACACACGGCTCCCTGCTCTTGGAGCCTCGGGACCACCTGATCTCATTCACTGGTAGATTTCTCTTTGAAGCTTACTGAACAGCAATAGGTTGAAGAATGTTGAAAGAGAGAGAGGCAGAGGATGATTTTAATGTTGAACTGTTTGAATGTTTGATGGGTATTTGACAGCAATGAAACTCTGCAATCTGAGTTTTGCATCACAACCCACTGCCTGTGGCTCCCAGTGCAAGGAGAGGGTATTCAGTTGGGGTAATCTCCGAGGATCTCTCTTTCAGAATTGGCTCTGCCAGAGGGAAGTTATGAAGGACATCAATTGCAGGGAGGTAAGAGAAGGTCTTGAATCTCTGAAATTTGTTGCCACTGAGAGCTGTGGAGGCCAGAATATTATCTGTATTTAAGGCAAAAATTTATAGGTTCCTGTTTTGCAAGAGAGTTGGTTGTTACAAGGAGAAGGCAGGGAGAAAAGCAGAGATTTATGCTGTGGGAAACGGCACATACACGCATGCGCAGACAGGTACCCGCGCAAGGCTTCATGGTCATCGTAGTCTTTCTCGGGGTAAACTCAAGTGTCCCATATTGGACTGCTACTTTTGCCCCTTATTTGGGAGTGAGAAAGTTGGCAACCCTAGTCTTAGCCCACATTGTAATCTCTATTTGGAGGCTGATAGTATCTCCCACCCATGCACAGCTTGATGATGAGGACTGTGATTATCAGCCCCACCCTTGTTATCTGTGTCTCAGACAATAAACAGCAAGAACTCAAACAGAAGCCACAATACCAACAGCAGTTGTGAAAGAGGCATCTCCAACAGCAATAAGCATGACAGCCTCAGCCACAATACAAACTGCAGCAATAATACTAACAGAATTACTATGTTACTCTAATACTAACAGAGACTCATTCCACCGAGATGCAACACAGAGCATCATAGGAAGTCATTCCTGCCTGTGGCCATCAAACTTTACAACTCCTCCCTTGGAGGGTCAGACACCCTGAGCCAATGGGCTGGTCCTGGACTTATTTCCTGGCATAATTTATATATTATTATTTATGGTGCAACTGTAACAAAAACCAATTTTCCCCGGGATCAATAAAGTATGACTAGAAGCAGCAATGACAGTCATAAACTCACCTGTAGGGTGAGCTTGAATCTATGTCTGTCTGATGCAGTGGGAGTTTTGCTCCAGATTTACCACACTTAAGTTTTCTGCTGACACCACTGCTGTTGGCCAAATCGAAGGTTGTAATGAACCAGCCTAGAAGAGGGAGATTCAAAATCTGACTGAGTGGCACCACAACAACCTGTCACTCAATGTCAACAAGACCAAGGAGCAGATTATTGAATTCAGGAGAAGGAAACAGGAGATCCATGAGCCTGTCCTCAACAGGGGATCAGAGGTGGAGTGGCTCAGCAACTTTATATTCGTCAGTGTTATAATTTCACAGGATCTGTCCTGGGGTCAGCATGTAAGTGCAATTATGAAGAAAGCATTGCAGCGCCTCTGCTTTCTTAGAGCTTTGCACAGATTCAGCACGTCATCTAAAACTTTGACAAACTTCTAATGAGAATATATTGACTGGTTGATGGACTGGGCCATATTCACTACTTTTGCAGGATTTTTCATTCACGTTTAATTGTCATTCAATCACACATTTATACCCATGAATACAGGCAAACAATGTTTTATAAAGCAAAAGATAAACTGTGGCCATATTATTCCATTATAACCTGAATTCTACTCACCACAATGCCAGGCCATCATATGTGAGATCTTGTTGGTCTCCTTTGTGCTGATGGCATTATTTTAAAGAATCTTTCCTAAAACAGACATATCAGCTGCTGGATTGAAAAAAAAGTCACGTTGTTTCAGTTAGTGGACAGTTTTCAATCTTTTCCAACTGTACCTTTTTCTATCAACCGATATCCTCTTTGCAGACCCAAATGCAGGGGTTTCCAATCTTTTTAATGCCATGGACATATACGATTAAGCAAGGGATCTGTGAACCCCAGGGTGGGAACCTCCACCCACATTTGTCTGTGTGTGTGTGAAAGAGAATATTGATTGTGAGATATGGGTGCCAACGTGAGAGACTGTGTATTCACAACAGCAAAGGTTACAGTTTGTTTCCCAGTGAGTGCAAGTGGTGACTAGAAGTGAGTGTGAGAGAATTGTGAGGAAGCACACTCGAGAGAGCGAACATCAGTGCACATTGATAAGTGTGAGCAAAAAGTACAAGTGTGAAGCAAGATTCCTGTAAGTGAGAACTTCAGTGTGCGGGAAAAACTGTCTCTGTGCGTACACGTGTTTGGTGTGTTCATGGTGAAACTGAATGAACCTCACTTCATATTTTGGGGTTTCTCAGCTTCACCTCTCCTTTGTACAAATTTGCCATCCAGAGAATCTGTATAGTTTTTTCCCAGTACCTTTTCACTGAGATCATTCAAGACCCGATCTTGACCTTGATGCAGTAGTTGATATGGAACTTGGAAATGGGTCCAGTGAGTCAATGTGCCTACGTGTTCAGCTTAGCTATAAAGACTGATTTATACTTGTGCATCAAATGTACGCCTAGGTGTGGCGTAGCAGCGTACCCTATGCTGTACTCTATGCCAACCTCCTGCGCCACTCTCCCAAAATGTAACTGTGCGTCACCGCAACGCAGACTGAACAACTGTGATTGGTCCGCTTGGTAGCATCGCATTTCCTCCTGTGCTGCAATAGCTTCCCATTGGGCGACTGAAGGGCAGAGAAGGAACTCTGGCTGCAATGCTTTCCATAAAGCTTTACAGACCTCCGAAATTATGGAGGACCCTGTGCTTGACGCCAGTTTGCAGCTAGCTGCTACAGCCTGTTGACTTCCACCTGAAGCTAAAACTCGAATGGTGATTGCCAGTCTCTGAGTATACTGTGCGTACACTGATGCAAAATGGTTGGAGACGATGAACCAGATCGTCAAATCTACCTGCCGACATCCGAAAATATTTGAAATGCATTTCCTCGTCCATGTCTGTCAGTGGCCGGACAAGCACAGAAAATTCACCCTCCTTCAGTTTCAGTCGCCATTGTTTGAAGTTTGAGTTCTATGCAACACAGTGGCATAGAAACCCCACTGCCAACTAGCGTTTTGGTGGTTAATTGCAGAGCGACGCAGACAGACCAATGCATACAAATAAATGCTCACAACGGCATAGCCCACTTGCGTGGGCTGCGGTGTAAGCTAGTACGCACAAGTAAACACGAGGAAATCTGCAGATGCTGGAATTTCAAGCAACACACATAAAAATTGTTGGTGAACACAGCAGGCCAGGCAGCATCTATAGGAAGAGGTACAGTCGATGTTTCGGGCCAAGACCCTTCATCAGGACTAACTGAAAGAAGAGCTAGTAAGAGATTTGTAAGTGGGAGGGGGAGGGGGAGATCTGAAATGATCGGAGAAGACAGGAGGGGGAGGGATGGAGCTAAGAGCTGGACAGTTGATTGGCAAAAGGGATATGAGAGGATCATGGGACGGGAGGCCTAGGGAGAAAGAAAGGGGGAGGGGGGAAATACAGAGGATGGGCAAGGAGTATACTGAGAGGAACAGATTATTGCCGTTGAATGATTTTGCTGGTGGGAGGATTTGCTTTCTCTGCCCAGCCCTCAGTCTTACAATGACCCACTGCAGAGACTGTTGGCCCGAACAATAGTTTACTATTCCAGTGCAAAGACCTCCAAGAGGAATACAACCTTGTCATAGGGATTGTGTGCCTCAATGTGTCAGAGAGCTATGTTGACAGGAGTCACGATTTTATGCTTTAGGTCTTGGTATGATCACCCATGCCAAACAGGTCAAAGGACAGAAACAAGGTGCAGAATAGTTCACTGGTCCTCCAGGTTCAGGGATACATAGTTTTACTGTATATATGTGCCTAAGACTTTTGCACAGTACTGTATCGTAAACCCTGAGACCCCTGACCCAGAAATTTCATCGTTATCCTCCTCATTCCTAACTGCCAAAGGTCTCCTTCCTTGCCAGACTTCAGGAGTTCAACTCTGGGAATTTATGAGTGTAAGTTTCTGGTTGGATTCAATTGCCTGTCTTTATATAACATTTGATCTCACCAACTCACTAACAATACATTACACCTATTGTGTCTACATAATTTTCCACAAACAACACGCAGAACCTGAAAAATACAACGTCACGACACGGATGCCAAGCATTAACAACTATCGGTCTTTATCATGTCCATTGACAAGAAGAAATTTTAAGTAATTAAACTATTTTCTCATCAGACACTGCAGATATCAGTCAAGATTTTGTCATTGTGAACTTTATTGAAAAAAGAGAATGTTGTGTTTCTTAATAAATAAGAGCTGGACCTAAGAAGAACAAACTCATATCCGATGTGAGTCCCACACATGATAATGATCATTGTACAATTATAGACTGGCTTCTTGCTTGACCCTGATGGGTCCCAGGGTTGCTGGATCGTGGTTGGAAGTTTTGTCCCTGTCGTGGAGGGATGGATGGTTGCCTCCATTGTTCTTGTGGTATTCTGCCCTGAATTGATCCTCTTTGTGGTCTTTATCAAGGCCAGGCATTGGAATTTCCTTGGTTACCTCCTCCTTCTCTGTTACTGGGGCAACCTTGTCCAATCTTTCTGCCTCTTCATTCATGTCGATTTCATCGTCGATCTTGGGATGATCCTCATTGGTCCGTTTGTGTCTGGTGCCATGGGGCAGCAGCCGTTCTGGTGTCTCTTCAGGCTGCGTAGGTGTCTGTAGCTCTTGGAGCAGAGGTGACACCTGTGTGGTCTCTCTCCGGTGTTGTGTACGCACACGTGCAACTTAAGGTGAATGAGTTGGGTGAACTTGGCTGAGCATTGCTTGCAGTGGTATGGCCGCTCTCCGATGTGCAGGCGAAGGTGGGTCTTCAATTTACTGGTGCTAGGGAAATGCTTGTGACACACCTGCCCGAGCAAAAGAAGGAAAGATAAGTCAAGCATTGGAAGAAAAGCAAAACTGTGCCACATTAAAATGAGTTTCATTCCTGTCCCATGGGGTATGTGGGTTAAAACGGAGACGAATGTCCATGTCACACAATCCTACTCCACTTTTTCTCTAAATGTTGTATGTTATGGCCTGTATTTCATTCACATTCTTTCCTTTCCTCACAACCACCGCCACCCCCATCCGTTCTGCTTTCCTGAATGAGCCGCGGGCTCTTCAGATGCCATCTATGATCTGAAGCCTCATTCAACTGAACCAGCCCTTTGGGGGTCTCCATAGTGAGCAGTGCCAACCAAGACAGTTCTGCACAGAAGAAGCATGTCATGTGAACAATCTAATAGTACACCAGAGAACTCGGGGTTTGATGCAGATTTGTCAGTAATTTGTAAAATATTCCAGGTGTGAAGGCCAGGGGAGCTCTCTGCCTGAGCACCCAGGTTCCAATTGATGGAACCCATAACATTGGCCTTGGCCCGTCAGAGCCTGTTTGTAAAATCTCAGGATCAGTTCATTGGAAAAATTCAGAGGTCCTGTCTGCACTGGTGCCAGACTGGACTCAATAAGTATGGCCAGTTAGGCTCTGACTCGTTTAGTCTGGATCACTACAAGGCAGCCTATCAGAAGCAGAAGGACAAATTTCCACTCTCCCTTCAGTTGGAGTGTCCCTGATGATGGTGCTGCTTTCCTGCAACAGTGTTTCATGTCGATGTGCTCAATAGTTAGAAGGGCTTTATCTGTGATGGGCTGGGCTGCATCCATTTCTTTCTGTGGGATTTTCTGTTCAAGGGCATTGGTGTTTGCACACCAGAATGAGATGCAGCCAGTCAATATACTCCCCACTGCATATCCATAGAGGTTTGTCAAAGTCACCCCACCTGTGAAAGCAGTGATGGTATTCAACTGTGGGGTGTGTCAATATTGTCTGTGCTGCTTTTCACAATTAATGTCAGGAACCATGGCTGACTCTCTTTTAATCACCTCAGTTTATTTCCCAAGTTTCCTTGCATGCACTCTCTTACCTGACACTGGTGAGACTTTTCCCCAGTATGTACAAGGTAATGTTTCTTGAGATGGCCCCGTTGTGTGAATGTCTTACTGCAAGTGTGGCAGGAAAAAGGTCTCTCTCCAGTGTGGATCTTCAAATGCATCTGCAAGGAAAGGAATGGAGTTAGATCATAGTTTTCCTCTTCCTCTGTGTCTGTAGCTATTGTCTCTTCCGATACATCAGTGAGCTAAACCCTTAACTTTGCTTCTCTTTCCTCTCAGAGTATTTCCAGAGCTTTCTCCTCAGGTTACAGTTGTATGTTTAATATTTCAGTAATGCTTGTGTGCTACTGGAATTATATTGTTTGATTAAGCATCCCTTGTTGTTTGAATAATTAATTCTGGGTTGTATGTAAAAGGGCATGATTGGCATAATGCCAGCACACCAAACGTGTGATTCTCGCTTAAAGTAAAAAGCAAACACACATGAGTTATCTCCCAACTCCCTTGTTTGCCTTTCAATTCGTTTCAATGTTTTGAATTTACAAAACATAACAGTATTTAGTATTTTGTCATTTATATTCTGAGTTACCAGCAACCTGTTCACAACAATTTATGGGAGAACATAAACAAATGCAAGAGCTTGCATTTCTACCCTTTGTACCTGTGAAGAAAGAAGAAAGCCCTTAACTCAGAGTGGAGTTATAGGGACGCCGTCATGATAGCGTTTTTTTCGCAGGCTTTCTTATTTTTACGAGGCCGAGTTGCTTTCTCGACGTTAAACCCAGCTCGGATGGAAAGCGTGCAAGGGAGCCGGCTGGATTTAACTCGGGAGCCTTCGCTCCGAAGTCCATCGCTGATGCCACTACGCCACCAGCCAGCAACCCTTTGTGCCTGTACATCATTCAATCACTTCATAGCAATCTTTTACCTCCGAACGGAGTTGGTCTTCCAGCCTTTCGAGCTGCACTGCCCAGCATTCCCCCAATTCAATCCTATCCTGAGCATGGGACAATTTACAATGACCAATTAGCTGACCAAAGACCAGTGTGTCTTTGGATTGTGCGAGGAAACTGGAGTCCCCAGAGGAAGCCCATGCTGTTACGTACAAACTCCTTACAGACAGTGGCAGGAATTGAATCTGGGTCGCTGTCGCCTTTGAATACCGAAAGGTGTTAACCCCTTTCCCCTTCATTCTCCAACAGCTAAGCACCAATTATTCAACTACTTACTTCAATATGGTAGGTGACTGAGACGCCACAAACCCAGCCAATAGGCAAGTCCAAAAATTCAGTTTTCTGGGTGAAGAAATCTCATTTCACCAGACTAGCAACCCCTTACTTTGAAAGTGCTCTCTTGTTCCAAGTCATCAATCCCTCTCTATCCTGTCAAACCTCAAATGAACTTTGGACAGTTTACTTCACCAATGATCAGTCGACCTGTTTTAAATATCGGTCGGAAATCCCCACAGTTTCTGAGGGCATTCAAGTGTATCTGCCACAAATACTCCCTTTCTTGGAGGAGGGAAGGCGGGAACAACGCCCTTCACACAAGTAGTTATGTGCTTCTGCATGTCCCACCCCTGTCACCAGTGAGGAAGCAGATGGGAGTCCCAATGCAAAGAGTAGCCCCAGCTGAGAGTGCAAGCCTCTGCAAGTTCCTACAAGTAGAAAGATATGTACTTTAAGGTCAGATAGATGACTGAAGCGCTTCGAACACACGTTGCACTTGTATTTGATCTTCCCATTCTGTTTTTTCAGTGGGTAACGAAGTGACTGAAAACCAGGGAGACCTGCAGAAGAGGCCTTTGGTTTGCTCAGATTCATCGCCTCTTCACTCCCTGGAGCACATGAGGCAGCTTTCAGATGCATTGGTGGTTCTGAGTTTACTGAGGTACCTGAAGTTGACGGCTGGGTGAGGGGCATCTCCTTCAGGCCCACCCCTGGAGCCATGGGCGAGGAGGCTCTGGTGGGAGCAGGGATAGGAATGTCTTTTGGCTGCTCTGAAACGTGATCCGTTTGCCTTTCCTCTGGAGCAGCATGACGGGCAACACAGTCGGACTCATCATGGCTTTGGAAATCCCAGCCACCACAAACTGGAGGCATCTTGCCAAACAGGCTGAGGTTGTTCAAAGTGGCTGGGCTGCCGAGCAGATGAAGGCCATTGAATCCAGGTGAATACTTAGGCAATGCATGTCTGGTATAGTGAGGAGACAGAGTGCTGTATGTATACATGTATTGACACAGGAGGTGGCCTCTCGGTGAATACATCCGGTAGGAGACCAAGCCCTGGGCATGGCTAGGATGTCCATTCATGGGCAGAGGGAGTTTGTTGGAAGGTGAGGTTTTGAACTAGGAGAAAGAATGCGAGGGGTTTGTTGAATTACAGAGATCTTGGATCTTTGAGTTGAATTGTTCCTTTCCGGTGGTTGTTCATCATCCTTAACTTCATCGAACTTTGAACCATTTTTGTCTGATGCAGATCTGCTGACTACATCTGAGGAAAGCTTTTCACTGAGGTCCATTATTTGGCTGTCTGGAGTGATGGGTGGGGTATCTCTACGTCCAGTTTTTGTTCCTCCTTCTTTGCGTTGTTGTAATTACCACCTGGCCTTCTTGAATGTCATCCTTTCTCTGAGGAAGCAGGCCAGTGTATTCAGGAACC
Source organism: Mobula birostris (assembly GCF_030028105.1). Lineage (NCBI taxonomy): Eukaryota > Metazoa > Chordata > Chondrichthyes > Myliobatiformes > Myliobatidae > Mobula > Mobula birostris. The sequence goes on from NC_092389.1 coordinate 38,663,013, forward strand.
AGGTCTTTGTATCCCTTGAGATTGTGTTCTGGAAAGACGAAGACAAACCAGATCATTAATCAGGGGAAATGAAGAACAGAAACACCAGTGAATAGGACGGCAGGGTCACATAGTGGTTAGCATTACACTTAAGTGGGTGGGGTCTAGGTGCAAGGGGCTGACTAAACGTGGAGAGATCACAGTCATTCTGAATTGTGCTGAATCATATAATGACATTGCGTTGAATTATGTTTGTGAAGCCAGTAGATTTGGAGGATAAGAAACCACCAAGTTTAGTTTACTACCGAAACACAGAAAGTAAGAAAGAAACCATATTTACTGAGTTATTGACTTCTAATTCCCCATCCTTTCCATTAGACAATAGACACAATTTTTATTTAAAATACTTTGCAACCGCAGGTTCAGAAATGTGACTGTCCACCATATCCATTCTCCTCATATTGTATAAATTTTCATGGTCACCCCTCATTCTGCAGTGCTCCAGGGAATAAAGATCCAGCCTCACCTGATAGGCCTCCACTGAGCCTCCCTGGATCAGATAGCATCCTTGTAAAACTCTTCTGCACGTTCTCCAGCTTGACAATGTTTCTGCAAAAACAGCGTGACCAAAGCTGTAAACTCCAAATGCAGACTCACCAATGACAGAAAAAACGCAATTTCATGTTGCTACTTCGAAACTCAGTGCCCTGACTGAAGGCCAGCATGATAAACACCTGCTTCACCTCCTTTTCATCTTGTGTGGCCACCTTCACTTCAACATCCATGTCCCTCTGTTGTACAACACTTGTCAGTGGCCTGCCATTCACTGGTTCACTCCATAAATCCTACCCTGTCCAAAATGCATCACCTCACGCTTACCTAAGTTGCCATTCCTCAGGTGTTCAGCTTACCTCACTTACCTGGAGGGCAGGTTGTGTCAAGTTTGTGTGACACTCTGATTCCCCACCCCCTCTGCTGGCCACCTCCCTCACCTCACCTCAAATACCTGGAAGGCAGGCTCAGAGTGATTCAAGTCGAGTTTGTATGACACTCTGATACAACACTCAACACCCACACCCTCCTCTCGCCATCTCCCTCACCTTACTTCAATTACCTAGAAGGCAGGCTCAGAGTGATTCAAGTCGAGTTTGTATGACACTCTGATACAACACTCAACACCCACACCCTCCTCTCGCCATCTCCCTCACCTTACTTCAATTACCTAGAAGGCAGGCTCAGAGTGATTCAAGTCGAGTTTGTATGACACTCTGATACAACACTGACCCCTGTTCTCGTCATCTCCCTCACCTTACCTCAATTACCTGGAAGACAGGCTCGGACTGATGTAAGTCGAGTTTGAATGCTGAACAATGTGCGATTTGGAGTTTCGATTGCTGAATTTAGAGAGAGTGTGAGCCACTGTCTGTAGCAAACATTACCTCACTACCTGCAGCTCTGTGACATCACGGTGAGGTAGACGTCCCTGAGTCCCAAACCCCTGTTCGAATCTGTCCTGTATTTCATTTACATACACAATTTGTTGTTCAGTTAAATGGTAGTTTGCCTTTTTAACCATTGACATGAAACTCTGGTGAATTGGGGCAGCCATTTAATTGGGCCAAAATTATGTTGGAAACCACTGTGTTTTTATAAGATGAACTAATCCAAGACTGAAGTTGTGTTTTAATGATTTGTACTTTTCAACAAACACATGTATTTTTCACAGTCTGTGGTGGGTCGTCCCTACTTACAGGCATTAAAAGTTGACAGCAGTTAAACTAATGGTTTATCGCCTTTCTCATTTCTCATTGGCTGAACATTCGCACACTGCCCATGTGATGTAATTGTGCAGCACTGATTGGTTTATTCTTTTCTCAGGGATTTCTGTCATATGGATGACACATGGTGATGGATTTTTCAGAGCGACATCTTTGCTTCTTTCCTTTTCTTTTATCTTCAGCTTCTGGTTGTTTTTCATTCACCTTAGCTTCATTTCTCAGCTCTTTATTTAGTTTCCATAGTGTGACGAGAATACACATAATTAAGATGTAGCTGTCCTGTGCTGGCACCAGTGGGATCAGCAGTTGGTCTGCCACCTGTCTTCAGGAGAGAGAGAGAGATAAGGAAAACAATGGAGCAGCATTTGGAGATGTTAATGAAGGGACGGGAGAGTTTAACGGAAGGAGAGCTGTCAAGATTGGCTCCCCCTTTGAACCCTGAACTGTTTGAAGTGATGGACAGGCGATACCCCAGCAGGGGGATAAAAAGGGACAGGTTCGCTAAGGCAAGACACACACGACACCCCTCGGTAACGAGACCCTGGAAGCGGTGCGTCTCCCACAAGTTGGTGGGAAGTTTTGGAGGGCTGGTCGTGGGACCAAGCCATAGACGCACAGGGTGGAAAGGCATGATCGGCGGGAACCTGGTGTGTGTCCACCCTTGCCTGGGTGCCAGGTTCACTGCAGAGAAACGATCGTATCTGGAAACGGAGGGGTCACAGTCGGTGACCTCAGATGACATTACAAAGGGCTCACCCGAAAGCTGACTGCGAAGAATATCGAAGGTCTGTGTGGAAGCCGTTTGAATATTCATTTGTTTTTGCTCTCTCTCTCCTTCCCCCCCACTGTCCATCTCCCACGGCAGCGATTACTGCGAACTGAACTGAACTAAATTGAACTGAACTTTGCGTCACTTTGAAACTGGTCATTTACCCCTAGACAACGATAGAGCTTGATTGATCCTGTTATCTTAATTCTGTGTACATGTGTATTTATCATTGCTGAACTGTTGCATTTATTACCCTTTTGATTAGAGTACTGTGTTGCTTGTTTCTTTAATAAAACTTTCTTAGTTCTAGTAATCCAGGCTCCAACTGAGTGATCCATTTCTGCTGGTTTGGCAACCCAGTTACGGGGTACGTAACATAAGTGGGGTTCTCGTCCGTGATTTTGAAAGCTAAATTTGGGACGGAGTAAATTGATTGGGTTAAAATTCCTGAAAGAAAGAAAAGACAAACAGCAGAAATGGAGGTTGAGGGATTTATAAAGGCGCCGACCTTGGAGGCATTAGAGGATGCCAGGAAAGCGGAATTGGTAGCTGTGGCCAAACGGTTGAATCTTGCCAAGGGTAAGTCGACAATGAGGAGAGAGGAGATACACAGAGCTATCGTAGAGCACTATGTATCTAAAGGTGTGTTTCCCCAAGGGGAGCTGGAGGTGGTGTCTATTGAAAAACCTGCTGGAGACGCGGTACAGGTGCAGCTTGAAAAACTGAGACTCGAGCACGAGTTCCGGGTACGGCAGTTGGAACACGAAGAGAAGCAGTTAGAAAGGCAGGAGAGAGAGTTAGAAAGGCGGGAGAAAGAGAGAGAGTTAGAAAGGCAAGAGAAAGAGTTAGAAAGGCGGGAGAAAGAGAAACAGTTAGAAAGGCAGGAGAGAGAGACAGTTGGAGCGAGAGGAGAAACAGAAGGAAAGGGAATTCGAGCTGGAGAAGTTAAAGATAAGGGCAGAGAAGGGGCCCGTGCCGAACCAAGGTGGAGGGTTCCGGGTGACCCAGGAGGTTAGACTGGTTCCCCCATTTGACAATACTGACGTGGATCGGTACTTTCTCCATTTCGAAAAAGTTGCTACAAGTCAGGACTGGCCGAGGGATAAGTGGGCTGTTTTGCTTCAGAGTGTACTGAAAGGGAAAGCCCAACAAGCTTACTCAGCTTTGTCCGCGGAAGATGCCCAGAGGTATGAGGTGGTGAAAGAGGCCATCCTCAGGATTTATGAGTTGGTCCCAGAGGCATACCGGCAGAGGTTCCGGAATGCTAGAAAGCAGTGGGACTGCACTACGTGACTGCACGTATTTAGAGTTTGCCCGTGAGATGCAGACATATTGTGAGCATTGGTGCACCTCGAAGGGGGTAGGGGGGGATTATGACAGACTGCTACAGCTGATCCTGATTGAGCAGTTTAAAGGTTGTGTCCCTGAGGGTATGAGACCCTACCTCGATGAGAAAGAGGCAGCCACGTTAGCCGCAACTGCTAAGTTAGCGGATGAGTACGTGTTGACGCATAAAATGAAGTTTGCCCCGAGTAAAGGCTACCAGAAGGGTAGTCAGGACAGCGGGGAGAGTCCGCCAGAAAAGTCAGTAAGCAAGCCGGGGACTCGTGAGAAGGATAAGGTAGACTGGGAGCAGTCTGGTAGGAAGTCTCCTGGGGTCGTCTGTTATAATTGCGGGAAAGTCGGACACTTTGCCCCAGAGAAGGAGACGGGAAAAGGAAAAACGGCGATTTTCACTGGCTGTATCGAGCTGGTAAACGAGCCGCTGGGAGAGGACAGGTCTGCCAAAGTTCAGGAAGGGCGCGAGAGGTTTATCTCGGCCGGATTGGTGTCAGTTAAGGAGGGGTTAAAACCAGTTCCAGTGCGGATCTGGAGAGACACGGGAGCGTGTCAGTCACTGATACTGAAGAGTGTATTAGAGTTTAGCTCAGAGACCCAGACTGGGGAGGTAGAGGTCAAAGGTGTTGGGGAAGGGACAGAGGCAGTCCCTTTGCACCAGATACACTTACAAAGCAACCTGGTCTCTGGACTAGTCACGATCGGGGTGAGGCCCGAATTACCGATGAAAGGCGTGGAAGTCTTGCTCGGTAATGACGTCGCCAGGGGAATTGTGTTCCCAGCCGTGAGATTGACAGGTCAGCCTGCCAGCATTGAGGCCCTGCCCATGGACTCACAGGTTCATCCCGGGACCGCGGTAGTAAATTTAGCTGAAACGTTTCTGCCGGCCTTGTACGAGAAGGGGGTAGAAAGTGAAAAGAAGGAGTGTAGCGAAACAAGAGGTAGTGAGGGAGCTGGGACAGACTTAGCATTAGCCAGGAAAGAATTTGTGCAGGCGCAGGAGCGAGACGAGGGGCTGATGGTTTTGGCGGAGACAGCTCTCTCTGACGCAGAATTAACAAGGGAACCAGTAGGCTATTGTGTGGAGGAGGAAGTGCTAAGGAAGAAAGGGAGACCAAGTACCGTACCCGCAGATGAGGAATGGGGGGTGGTGCAAAAGAGTTATGGGGATGAGATTTTTAACCTGGCCCACAAGGTACCCCTCGGTGGACATTTTGAGGTGCTGGAGGAAACAGTTGGTGGAATCATGAAAGAGGTTTACCGGCTGCACCGGAGGAAGGATGTTATTGATTATGGCCGACGCGAACTGAGACGGTCACAGGCTTTTGATATGCTAACAAACCTAGTCGGTGTTAGCGCGGAAATCAATGAAGCTGGGGTCCTCCTGATAAGAGAAAAAAAACCATTTTGAAAAGATGAGTATGGTATCGACCAGATGGGAGAAGGCTATTGTTTTGGCCAGCTCTGCTGATAAGGTCTCTCCCTTAATCCCCGAACAAAGCGACTCTTTAGGAGAAGTAATTAAACGGCTCGCACACGTGTGTTTGATTGTCCCGAGGCGATGCAAAGAACTGGGACGTTGGGTGGTGTTTGTCACGCTAGGTCAGCCTAGTGAGCAACAGCCCTATAGAATGAGTAATTCAGTGACAAAAGGGCTGACGAACACAGAGGTGTGTATTGGCGATGTAATACGGCTGTCTGAAGCCAGCTTGATAGTGAACCTTGAAAAAAATGAGTTCGGCCACACGAAGGTCACTTACCTGGGAATTGTGGTGACACAGGGGCAGCTGGCAGCGATGCAAGCTAAAGTGCGGGCTATCTCTGACATCCCAACCCCGACAGACAAGAGGGCCCTCAGAAGGCTCTTGGAGATGGTGGGGTACTGTAGGAAGTTTTGCAATAACTCTGTGGTTACTACCCCTCCCCCTCCTACTAAGCCCTTGTGAGAGAAAACTAAGTCGGAATGGGACGACCCTTGTTATTGTGGTCCGGGACGAACCCAATGAGAGGTTACATTGATCGCAATTCATCAGTGTTTTTGGCCACTATGAAGTTTGCTAAGTTGGAGCCTGGTCCAAGGGATTATTAATAACACATATAAAAGGAACAGAAAATGTGATGGCTGACTGTCTGTCAGGTGTTGACAACTTCAAATTCGCTGTATTAGCCAAATAGCTGATAAAGATGTGTATTTGTGTGTATCAAATAATGTATTCATGTTTGTAATTTTTACCCCGGTAAAAATCCTTAAAGGTGGGAAGTGTGACGAGAATACACATAAATTAAGATGTAGCTGTCCTGTGCTGGCACCAGTGGGATCAGCAGTTGGTCTGCCACCTGTCTTCAGGAGAGAGAGAGATAAGGAAAACAATGGAGCAGCATTTGGAGATGTTAATGAAGGGACAGGAGAGTTTAACGGAAGGAGAGCTGTCAAGATCGGCTCCCCCTTTGAACCCTGAACTGTTTGAAGTGATGGACAGGTGATACCCCAGCAGGGGGATAAAAAGGGACAGGTTCGCTAAGGCAAGACACACATGACACCCCGAGGTAACGAGACCCTGGAAGCGGTGCGTCTCCCACAAGTCAGTGGGAAGTTTTGGAGGGCTGGTCGTGGGACCAAGCCATAGACGCACAGGGTGGAAAGGCACGATCGGTGGGAACCTGGTGTGTGTCCACCCTTGCCTGGGTGCTGGGTTCACTGCAGAGAAACGATCGTATCTGGAAATGGAGGGGTCACGGTCGGTGACCTCAGATGACATCACAAAGGACTCGCCCGAAAGCTGACTGCGAAGGTCTGTGTGGAAGCCGTTTGAATATTCATTCGTTTTGCTCTCTCTCTCCTTCCCCCCCCACTGTCCATCTCCCACGGCAGCGATTACTGCGAACTGAACTGAACTAAATTGAACTGAACTTTGCGTCACTTTGAAACTGGTCATTTACCCCTAGACAACGATAGAGCTTGATTGATCCTGTTATCTTAATTCTGTGGACATGTGTGTTTATCATTGCTGAACTGTTGCATTTATTATCCTTTTGATTAGAGTAGTTTGTTGCTTGTTTCTTTAATAAAACTTTTTTAGTTCCAGTAATCCAGACTCCAACTGAGTGATCCATTTCTGCTGGTTTGGCAACCCAGTTACGGGGTACATAACAATAGTATTTGTATGTTTGTCTGTACTTTAAAATAAACAAGAAGAATTTCAGACTGCTCACCATTCTCGACTCCTGGAACAACCTTCAGAAGAATAAAATTAACAAATCTAACAACGTATTGGTCCTGATGTGGCCCAACTAATTGGAATGCTCTGTAGTATTATTATTATAATAATTATTATTCAGTTTTTTCTTTCTTTTTGCATTTGCATAGTTTGGTGTCTTTTTCACTGGTTATTTATCTGTCCTGTCGGACGCAGTCTTTCTTTGCTTGTATTTGCTTGTATTTGCCTGCAAGAAAATGAATTTCCATGTTGAATATAGTGACATATATCAGAATCAGATTTATTATCACTGGCATGTGACGTGAAGTTAGTTAACTTAGCAGCGGCAGTTCAATGCAATACATAATCTAGCAGAGAGAGAAAAAAAATAATAAACAAATAAATTGTTGTTGAGCCCACCAGGGGATCGGCTGTACCAGCTTGTTGTTGAGCCCACTAGCGGATCGGCTGTACTGTATTGGGTATTGTGTAATGAACCGGAGGTGATTAGAGAGATTGAGGTGAAGGAACCCTTAGGAGGCAGTGATCATAACATGATTGAGTTCACTGTGAAATTTGAAAAGGAGAAGCTGAAATCTGATGTGTCGGTATTTCAGTGGAGTAAAGGAAATTACCATGGCATGAGAGAGGAACTGGTCAAAGTTGACTGGAAAGGGACACTGGCGGGAAGGACGGCAGAGCAGCAGTGGCTGGAGTTTATGCGAGAAGTGAGGAAGGTGCAAGACAGGTATATTCCAAAAAAGAAGAAATTTTCAAATGGAAAAAGGATGCAACCGTGGTTGACAAGAGAAGTCAAGGCCAAAGTTAAAGCAAAGGAGAAGGCATACAAGGAAGCAAAAATTAGTGGGAAGCAGAGGATTGGGAAGTTTTTAAAAGCTTACAAAAGGAAACTAAGAAGGTCATTAAGAGGGAAAAGATTAACTGTGAAAGGAAGCTAGCAAATAATATCAAAGAGGATACGAAAAGCTTTTTCAAGTATGTAAAGAGTAAAAGACAGGTGAGAGTAGATGTAGGACCGATAGAAAATGATGCTGGAGAAATTGTAATAGGACATAAGGAGATGGTGGAGGAACTGAACGAGTATTTTGCATCAGTCTTCACTGAGGAAGACATCAGCAGTATACCGGACAGGGAAGAGAAGTGTGCACGGTCACAATTACGACAGAGGAAGTACTCAGGAAGCTGAATAGTCTAAAGGTAGATAAATCTCCCGGACCAGATGGAATGCACCCTCGTGTTCTGAAGGAAGTAGCTGTGGAGATTGCGGAGGCATTAGCGATAATCTTTCAAAAGTCGATAGATTCTGGCATGGTTCCGGAGGACTGGAAGATTGCAAATGTCACTCCGCTATTTAAGAAGGGGGCAAGGAAGCAAAAAGGAAATTATAGACCTGTTAGCTTGACATCGGTGGTTGGGAGGTTGTCGGAGTTGATTGCCAAGTATGAGGTTACAGAGTACCTGGAGGCAGATGACAAGATAGGCAGAACTCAGCATGGATTCCTTAAAGGAAGATCCTGCCTGACAAACCTATTACAATTTTTTGAGGAAATTACCAGTGGGCTAGACAAGGGAGATGCAGTGGATGTTGTATATTTGGATTTTCAGAAGGCCTTTGACAAGGTGCCACAGATGAGGCTGTTTAACAAGATAAGAGCCCATGGAATTACGGGAAAGTTACATACGTGGATAGAGCATTGGCTGATTGGCAGGAAACAGAGAGTGGGAATAATGGGATCCTATTCTGGTTGGCTGCCGGTTACCAGTGGTATTCCACAGGGATCAGTGTTGGGGCCGTTTCTTTTTACATTGTACATCAACGATTTGGATTATGGAATAGATGGCTTTGAGGCTAAGTTTGCCAAGGTTTAAAAAGAGAAAATTTCAACGGTTCTTGTTTCAGTCGAAGCAAGCAGCTGAGAAGAAGGGAGTGAAGAAATCAGGTAGAAAAAGTCATTTTTTTTTTATAAACACTGCTCGGGGAGAAGGGTCTGCACTGCGCAGGCGCGTGACGTAGCACGCCAAGGTTTAAAAGCAAACCACCATATACAGCGGCCATCGTTGGAGTGGACTGAGTCAGAGTGGGATGGCTTTGACTGAACAGGCTTCGGCGAGAACAGGCAGAGGCCAGGGTAGGTTCCGGTAAGTTTTTTGTTCAGATTGTTTAGAGTAGAGAGAATGCCAGGCAGGATGTTGGAATGCTCCTCTTGCAGGATGTGGGAAATCAGGGAGACCTCCAGTGTCCCTGACAATGACCCCTGCAAGAAGTGCATCCAGCTGCAGCTCCTAACAAACCGCGTTAGGGAACTGGAGCAGGAGCTGGATGACCTGCAGATCATTTGGGAGAATGAGGAGATTATAGATCGTAGCTACAGGGAGGTAGTTATGCCAAAGGAGCAGAGGACAGGAAATTGGGTCACTGTCAGGTGAGGGAAGGGGAAAGGGCAGGCAGAGCAGGGTTCCCCTGTGGCCATTCCCCTCAACAACAAGTATACCGCATTGGATATTGTTGGGGGGGATGACTTACCTGGGACAAGCTGCAGTAGCCGGATCTCTGGCACTGGGTCTGGCTCTGCAGTGCAGAAGGGAGGGTGGAAAAAGAGGAGAGCGGTATTGATAGGGGACTCGATAGTTAGAGGTACAGATAGGAGGTTCTGTGGTCATGACAGAGAATCCAGGATGGTTTGTTGCCTCCCAGGTGCCAGGATCAAGGATGTCTCTGATCGATTGCATGACATTCTGAAGTGGAAGGGTGACCAGCCAGATGTCGTGGTGCACATCGGTACCAATGACATAGCAAGGAAGAGTGAGGAGGTCCTGGAGAGTAAGTATAGAGAGCTTGGTAGGAAGTTGAAAAGCAGGACCTCGAGGGTGGTAATCTCAGGATTGCTACCTGTGCCAGGTGCCAGTGAGGGTAGGAATAGGATGCTCTGGAGGATGAACAAGTGGCTGAGGAACTGGTGTAGAGGGCAGGGTTTCAGATTTCAGGATCATTGGGACCTCTTCTGGGGCAGGTGGGACCTGTACAAGAGAGACGGGTTACACTTGAACTACAGGGGGATCAATATCCTTTCAGGGAGGTTTGTTAGTGCTATTGGGGAGGCTTTAAACTAGATTTGCAGGGGGATGGGAACCAGAGTGCCAGAGCTGACAGTGTGGCTGGGGTGAAAATAAATGATGTTAAGAGTTCAAGCAAATCCGCTAATAGAAAGGTTGTGAGTGGTGGTAAAAATCTTCTGATGTGTATATATTTCAATGCTAGGAGTATTGCGGGGAAGGCAGACGAGTTGAGGGCGTGGATTGACACGTGAAATTATGACGTTATAGCAATTAGTGAAACTTGGCTACAGGAAGGGCAGGACTGGCAGCTTAATATTCCAGGGTTCCAATGTTTCAGATGTGATCGAGGCAGAGGAATGAAAGGTGGGGGAGTAGCATTGCTTGTCAGGGAAAATATTACAGCAGTGCTCAGGCAGGACAGATTAGAGGGCTTGTCTACTGAGTCCTTATGGGTGGAGCTGAGAAACAGGAAAGGTATGGCCACATTAGTGGGATTGTATTACAGACCACCCAATAGTCAACGAGACTTGGAAGAGCAAATCTGCAGAGGGATAGCAGGCAACTGCAGGAAACATAAAGTTGTGGTGGTAGGGGATTTTAATTTTCCATACATTGATTGGGACTCCCATACTGTTAGGGGTCTAGATGGTTTAGAGTTTGTAAAATGTGTTCAGGAAAGTTTTCTAAATCAAGATATAGAGGGACCAACTAGAGGGGATACAATATTGGATCTCCTGTTAGGAAACGAGTTAGGACAAGTGATGGAAGTCTGTGTAGGGGAGCACTTTGGTTCCACTGATCATAACACCATTAGTTTCAATTTGATCATGGACAAGGATAGATCTGGTCCTAGGGTTGAGGTTCTGAACTGGAAGAAGGCCAAATTTGAAGAAATGAGAAAGGACCTAAAAAGCGTGGATTGGGACAGGTTGTTCTCTGGCAAGGATGTGATTGGTAGGTGGGAAGCCTTCAAAGCGGAAATTTTGAGAGTGCAGAATTTGTATGTTCCTGTCAGGATTAAAGGCAAAGTGAATAGGAATAAGGAACCTTGGTTCTCAAGGGATATTGCAATTCTGATAAAGAAGAAGAGGGAGTTGTATGACATGTATAGGAAGCAGGGAGTAAATAAGGTGCTTGAGGAGTATAAGAAATGCAAGAAAATACTTAAGAAAGTAATCAGGAGGGCTAAAAGAAGACATGAGGTTGCCTTGGCAGTCAAAGTGAAGGATAATCCAAAGAGCTTTTACAGCTATATTAAGAGCAAAAGGATTGTAAGGGATAAAATTGGTCCTCTTGAAGATCAGAGTGGTCGGCTATGTGCGGAACCAAAGGAAATGGGAGGATCTTAAATAGGATTTTTGCGTCTGTATTTACTAAGGAAACTGGCATGAAGTCTATGGAATTGAGGGAATCAAGTAGTGAGATCATGGAAACTGTATAGATTGAAAAGGAGGAGGTCCTTGCTGTCTTGAGGAAAATTAAAGTGGATAAATCCCCGGGACCTGACAGAGTGTTCCCTCGGACCTTGAAGGAGACTAGTGTTGAAATTGCGGGGGCCCTGGTAGAAATATTTAAAATGTCTCTGTTTACGGGTGAAGTGCTAGAGGATTGGAGAGTGGCTCATGTTGTTCCGTTGTTTAAAAAAGGATCAAAAAGTAATCCGGGAAATTATTGGCCGGTGAGTTTAACATTGGTAGTGGGTAAGTTATTGGAGGGAGTACTAAGAGACAGAATCTACAAGCATTTGGATAGACAGGGACTTATTAGGAAGAGTCAACATGGTTTGTGCGTGGTAGGTCATGTTTGACCAATCTATTGGAGTTTTTCAAGGAGGTTACCAGGAAAGTGGATGAAGGGAAGGCAGTGGATATTGTCTACATGGATTTCAGTAAGGCCTTTGACAAAGTCCCGCATGGGAGGTTAGTTAGGAAAATTTAGTCGCTAGGTATACATGGAGAGGTGGTAAATTGGATTAGACATTGGCTCAATGGAAGAAGCCAAAGAGTGGTAGTAGAGAATTGCTTCTCCGAGTGGAGGCCTGTGACTAGTGGTGTGCCACAGGGATCAGTGCTGGGTCCATTGTTATTTGTCATCTATATCAATGATCTGGATGATAATGTGGTAAATTGGATCAGCAAATTTGCTGATGATACAAAGATTGGAGGTGTAGTAGACAGTGAGGAAGGTTTTCAGAGCCTGCAGAGGGACTTGGACCAGCTGGAAAAATGGGCTGAAAAATGGCAGATGGAGTTTAATACAGACAAGTGTGAGGTATTGCACGTTGGAAGGACAAACCAAGGTAGAACATACAGGGTTAATGGTAAGGCACTGAGGAGTGCAGTGGAACAGAGGGATCTGGGAATACAGATACAAAATTCCCTAAAAGTGGCGTCACAGGTAGATAGGGTCGTAAAGAGAGCTTTTGGTACATTGGCCTTTATTAATCAAAGTATTGAGTATAAGAGCTGGAATGTTATGATGAGGTTGTATAAGGCATTAGTGAGGCCGAATCTGGAGTATTGTGTTCAGTTTTGGTCACCAAATTACAGGAAGGATATAAATAAGGTTGAAAGAGTGCAGAGAAGGTTTACAAGGATGTTGCCAGGACTTGAGAAACTCAGTTACAGAGAAAGGTTGAATAGGTTAGGACTTTATTCCCTGGAGCGTAGAAGAATGAGGGGAGATTTGATAGAGGTATATAAAATTATGATGGGTATAGATAGAGTGAATGCAAGCAGGCTTTTTCCACTGAGGCAAGGGGAGAAAAAAACCAGAGGACATGGGTTAAGGGTGAGGGGGGAAAAGTTTAAAGGGAACATTAGTGGGGGCTTCTTCACACAGAGAGTGGTGGGAGTATGGAATGAGCTGCCAGATGAGGTGGTAAATGCGGGTTCTTTATTAACATTTAAGAATAAATTGGACAGATACATGGATGGGAGGTGTATGGAGGGATATGGTCCGTGTGCAGGTCAGTGGGACTAGGCAGAAAATGGTTCGGCACAGCCAAGAAGGGCCAAAAGGCCTGTTTCTGTGCTGTAGTTTCTATGGTTTCTATGATACGAAGATAGGGGGAGTGGCCGGTAGTTCTGAGGAAACAGAGTCTGCAGAGAGACTTGGATAGATTGGAAGAATGGGCAAAGAAGTGTCAAATGAAATACAATGTTGGAAAGTGTATGGTTATGCACTTTGGTAGAAGAAATAAATGGGCAGACTATTATTTAAATGGGGAAAAAATTCAAAGTTCTGAGATGCAACGGGACTTGAGAGTCCTCGTACAGGATACCCTTAAGGTTAACCTCCAGGTTGAGTCAGTAGTGAAGAAGGCGAATGCAATGTTGGCATTCATTTCTAGAGGAATAGAGTATAGGAGCAGGGATGTGATGTTGAGGCTCTATAAGGCGCTGGTGAGACCTCACTTGGAGTACTGTGGGCAGTTTTGGTCTCCTTATTTAAGAAAGGATGTGCTGACGTTGGAGAGGGTACAGAGAAGATTCACTAGAATGATTCTGGGAATGAGAGGGTTAACATATGAGGAACGTTTGTCCGCTCTTGGACTGTATTCCTTGGAGTTTAGAAGAATGAGGGGAGACCTCATAGAAACATTTCGAATGTTGAAGGGCATGGACAGAGTGGATGTGGCAAAGTTGTTTCCCATGATGGGGGAGTCTAGTATGATAGCGCATGACTTAAGCATTGAAGGGCGCCTATTCGGAACAGAAATGCGAAGAAATTTTTTTAGCCAGAGGGTGGTGAATCTATGGAATTTGTTGCCACGGGCAGCAGTGGAGGCCAAGTCATTGGGTGTATTTAAGGCAGAGATTGATAGGTATCTGAGTAGTCAGGGCATCAAAGGTTATGGTGAGAAGGCGGGGCAGTGGGACTAAATAGGAGAATGGATCAGCTCATGATAAAAATGGCGGAGCAGATTCGATGGGCCGAAAGGCTGACTTCTGCTCCTTTGTCTTATGGTCTAAATCAATTACGTATATTGAATAGATTTTAAAATATGTGCAAAAACAGAAATACTGTATATTAAAAAAAGTGAGGTAGTATCCAATGCTTCAATATCTATTTAGGAATCGGATGGCAGAGGGGAAGAAGCTGTTCCTGAATCGCTGTGTGTGTGCCTTCAGGCTTCTGTATCTCTTACCTGATGGTAACAGTGAGAAAAGGGCATGCCCTGCGTGCTGGAGGTCCTTAATAATGGATGCTGCCTTTCTGAGACACCGCTCCCTAAAGATGTCCTGGGTACTTTGTAGGATAGTGCCCAAGATGGAGCTGACTAGAGTTGTAACCTTCTGCAGCTTCTTTCGGTCCTGTGCAGTATCCCCTCCATACCAGACAGTGATGCAGCCTGTCAGAATACTAAATTGATGAATGTTCTATACGATTGTAAATGCATCTCAAAAATACTGCTTTTGTTGTAACGAGTTCGTAGATGCTCTGATAGGTACGTGACAAAACACATTTAAGTGCAAGTTTCCTTTCTTTCTTCTAGCAATGTCCTTGTAATGCATGTGGGGATTAAGTTCCTTCCAGAGATACTGGACATGGTGAGGAACAGTGAATATTAATTGACAATATCCATGTGAATTCTGTTATGCTTGTTGGCGAATCGAGAATATCGGTAATTTCACATGTTTTACATGTGGATGCTTTAGATTTCCACGAGTGAAGAAATCGACGCTGGGTAGCGTGGCTTATGCAAATTTCCTCACCATCCAAGTAGGTCAGTCTTCCTGTAATGTAACTACCAGGCAATACCTTGTGAAAGTTATGCCAAAGTGTCTCATACCTTTTGTCTAACTTTATTGTAGCGGGACTGATTGTGCATGTAACAGTGTAACGTGAATGTTTAGTCTCTGTTCGGAAGTTCAGCACGTGTGTACTAAAAAGTAGTTGACGTCTTAGATGAGCTGTATTCATTTACATTTTTCATTGCTATGTATAAGTTGCAGGGTGGGTGGGATTCTAATGTTGTTTGTATTGTGTTCTGTCAGGATTGCCACTACCGTATTAGTTCTGGTATTTTTTATACTGCCTATGCAATTTTGTCCATACACAAGGGCGTGGATCAAAAGTTAAACTGAGATTGTAACGGCAAGAACTGATTGTAAATTCGTTCATTTTGTTTCGCAACCCTCTTCTGGCACTTAAGCATCTAAAACAGAAATTAAAAACTCCCAGCACAACAACCCTTTCCAGAATCTGTCTCCCTATCTGCTCCTTGATGTCCCTGTTACTATTGGGTGGTCTATAATAATGTACTTCCAGAGGTGGTGGTGAAATCACATACAACCCCTAGCAAGATAAATTGGACTCTTGACATCACAATCTACTTCATTATGATCTTGCACCTTGTTGCTTACATGTGCTGCATTCTCTCTGTGGCTGTTACACTTCATTCAGCATTGTTATTGTTTTACCTTGTTTGGTCAGTGCATTAGTATATACAGTATGCAAGACAAGCTTTTCCCTACATCTCAAGAAAATAGTGGAATTCCCTTCATTTATTTGAAATACTATGCTGCTTAATTGGGCGACTAGACCATAAGACCCAAGGGCAGAATTAGGCCATTTGGCCCATCGAGTCGGCTCCACATACCATCATGGCTGATTTATTATCCCTGTCAACCCCATTCTCCTGCCTTCTCCACATAAACTTTGATGTCCTGACTAATCAGGAACATAGCAACCTCCACTTTAAATGTACATAATGACTTGACCTCCTCAGCTGTCTGTGGCAATGAGTTCCACAGATTCACTAACCTCTGGCTAAAGAAATTCTTCATTTCCATTCCAAATGGATGGCCCTCCATTCTGAGGCCGTGCTCTCCGGTCCTAGACTCACCCATTATGGGAAACATCCTCTCCACATGCACTTTATCTAGGCCTTACAATATTCAAAGGGTTTTAATGCAACCCCCCACCTTCCACCCCCTTCCCCATTCTTCTACACTCCAGCAAGTGCAGACCCAGAGCCATCAAACCCTCCCTATATGCTAATCTTTTCATTTCCAGAATCATCCTCATGTGCCTCCTTTAGACCCTCTCCAATGCCAGCACATTTTTTCTTAGATAAAGGGCCCAAAACTGTCACAATGAAGCCTGACCAATGCTTTATGAAGCCTCAGCAGCACATTCTTGCTCTTACGAGGAGTGATTGATAAGTTCGTGGCCTAAGGTAGAATGAGTTAATTTTAGAAAACCTAGCACATTTATTTTTCAACATAGTCCCCTCCTACACTTACACACTTAGTCCAGTGGTCGTGGAGCATACGGATCTTGGATCTCCAGAAAGTGTCCACAGCAGGGGCGATTGATAAGTTTGTGACCTAAGGTAGACGGAGATGAGTTATACAGCTCTCATTACATGCACATGCAATTCAACTCTTTGAGTGATTATGCAGAAAGTTTGAAGTTAATAACTCATCAGGGGTGATTGATAAGTTTGTGGCCTAAGGTAGAAGGCGATGAGTTATTAACTTCAAACTTTCTGCGTAATCACTCAAAGAGTTGAGCTGTATGTGCATGTAACGAAAGCTGTATAACTCATCTCCTTCACCCTTAGGCCACAAACTTATCAATCGCCCCTGCTGTGGACACTTTCTGGAGGTCCAAAATCCGCCTGAGTGTGTACGTGTAGGAGGGGACTATGTTGAAAAATAAATGTGCTAGGTTTTCTAAAATTGACTCCTTCTATCTTAGGCCATTAACTTATCAATCATCCCTCGTATATTCTATTCCTCTCAAAATGAGTGTTAACATTGCATTTATCACTGAGTCAACCTGCACGTTAACCTTTAGGGAACCCTACACAAGGACTCACTTTGGACCTTTGCCTTCTGAATTTTCTCCATGTTTAGAAAATAGTCTACGCTTCTATTCCTTCTACCAAATTGCATGACCAAACACTTCCCCATGTTCCACCCACCACTTCTTTATCTATTCTCCCAAACTGTTCAAGACCTTCTGCAGACTCCTTGCTTTCTCAATATTATCTGAGCCTCCACCTATCTTTGTATCATCTGCAAACTTTGTCATAAAGGCATCAACTCCATCGTTCAAATTGTTGACACACAATGTGAAAAGAAGCAGTTCCAATACCTGCAAAATACCACTAGTCAGCAGTAGCCAACCAGAATAGGCCCCCTTTATTCCCACTCTTTGCCTTCTGCCAGTCAGTAATCTAACACCCACTGACTTACCTTTGTCTATTATGCCTGTTATTTCCTCAAAGAATTCAAACTGATTTGTCAAGCAAGTTTTCCTCTCAAGGAAACCATGCTGATTTTGGCCTACTTTATCATGCGCTACCAAGCACCCGAAACCACATCCTTAATAATGGTCTCTAACACCTTCCCAATCATTGAAGTCAGGCTGACTGGCCTATAATTTCCCTCCTTCTGCCTTCCTCTGTTCTTGAAGAGTGGGGTGACATTTTAAATTTCTAGCCCTCTAGAACTATTCAAGAATCTAGTGATTCTTGGAAGATCATTACTAATGCCTCCACTATCTCCTCAGCTACCTCTTTCAGAAACCAGGGGTGTTGTCCATCTGGTCCAGAAAACTTATCTACTTAACAGCTTCCTTTTTCAACTTCTCCTTAGTAATAGCAACACTATCAAATTTCTAGTATACTGCTATTACCTTCCACCATGAACACAGAAACAAAATACTTAAGTTCATTCACCATTTTGTGTCCCCCACTACTATGTCTTCAGCGTCATTTTTCAGTGGTCCAATATCCACTCTTGCCTCTCTTACTTTTTATATACATGAATAAAACATGTCTTCATATTTCATCTTCACTCTTATAGCCTCTTTAGTTGCCTTCTTTTGGTTTTTAAAAGCTATCCAATCCTCTAACTTCACACTAATTTTTGCTAGATTATATAGCCTCTTCTTTTTATGCTGTCTTTGACCTCCCTTGTCAGTTACGGTTGCCTCATTCTCCGTTTAGAATACTTTTTCATCTTTGGTTTGTAATTACCCTGCATCATCTGAATTGCACCCAGAAACTTCAGCCACTTCAACACTAGAAACATCCCTAGTGTTCCCATTCAGTCAACTTTGGCCAGCTCCTCTCTCATGCCTCTAATTCCATTTTCTCCCCCTCAAACTGCAAGGTAAATTCTATCATATTATGATCACTGTCTCCTAAGGGTTCCTTTACCTTAAACTCCATAATCAAATCTGGTTCATTACATACACAAAACCCAAACTAGAATTGCCTTTCCCCTAGTGGGCTCAACCACAGTCTGCTCTAAAAAGTCATCATGTAGGCATTCTACAAATTTCCTCTCTTGGGATCCTACAATCCTACAACAACCTGATTGTCTCAGTCCACCTGCATACTGAAATCCCCCATGACTATCGTAACATTGCCCATAGATACATAAACAAGATAAAATCTGCAGATGCTGGAAATCCAAGCAACACACACTAAATGCTGGAAAAACTCAGCAGGCCAGGCAGCATCAAAGGAAAAAAGTAAAGTATCCTGATGAAGGGTCTCGGCCCAAAACGTCAACAGTATTCTTTTCTATAGATGCTGTCTGGCCTGCCATACCTTCCTTTAGTCTGTTGTAATTTATATCCCATAACCTGGCAACTGTTTGGGGGCCTGTATGTAAGGGGGTTTCATCTTTTATGTTACCGTGTAGGCAAATTAAAATGGCTTCTTTGTTATGTTATACTTGGGAATACTTCTTTGTTTTGTTAAACGCTGAGAAAGTTCTTGCGCTGGCAGTTTGTTTTGGATTATCTACTGATAAGAGGACAAATGAACCAATTGGGTTAGTTGTAATGTCTGTGGGGTGTCTGTAAGAGATTGTATGCACGGGGTTTTGGGGGGAGAAGGCGAGAGAGAGAGACAGAGGATGGACCAGGTCCTGTGAGTCCACTAATGGGGTCGGACCCCGAGGAGGGCGTTCGGCGAGGAGAGGAGATAGAGACAGAGTCGTGTGGAGTGTCTGGTCGACCACCGTTGTTGGTCCCAGGTGGCCAGTCGAGGTGGTCTGAGGGGTCGCAGGGTGAAGAAGAAGGGTCCTGAGCTCCGTTTGTGCACGAAGAGATTGAACTTTGATAAGTATGGCGCCTTTTATTTTCCTTTTATATTTTATTCTCTATTAATTATATAGTTCCAGTAATATCTATAAACTGTAAATCATTTAATTGTATCTGGTGTATTGTCTGTTATTTGGGCGGGGTGGGGTACATCACACAGCATCCACACAAACTAATTACTCAGTTTGGCGGGGCCGAGGGCTTTTTCCCTAGACGACAGCGAGACGAGCGACCCTGAGGGTGGCCAGGGGGCTACATGTATATAACTTCCATCAGGGTTTTCCTACTGTGACGGGATCCTTAATTATCCTGATGAACTGTGCTTTTAAAAAGAGAGAGAGAGAGAGAGAGCTGTACAGCACACACACACACACACAGAGACAGAGAGAGAGAGAGGCAAAGACTGCTCACAGTTTGTTTGGAATGTCTGCAAGGACACTGCCAGCTTCTGAGTTCCTACAGAGAGAGAAGGGAGGAGCTACTTGATGGACAGCTGGTGTTCAGCATGGTGAGATAAATACAAGGTCAGCTGGTGGTTAGAGATACATGATTTTGGACACTGGATGAGCTTTGTTGTGCCCACAGAAAGGTGGGTTTTTGGAGGATCGATCAGTGGCTCTCGCAGTGTGGAAAAGGTGTGACCGGTGGGAAGTTATTCGTGTGTCCAACCCTCACCTGGATTGATAACTTCACCACAGAAAACGGTCCCCTTGTTGTGGTCACATTTGGTGACTTCTAAAGGATTTTGGAGGACAACAGGAAGAATTGATGGCATCGGCTTACTTGAACAACCACAACAACTCTCCCTCTCTCCATCACTACTCAACTCAATACCACGAACTGAACTGAATGTTACCCATCACCGTAAGACTGTATCCATTTACTCCTAGGCTTGAAGAAGCTTGGTTTTTATATTTCCACATATATAATCATTGCTAACCTGTTTGATATATCTGAATTTATATTACTGTATTACGTAGTTACTAATAAATAGCATTAGTTAACAGCAATACCAGACTCCAAGGTGTTTTCCATTTCTGCTGGTTCTTTAACCCATCACGGGGTACGTGACACTACCCTTGCAACTTCTTAACTCTACCCACAAGGGTTCTACATTTTCCAATCTTGTGTCACCTCTTTCTAAAGAATTGATTTCATTCTTTATCGACAGAGCCATTCCTCACCCTCTGCCTACCTGCCTGACCTTTTGATACAACGTGTATCTTTGGACGTTAGGCTTCCAACTATGATCTTCTTTGAACCACAACTCAGTATGCCCACAATGTCATCCCTAACAATCTCTAACTACAAGCACAAAATAATCTGCAGATGCTGGGGTCAAAGCAACACTCACAACACGCTGGAGGAACTCAGCAGGTCGGGCAGCATCCGTGGAAAAGATCGGTCGACGTTTCGGGCCGGAACCCTTCACAGTCCTGACGAAGGGTTCTGGCCCGAAATGTCGACCGATCTTTTCCACGGATGCTGCCTGACCTGCTGAGTTCCTCCAGCGTGTTGTGAATCTCTAACTGCACTGCATCATCTACCTTACTCCATGTACTATGTGCATTCAAATATAGCACCTTCAGTCCTGTATTCAGCGCCCTTTGATCTTCCCCATTACACTTGAACTCATCCAACTCACACCAATTTTGCCCTCTTCTCAGCTCGTCCTTCCTCAGTCTCACTACACAATGCATCTACCTGTTTACTAATTGCCTGTACTCAGCCCTACCTCTCCAGTTCGTATCCCCTTGCCAAATTAGTTTAAACCCCACTTAACAGCTCTAGCAAACCTGCATGCAAGGATATTGGTCCCCTTGGTTCAGAGGCAACTCATCCTTTTGGTACAGATCATACATTCCCCAGAAGAGATCCCAATGATGCAGAAATCTGAACCCAGCCCACGGCACCACTCCCTCAGCTACTCAATCATCTGCATCAACCTATTCCTGCCCTGAGCAGCACATACTGGGAGTAATCCAGAGATTACTACCTTGGAGGTGCGACTCTTCAGCTTCAACCCTAACTTGTTATACTCACTACATTAGACCCCTTTCCCATACCTCCCCCATTTTTTTAAAACTCATGTCACTGGTACTAATGTATACCACAACCTCGGGTTGTTCACCCTCTCTCTTAAAAATCATTTGCAGTTGCTCTGATACGTGCTGGAACCTAACACCTAGGAGGCAACACACCATCCTGGCTTGTCTTTCATGGCAACAGAGTCAGCTGTCTATTAGAAACTACACCATGCTTAATAATGAAAAATTTTGAACTAGCATCAATTGATTGGATTTGTGTTTACGTTATCCATTTGGCCTGTCATACGCCAATACAAAAAGTAGCGATTTTCAATCATTTTGATTGTTTATTTTGACTTTAAACTTTTCAGAACCTTACCAAGATACCATGAAAAGATTTGACACTAGCTGAAAAAATTGTCTTACACAGCAGCATACACTGAATGAATTCCTCCGTCGATAATTATCTGGAACTAATATAGTTTTATAGTACTATAGTATTTTAGCAGCATTCTAATTCATTCTTTATTTCATTTGAATACATAATTTGTTACTCTGTTAAATGGTAGCTTGCTTTTATTATATACCTTTTCAACGATTTCAATTAAATTTCAACTAACTGTGACAGGTGTTTAATTGCGCCAAAATGTATGGGTCCCGATGCGTCCCAGTTAAATGGAATCCACTGTATATCCTTTATAAACAATCTAATATTAGGGTCGCTGAGGTCTATTTTGTTTCAAGACTTTGTCAGTACACATATCTATTCTAGTGATCATATTTCAATAGCCTTTCAACCAATATGGCAATTAATGCAGTGTATGTCACTGGAGATTAAAAAATAATGTACATTTTATATTGGATGTTAGAAGAATTTTGGCAGTACACCAATGAAGGGAATAGAAACATAGAAAACCTACAGCACAATACAGGTCCTTTGGCCCACAAAGCTGTGCCAAACATGTCTTTACCTTAGAAATTACCTAGGGTTACCTACAGCCCTCTATTTTTCGAAGCTCCATGTACCCATCCAGGAATCTCTTAAAAGACCCTATCGTATCTGCTTTCACCACCGTCGCCGGCCGCCTATTCCACACACTCACCACTCTCTGTGTGTTAAAAAAAAACTTACCCCTGACATCTCCTCTGTACCTACTTCCAAGCACCTTAAAAATGTGCCCTCTCGTACTAGCCATTTCAGCCTTGGGAAAGAGCCTCTGACTATCCACACGATCAATGCCTCTCATCATCTTTTACATCTCTATCAGGTCACCTCACATCCTCCGTCACTCCAAGGAGAAAAGGCCGTGTTCACTCAACCTATTCTCATAAGGCATGCTCCCCAATCCAGGCAATATCCTTGTAAATCACCCCTGCACCCTTTCTATGGTTTCCACATCCTTCCTGTAGTGAGGCGACCAGAACTGAGCACAGTACTCCAAGTGGCGTCTGACCAGGGTCCTATATAGCTGCAGAAAAGGAGGAAGACATGGAGGGATTGTCTACGGAGTCTCTGTGGGTGGAAGTTAGGAACAGGAAAGGGTCAATAATTCTACTGGGTGTATTTTATAGACCACCCAATAGTAACAGGGACATCAAGGAGCAGATAGGAAGATAGATTCTGGAAAAGTGTAATAATAACAGGGTTCTTGTGGTGGGAAATTTTAATTTCCCAAATTTCAATTGGCAGTCCCCAGAGCAAAGGGTTTAGATGGGGTGGAGTTTGTTAGGTATGTTCAAGAATGTTTCTTGACACAATATGTAGATAAGCCTACAAAAGTAGAGGCTGTACTTGATCTGGTATTGGGAAATGAACCTAGTCAGGTGTCAGATCTCTCAGCGGGAGAACATTTTGGAGATAGTGATCACAGTTCTATCTCCTTTACTATAGCATTGGAGAGGGACAGGGACAGACAAGTTAGGAAAGCATTTAATTGGATTAAGGGGAAATATGAAGCTATCAGGACTTGGAAGCATAAATTGGAAACAGATGTTCTCAGGGAAATGTACAGAAGAAATGTGGCAAATGTTCAGGGGATATTTGCATGGAGTTCTGCATAGGTACATTTCAATGAGACAAGGATGGTAGGGCACAAGAACTGTGGTGTACAAAGGCTCTTGTAAATCTAGTCGAGAAGAAACGAAGAGCTTACGAAAGGTTCAAAAAACTAGGTAATGATAGAGATCTAGAAGATTATAAGGCTAGTAAGAAGGAGCTTAAGAAAGAAATTAGCAGAGCCAGAAGGGGCCATAAGAAGGCCTTGGTGGACAGGATTAAGGAAAACCCCAAGGCATTGGACAAGTATGTGAAGAGCAAGAGTAAAAGACGTGAGAGAATAGGACCAATCAAGTGTGACAGTGGAAAAGTGTGTATGGAACTGGAGGAGATAGCAGAGGTACTTAACGAGTACTTTACTTCAGTATTTACTATGGAAAAGGATCTTGGTGATTGTAGTGATGACTTACAGCGGACTGAAAAGCTTGAGCACATCGGTATTAAGGATGTGCTGGAACTTTTGGAAAGCATCAAGTTGGATAAGTCACCGGGACCAGACGAGATGTACCCCAGGCTACTGTGGAAGGCAAGGGAGGAGATTGCTGAACCTCTGGCAATGATCTTCGCATCATCAATGGGGACGAGAGAGGTTCCGGAGGATTGGAGGGTTGCGAATGTTGTTCCATTATTCAAGAAAAGGAGTAGAGATGGCCCAGGAAATTATAGACCAGTGTGTTTTACTTCAGTGGTTGGTAGTTTGATGGAGAAGATCCTGAGAAGCAGGAATTATGAACATTTGGAGAGGCATAAAATGATTAGGAATAGTCAGTATGGCTTTGTCAAAGGCAGGTCATCGTTATGAGCCTGATTGAATTTTTTGAGGATGTGACTAAACACACTGATGAAGGTACAGCAGTAGATGTAGTGTATATGGATTTCACCAAGGCTACTGACAAGGTACCCTATGCAAGGCTTATTGAGAAAGTAACGAGGCATGGGATCCAAGGGGACATTGCTTTGTGGATCCAGAACTGGCTTTCCCACAGAAAGCAAAGAGTGGTTGTAGACGGGTCATATTCTGCATGGAGGTCAGTCACCAGTGGTGTGCCTCAGGGATCTGTTCTGGGACCCTTACTCTTCGTGATTTTTATAAATGACCTGGATGAAAGTTTGCTGATGATATAACAGTTGGGGGTGTTGTGGATAGTGTGGAGGGCTGTCAGAGGTTACAACGGGACATTGATAGGATGCAAAACTGGGATGAGAAGTGGCAGATGAAGTTCAACCCAGATAAGTGTGAGGTGGTTCATTTTGGTAGGTCAAATATGATGGCAGAATATAGTATTAATATTAAGACTCTTTGCAGTGTGGAGGATCAGAGGGATCTTGGGGTCTGAGTCCATAGGACACTCAAAGCTGCTGCGCAGGTTGACTCTGCGGTTAAAAAAAAGCATATGGTGCATTGGCCTTCATCAATTTTGGGATTGAGTTTAGGAGCTGAGAGGTAATGTTGCAGCTATATAGGACCCTGGTCAGACTCCACTTGGGAGTACTGTGCTCAATTCTGGTCGCCTCATTACAGGATGTGAAAACCATAGAAAGGGTGCAGAGGAGATTTACAAGGCTGTTGCCTGGATTGTGGAGCATGTCTTATGAGAATAGGTTGAGTGAACTCGGCCTTTTTCCCTTGGAGCGATGGAAGATGAGAGGTGACCTGATGGAAGTGTATAAGATGATGAGAGGCACTGATTGTGTGGATAGTCAAGAGGCTTTTTCCCAGGGCTGAAATGGCTAGCATGAGGGGCACAGTATTAAGGTGCTTGAAAGTAGGTACAGAGATGTCAGGGGCAAGTTTTTTTCTTTACACAGAGAGAGTGCTGAGTGCATAGAATGGGCTGCCGGCGACAATGGTGGAGGCAGATATGATAAGGTCTTTTAAGAGACTCCTGGACAAGTACATGGAGCTCAGAAAAATAGAGGGCTATAGGAAACCCTAGGTAATTTCTAAGGTAAGGACATGTTCGGCACAGCTTTGTGGGCTGAATGGCCTGTATTGTGCTGTAGGTTTTCTATATTTTTAACATTACCTCTCGCCTCTTAAACTCAATCCCACGATTGATGAAGACCAATGCACCGTATGCCTTCTTAACCACAGAGTCAACCTGCGCAGCAGCTTTGAGTGTCCTGTGGACTCGGACTGCAAGATCCCTCTGATCTTCCACACTACCAAGAGTCTTACCATTAATAGCCCAAAATACACTTTGCAATTGTTTTAGGAGGGCCAACAGAATTAACTGAGTTCCAAGTATCAATCTAATTTCCTTTCATAGCCTTGCTCATCCTTCCCTCCCTCTCATATTTCTGTCCTACAACTCTAGTCTTTCATACAATCCTCACTTCAGTCACAAATGGCAAATGTGCTTTCAGCTGTTGTGGCTCCAAACTCCAGAAGTAATTCTTCTGCATTTCTGAGTTACTGATTCAACACTCCTTAAAGCCCTATGACATGAACCAAAATTTAATTTCTTTCTTACCTGTATCAGTGTTCTTTCCAATATTCAATTGCCTCTACTAAACATTATTAAAATGTGTTAACTCAGAGCCAAATTTCACTATTTGTACTTTCTTTCTCCTTCCCAATTTTAAACTGGAGCATTTTATCATAAAATTAAAACATCAATAAGAAACATGTTTCTGAATATGCATTTTAGAGTGATTTTTGGGTTTAGGTCATTTACATTTAGCAAATGGCTTTGGCTACCAGTCTTCTGTTCCTTGAAAATGTATTGTCAATTTAATTTGGAACAATGCATTCCTAGAAGTTGTGAATCCCAGTCCACAGACCCGCTGGCATCTGTGGGATGGATGTGAATCAGTAGGTGTGAGGTTTGTATGTAGCTTCAAAAGAAAGCATTGTCTATACTTTGTAAATATGGATTGTCCTTTGTGTTTAGCAAATAAATATCCAGCCCCACATTGGGCCAGCAGACCTTTCCACTGAGAGCATCTCCATATGATGCCTACTGTACCTTGTTTTGTCGAATAAGGAAGCTGCTTTCTATCAAACAGTAACTGTTTCTGGTGATTTCATTCACACAACAACATGGATTATAGTCACTTGTTTCTTTTAATCATGAATATTTTATAAAAATATAAAGCATCAAGGAAAAACAAGATATTTATCTACAGAAATTTGTATTATTTGACAACAATTTTTGTCAATGGACTACAATAGAATCTATGAAGGATTAAATTAGTAGTTTCTAGTTACTTTTGTGGAGAAAAGCTGTACTTTGTCGGATCATATTCATTCCAGTCGTTCAAATTCTTCTATAAATGCTTTCACAATGTCAATGTCTTTAATTATGATTACATTCTCTTTATTTCTAAATATAGCCTGGGCACTCCAGTTCAAAGATCCAGTTACAAGAATAGATCCATCAATCAGTGCGAATTTGTGGTGCATGTAGCTTGTATCCTGATCATGTCGGACTTCTATACCTGTCAGGCGAAACATAGTAGAATTAGGCCATTTTCCTCTTGTACCTAGTTTGTCACTCATTAAAATCATAGTTAATCTATGGAGCAATTGATATTTAACTAGATGCAGTGTGTGGAAGGACTGTGAGGAAGGACAGGCAGATGATAATGCAAAATTGAAGTCAGTGGGATGAGTTAAAATGTATCAAGGGGCCAAAATCAAAAAATGATGATGAACACAGGACTTATAGTGTTATAGTTTAATGCACGCAACATACAGATTAAGGTAGATGATCTTGTGGCACAGTAAGAGATAGACCGGTATATCAGTGAAGTCAGCACTGAGTCATGGCTGAAAGAAGATCGCAGTTAGGATACACATTTTATGGAAAGGGTAGGCAGAGGGGTTGGTAAAAAAAAATAAAATCAAATCCTTAGGAGGAAGTAACATAGGATCAGAAGAGGTAGAATCCTTATGGGTAGTTAAGAAACTGCAAGGGTCAAAATACTCTGTGGGGGTTATATACAGGCCTGCAAACAATAGCCAGAATGTGGGCAACAAATTACAACTTGAGATAGAAAAGGTATGTAATAAGGGTAATGTAGTGAGTCATGAGGGATTTCAATATGTAGGTAAATTGGGAAAATCAGGCTGACCTTCAAGGAAAATTAAAACAACCTCAAGTTGTAGATAGCAACAAAAGTAATTCAAATTTAAAACAGGAAATTAGGAAATTGCAAAGTGAAATTGATGATATTTATACGTTGGAAACTCAAAGAAATTTTCTTTACCTGAAACAAAAGAATTATGAAGTAGGAGGTAAATCAGCTAGATTACTAGCATATAAATTACGAAAACAACAAGCAGACAATACAATTCATAAAATAAAGAATCCAAAGACAAAGCTTGTGGAGAGTACAATAGGGAAAATTCAAGAGAGTTTTGAAACATATTATCGAGAGCTGTACTCCCAACCCCAGGCCTCCAATGAGCCCTATATGGACACTTTATTGAATTCTTTAGATCTACCCAAGCTTACAGATTTACAAAATGAATGCCTATTAGAACCAGTAACTGCCAAAGAACTGAATGTGGCCATCTCTAGGTTAAAGGCTGGAAAGTCCCCGGGTTCTGATGGGTTTACCTCAGAGTGGTACAAGTCCCTGAAGACACAGTTAGCCCCATTACTACTTAACACCTTTAATTGGATCTTGCAGAGAGGAGAAACTCCACCTTCCTGGAGAGAAGCGATTATTTCAGTTATTCCTAAAGAGGGAAAAGATAAACTAGAATGTGGTAATTATCGGCCAGTTAGCGTTCTTAATTTAGATTACAAATTATTTACGTCTATATTAGTGCGCAGATTGCAAAAGCTTTTACCTGGCCTAATCCATTTAGACCAGACTGGATTTATTCAACAAAGACAAACACAGGACAACATAAAGAGAACTCTACACATATTAGAGCAGGTTACTAAGAACGGGACAGAGACAATAGTAGTGGGATTAGACACTGAGAAAGCTTTTGATTCAATTAGTTGGGCATTCCTTATACAGAGTGTTAGGAAGATTCGGCTTTCAAGAGAAGTTTATTAAAGTAATCCAGACTTTATATGACAGCGCTACAGCTCGAATTAAGATAAATGGGGACCTTTCTGACTCCTTTATTTTAGAGAGAGGCACTAGACAGGGATGCCCAATTTCTCCTCTCCTTTTTGCGCTATACACTGAACCGCTTGCCCAACTAATAAGACAGAGCGAAATTGTAAAAGGTATCAAGTTGGCAGGGATTGAACAGAAAGTGGCGTTATTCGCAGATGATGTTTTGGTCTATCTGAGTGAACCAGAAAAATCATTTATAGGATTGTTTACACTGTTGGATGACCTTGGGAAAATACCAGGTTATAAAACAAATGTAAAGAAAACGCAGGCTATGTCCCTAAATTATACACCATCCAAAAAACTGCAGGATACATATGCTCTTAAGTGGGAAGCTAAATCATTAAAATATTTAGGAATAACCCTGCCGAAGGATCTTTCAACGCTGTCACAGGTAAATTATGGGCCATTAATTTCAGAGATAAAAGCAGATATGCATAGATGGAATCTTATCCCCTTTTAAGTTTAAATTCAAGGATAAATACCATAAAAATGAATATTCTCCCTCAGTTACTCTATCTTTTCCGGACTTTACCTGTGGAGGTGGATGATAATCAATTCAGGGAATGGGACAAATGGATTTCCCGCTTTATCTGGCAAGGAAAGAAACCTAGAATTCGATATAACACCTTACAGTTAGGGAAGGAAGGAGGAGGTATGGTACTTCCTTGCTTGAGAAATTATTTTTATGCTTCACAGATAACCCCTCTGTTATATTGGTGTAATAGGGAATATAAGGCTAGATGGAAGGAAATAGAATTTGGATTGGTTGACAGTTTTCCTCTACAGGCCTTAATAGCAGACAAAGGATTGATGGCCCAATTTGAAAAGTTTAAAAACAGCTAGATAAATCTTACATTAAAAGTATGGCAGAAGGTGGTTAATTCATGTGGAATCAATAACATGTTAAAACTTTTCAGATGGTGTGCATATGATACTGAATTCCTTCCCAACAGAGGAGATAAAAGATTTGAACTATGGATAAAGAAAGGTCTTACAACCTACCTCTCATTTATACATAAAAGAGTATTACAAAGTTTCCAATTCCTGCAGGACAAACATGGCCTAGAACACAATGACTTTTTTTTAGGTACCTTCAAGTATGACACTATGTTAATCAGAGTTGTAGATATACAGACTTATCAACAGTAGAATTAGAATTTTTCAAGATTCTGAATTCGGCTTACAGTTCAATACCAAGTAAATCAGTTTCTCGATTATATAATGCACTCTCCCATGCTAAAAATGTAAACACATTGTATATTAAAGAGAAGTGGGAGAAAGAAGCGGGGTTGGTACTTTCAGAGGAGGCTTGGGGGAAAATCTGCAGCTTTCAGTGGTCTTCGACTAACTCTTTGACTTGGACAGAACATTGTTGGAAAAATATTATAAGATACTTCAAAACCCCATATCAGGAAAAATATAAAGACACAAACGTGACGTGTTGGAGAAGGTGTGGCTCCAAGGAGGCAAATCATCTCCATATTTTCTGGGATTGCCCTAAATTAAGTTTATATTGGAAAGGTATTCATAGAACATTAGTTAAGGTACTTAATACCCAGATACCTCTGAACTTTGAGACGCTCTATTTGGGGCATGTATTGTTTCTTGAACAGAAGAAAGATATAAAGTTGCTGCAGGCCCTTTTAGCGGCAAGTAAGAAATCAAGTGGCTAAATCCAATACCACCTACATTAGAAGACTAGCACAAAATTATCTTGTAAATATTTAAAATGGAAAAGATGACTTACTCTCTGACAATTCAAAAAGAAAAATTTTATCAAATTTGGAATAAATAGATTGAATATATAACCCCAAAGCGAGCAGACTTTAGATGACTCTCCTAATGATTTATACTGCTCTTCTCATCAACACCGTAATATTGCTAATGTAAGCACCCCTAGTCTAAATGTTTACTGTTTTTGTTTTTTTTTGTTTGGAAAATGGAGAATTAACACAAGTAAAGGAAAAGATTTGGGAAAGGGATAAAAATGATAAAATTAAGTAATTAAGTACATAGGGATTGGATAATTATGTTTGGGGGTAGGAGCAAACATGAACGAGTTCAGATATAAACACCTACAATGGTAGTTACATAGGCTTACATACAATATTTTGGACCAGAAATAAATGGTCCAGAAGAGATATATGGAAATTATTATTAAGCCACTATTATTACTATTTTTCTTAACTAGTATCATTACTTAGCCTAATAGAGTAGAATTTCAACTGCACATAATTATCTATTTAAGTGTCTAATTTCTTTTTATATCATCTTAATGTGTACTTAGGAATGTATAAATAATTATAGATTTATACATATATAAAAAAGGAAAAGGTTATACATGCGAAAAAAGTTCATGATACTTGTGAATTCCTTATCTAAATAAAAATAAAAATTTTTTTAAAAAGATGGCAGAAGGAAGATCAGCTAACATCTACACGGATTCGCAATATACTTTTGGAGTTGTTCACAACTTTGGAAACTTATAGAAGTAAAGGGGATTTCTTATGGATGCAGAAACCCAATCAAGCATGACGAGCTAGTAAAGAACTAATGTATGTTATACAATTGCCATCAGAAGTGGCTGATTTAAAATGTTAAAGCCACTCCAAAAGGAATACAATGGAAAGTTATGGAAATGCACTCGCAGACAAAATTGCAAAAAAGCGAGCCTGGGAAGGGATAAAAGTAGTAAAAGAAACCAAAGAATTAGAAGTACAGAAAGCAAATGAGGTGAACCAACAGAAAAGTTACGGAAACAAATTTGAATTATCACATACTGTACAATTTATTAAAGATTCAAACTCAGTACTCTGCAAAAGTGATTATGGAGAATGGTTGGAAATTATACAGTGATTATGACACTAGTTACAGACTAGTAGGTCCAACTACATTGCTTCCTTATCTGGCATAGCAAATACACGCCTCAGGACACACTGGAGTGGACAAGATGATCAGATGCTCCCAGTGGTGGTGGAATCCAAAGTTTAGAGCAGGGCACAAAGGGATACAGGGAGCAGGCAAGAGATTGGGCTGAGAGGAAAATGAATCAGTCATGATGGAATGCCAGAGCACACTGAACAGGCCAAATGGGAGGCTGGAAGTT
The DNA here is from genome assembly GCF_030028105.1 of Mobula birostris. Classification (NCBI taxonomy): domain Eukaryota; kingdom Metazoa; phylum Chordata; class Chondrichthyes; order Myliobatiformes; family Myliobatidae; genus Mobula; species Mobula birostris. Next base: position 38,694,492 of record NC_092389.1, read on the forward strand.
GAGACAGAATGCCATTAGGGTCTGTAGAGAGACAGCAGTACATGTACCCCAAACTGTAGTCCAACTTTGTTTATTTATTTGGCGATAAAGCATGGAACAGGCCCTTCCAGCCCAACAAACGGCACCGCCGAGTAACCCACCTATTTAACTGTGGCCTTGTCATAGAAACATAGAAAGTAGGTGCAGGAGTAGGCCATTCCGCCCTTCGAGCCTGCACCACCATTCAGTATGATCATGGCTGATCATCCAACTCAGAACCCTGTACCAGCCTTCCCTCCATACCCCCTGATCCCTTTAGCCACAAGGGCCATATCTAACTCCCTCTTAAATATAGCCAATGAACTGGCCTCAACTGTTCCCTGTGGCAGAGAATTCCACAGATTCACCACTCTCTGTGTGAAGAAGTTTTTCCTAATCTCGGTCCTAAAAGGCTTCCCCTCTATCCTGAAACTGTGATCCATCCTTCTGGACTTCCCCAACATCGGGAACAATCTTCCTGCATCTAGCCCGTCCAATCCCTTTAGAATTTTATATGTTTCAATCAGATCCCTCCTCAATCTTCTAAAATCCAACCAGTATAAGCCTAGTCGTAGGAAATTGTCCTAGCCTAGTCTTAGGACAATTTACAATGACTAATTAACTAGTAAGTCTTTGGAATGTGGGAGAAAACTGGGGCACCCAGGTGAAACCCTCGTTCCAAAGGGAGAAAAGATAAAAATCCATTACAGATGGTGTGGGAATTAAACTCCAAACTCTGAAGCCCTGAGCCATAATATCGTCATGCTAACCACTACACTGCCATGGCACCCCAATGTTCCTAGGTTTTATCTATCCTTTTCCATGAAGACGGAGGAAATTTGTTCAATTTCACTTTCATTTTCTTATTCCTCAAAGTATATTAGTCTTTGCCAACATTTTAACTTTTGGTAATATTTCCTTCTTATACATCAACTGAAGTTTTTTTTTGCCTTATTTCATTGCTCACACTCTGTTTTCCGTTTCTTTATAGATACATTGGTCCCAATTTACCAAATTAGTCTTGCTACTGTGTGACATTGATGGTTCTAGCCTCATCATAAGGTCAGAGAAACACAGCATTGAAACAGGGTCTTCAGCTACTGGGTCCGTGGTAATCCTCAAGCACCCATTTCAACACAATTCTATTCCAACCCATTTTTATTTTCCTCTTCCCTCCCCATTCTCCTACCTTTCCCCCCCACAAATTATACTGCACATTTATAAAGTAGGGACAATAACTTACCAATCTACATATTTCATTTGAGATGTAGGAGAAAATACCATAATTCCTCCAGTCTAAAATTTTTGATAGCTGTCTTGACAGCGACAGCTAGATCAATTATTGTTTCATCTGACTGTTCTGAAAACGCACATTAACAATTTATAAATTAGCTACTGATAATTTACTGTCGTAACTTTTAATGCAATTTCCCTATCTAGCAGAGTCAACTCATACTTCAGTGATTTTCCTACAATCTGATATATAGCCCTGATTTCAAGTTAAATTATATCACTTATGATTTCAAATTCTCTTCACAGCCTCTCTGTTGGCTCCCAAGAAAGGTATGATGCACTGTGCAGTTATGTTTAAATTGCCAAATATTTTTAAATATCAAATAAGTTAAATGATTTTGCACATTAATTTACCTCCACTTAAGTATGGACCTTTGCTACTTCACATGCCAATGGGTTTCTTGGCAAAAAAGGATGAAGAACGTACTGGTCCTTATGGAATGAAAATTGCCTCATTTGCATCAGTAAAATATTTGCAGAATTGATGGTTGCACATTGATGCCCATAGTTACATAGTGTTTTAGTTATTTTATTAATATTGTAGACCATTAAACAACTAATAAAGAATGCTTCAGAAGGGGCAAGCATTTCCAAATGCAGTCAGTTTTTTTTTGTATGGAGACACTTAAGTTAATGAGCACAATAAATATAGAGCTGTGAGCTAGACAGCCAGTCTTTGGTACCCAATCAGAGCTCCTGAGAGGGAGACTAGAGGACCGGCAGTCTGGATGGTAAAGTACACTCAAAGTGGACAAGGATTGAGGAGAGGGCCACTGACAGGGCAAGAGTGCAGGGACAGGAGTTGAGTCACCAATGAGTTGTAGGAAGTGAGGTGGGGTCAGCAAAAGGAACATGAGAAAGGTGAAAAGTAGGAAGGGATAACATAGGTGAAGTTGTGGGTTGTAGAACAGGGAGCTGAATGTGGATATTCAGAAGGAAGTGAGTGTGCCTCCTACAGTGAGTCAAGCTGGAATTGCAGGGATGGTCTCTTCAACCTGAGTGGGACACTTCTAGTCACACCTCTCTGAACTCCCTTCACCCCCGAGAAAGGTATCCTAGACCTCTCTCATGCAGTTCCCATGAGCCGTCCGGCACAGCAGTGCTCGAAAGAGTCGGTGAATATAGGATTTTAAATCTAACCAAGAATACTGCAAAACTATGAAGGCCAGGTGGTTGTAGTAAATTAGGACATTTACAGAAATAACACATCACTTGTAAAAAATTCCTTTAAGGCACAAAAAAAGCACAAACATACAAGAGAAGAAAATCTTTAAATCAAAGGAAAAGGCAAGCAAAGTTACCAGAAATGGCAAGCGGTAATGGATTGGGATCTTTTATCCTGATTATTTTAGTGGCTCTAAATTTTAGTAGACCCCAGTTGCTCCTGCTAGCTATTTCACTTCTAAAGTATAGAAATTCAGCTTTTATGCTTCTCAATAGTTTACTCTCATTTTGTCTTAGTTTTCCTTCTCAATACCCTTGACACCTTTTACCAAATTGCACACTTTTCCTGGCACGGTTAGCGGGGCACTATGACAACTTGGGGCCATACAGAATTTGGAGTTCTATTCTGGCAAGGAGTCAGTACGTCCTCCTCATGGCATGTGTGGGCTTTCCCCGGTTTCCTCCCAGGCTAGGTTAACTGGCCACTGTAAAAACTGTCCTGTGATTAGGTTGGAGTTAGGGTTGTGTGGTTGCTGTGGCGGCATGTCTGGAAGGGCCTACTCCATCCACCCTGTATCGCTAAATAAATCATACTTGCATTTTTATGGCAACTGTGCATGTCTTTTCCCTAACATTTGGTACCAACTGCAATTTCTCTTGTAATCCACGGCTGCACCACTTTTCCAGTTATGTCTCTGTGCCTAAGGAACTTACTTGCTGTGAATTCTGTATTTCTTTAAATGCTAGCCATCAACACACCCTCTCACAGAGCTCCCTAGGCCTCCTGTCCCATGACCCTCTCATATCCCTTTTGCCAACCACCTGTCCAGCTCTTGGTCCCCCTCCTGTCTTCTCCTATCATTTTGGATCTCCCCCTCCCATTTTCAAATCTCTTACTAGCTCTTCTCTCAGTTAGTCCTGACGAAGGGTCTCGGCCTGAAACATCGACTGTACCTCTTCCTAGAGATGCTGGCTGGCCTGCTGCATTCACCAGCATTTTTTGTGTGTGTTGCTCTGGCATAGCTTCCAGCCAACAAACCCCAAACCTTTAAAGTCTCCCCATTAAACATACCATTAACGTGCTTATTTATACCAAGCACATTTCAAATACATAATGAGACCCATGAATAATTCCACAAATGTTTTCTATCTTCTGCTGATTCTTGGCACCACTCAATTGAATTGTAATTTGCTACGAGGATCTACCAGTTTTTTTTAAAACTCCTGTACTGTTCAATCACATTGTATTAGCATTAAAGCAAAGAACAGCAAACTGCTGGAAGAACAGAGCGGGTAGAGAACAGGGCAGTGTTGGCGCGCTCAGTGGCGTGGAAGGAATTGTCGACATTTCAAGTGAAGAGCCTGTATCACGGGGCTTCAGATATGCCAGACCATTATCTCAATTCCACCTGCAGTCTTTTGTACTTCCATTTTCGTGCCGTCTGTTTGTTTTCATACATTGAGCACCTCGCAACGTGGTTTAGCTGCCAGCGAAGCAGATGAAGGTTAGGCCAAGCATTCGCTGCGTGCAGGTGGAGCAGGCAAACCACGTTGGGGTTGGAGTGCAGAGAGTGGGGTGCTGCAGGATATGGGCTGGGGAGTTGCATATGGAGACAGTGACGCAAACTGGCCATTATCACTCACCTGCCTTCCGGAATTTGCCCACCTGGGAGCCAGCCAGTGCCATGTAGTCGGAGTCGGTGACAACACGGACCCGCACCCCGCGGCTGTACACGGCGAGCACCACGCTGGCCAGGTCGAAGCTGGAGATGCTGAACACACAGACGTCGAGCGAGCGGCCTGCGCCCAGCAGCAGGCGGGCCAGGCTACTCAGCGCGCTTTCCCCATGCGGCAGCCTGCAATCGCAGCGTCTGGGACTCCACAGCAGCGGCCGCACGCAGGTGAGCGGTGCCGGGAAAAACAGCACCTTGGGCTTTTGCTCACGACACTTCCTCACGTAACGGAGCAGGTAATAGAATCCTTCGGCTGTCAACAGAGCGCCGGTAAACACGGCCAGGCTCCGCCATGCCAACACGCTCCAGCACATCCTCGCAACGGCTTCTCCCAACCGAGCGCACCACGTGCCACGCACGCGCACCGCCACTGCCCGCCCGCCCGCGGGGCTGCGAGCTTTGCCCAACGGCTTTGCCCAACGGCTTCGCCCAACCGAGCGCACCACGTGCCACGCACGCGGGACTTTGTCATGTTATGATCACTGCCAGGCTCAACCAGAAACTGCTCTAAAAAGCCACCTCAAGGGCAGTCTACAAATTTCCTATCTTCTGATCCTGCACCAACCTGATCTTCCCAATCTACCTGAAAAAGCCTCTATCGTTATTGCCATTATTAAACGCAAACAACAGGAATTCTGCAGTTGCTGGAAATTCAAGCAACACACATAAAAGTTGCTGGTGAACGCAGCAGGCCAGGCAGCATCTCTAGGAAGAGGTGCAGTCAACGTTTCAGGCCGAGACCCTTCGTCAGGACTAACTGAAGGAAGAGCTAGTAAGAGATTTGAAAATGGGAGAGGGAGGGGGAGATCCAAAATGATAGGAGAAGACAGGAGGGGGAGGGATGGAGCCAAGAGCTGGACAGGTGATTGGCAAGAGGGATATGAGAGGATCATGGGACAGGAGGCCCAGGGAGAAAGTAAAGGGGGAGGGGGACCCAGAGGCCTGTATATAACACCCATCAGTGTCTTTTTACCCTTGCATTCAGCAGCAGTACTTATCCATTTGGTAGTAAGTTCAGTTTAATTATTTTCAGTGATGGGGACATAATTTGTGGTCCAGTATTTTGCCATTGTGCTACCACACTGGCTAAAGCTGGCAATGTTAGCGGGTGGCTCAGTAACAAGTGTTTTACATTCCAAATACATATGGTTAATATTAGTGAGTTGTGGGCATGCTATATTGGTGCCAGAAGCACGGTGACACCTGTGGGCAGCCCCCAGCACAATTCTCGGATTGTGTTGGCCATTGACGCAAACAATGCATTTCACTGTATGTTTTGATGAGCATGTGACAAATCTTTATTGTTTCTTTAAAGACTGTGACAGCAGCAGCCTTCTCATGCTAATTTCACTTCTTATTACAGGTGTGAGTTATCTACACAGGGTGACACCATGAACACAAGTCCAGGCACTGTGGGCAGCGACCCTGTCATCTTGGCCACTGCTGGTTACGATCACACTGTTCGCTTCTGGCAGGCACACAGTGGGATCTGCACCCGCACCGTACAGCATCAGGACTCCGTATCCTTGAAGTTCATCTCAGCAAATTACTTTTTTCACGGTGCAGCAAACTGTAGTTAGATAATTGCGCAATTGGTTTAATTTGGTAAAATTCAAAGAAGAAATCTTAGTCATATGGCACAGAAATAAACTGTTCAGCCCATCAAGTCCACATAACATCAAACATCTGCCATTTATACCAATCCCACATGAATGCCATTTCATTTACCCAACATTCCCATCTACTCCCATTAGATTCAACCACTCACTTTCACACAAGGGGCAATTCACAGTGGCTAATTAATCTACCTGCCTTCATATCCTTGGGATGAGGGGGGAAACCTTCACAGTCACAGGGAGGATGTGCAAACTCCACACAGACAGTACTGGTGGTAAGAATTGAACCTGGGTCATTGGAAGTGGGAAGCAGTAGATCCACTAACTTCACTACGGTGTTGCTTAGGAAATCATCTGCTTTCCTCTCAAATCCTTTACACTAAACTTGTGGGGATTTGTGGAGTGTGGGGGGGGGGGTGGGAGTTCTTTGTAAAATAGAATTCATCATCTCTGACAGCGCAGTATTCGCTCATATTCTATAAAGACCAGAAGATATAGAAGCAGAATTAGGCCATTTGCCCATTGAGTCTGCTTCGCCATTTCATCATGGCTGATTTATTATCTCTCTCACCCCATTCTTCTGCCTTCTCCCTGTATCCTTTAATGCCCTGAACAACCAAGAACCCAGTGACTTGGCCTCCACAGCAACAAATTCCACAAATACACAACCCTCTGGCTAAGTCCTTCTCATCTCTGTTCTAAGTGGATGTCCCTCAACATCCTCTCCACATCCACTATATATAGACCCTTCAATATTCGAGAGGTTTCAATGAGAACCCCTCCCCCCCATTCTTCTAAACTCCAATGAGTACAGTTCCAGAGCCATCAAACACTCTTCATATGTTAACCCTTTCAATCCTGGAATCATTTTCGTGACCCTCCTCTGGACCCTCTCCAATGCCAGCACATCTTTTCTTGGATGGCCCAAAACTGTTCACAATACTCCGTATGGTCTGACTAATGCCTTATAAAGCCTCAGCATCACTTCCTTCCTCTTATATTCTAGTCCTCTCAAAATGAATTCTAACATTGCATTTCCATTACCACCAATAACCAAGTTAACCTTTGGGGAATCTTGCACAGCGACTCCCAAGTCCCTTTGCACCTCTGATTTTTGAATTTTCTCCCCATCTGGAAAATAGTCTACGCCTGTATTCCTTCCGACAAAATGCATGACCATACACTTCCCTACACTATATTGAAAGCAGTGTACTTATTCTGTGGACTGTCAGTCTAGGTATAATGCTCAAGACTCGTAGGAATGTTTGTGATCACCCATCTGAGATGCTCTCCATGGTATTAAATATAATCTGATTTGTCAACTCTGAGGCTGACTGATTGCATGAACAGCAGCTCTACAGATTAAGCTGAATTGTGTGCTTACTCTTTTGAATTATATAGATCCAGCTGTATTGTGATTTATGTTAAATTTATAATATTCTGTTCATTTTTCAGATTTTCAACATTTCATTTCTTTGTGGAGTAAGAGGGTCACAATTGATTCTATTAACCAGTACTTGGTCTTTAGCTTACTTTGCCCTGCTGTGTGGACTCTGAAATGTTGAGGAGAGGGAGAACTGATTACCACCACCAGGCAGTGTGTGTGGGATTGTACCCACCCCCGGTTGAAAAAAAATTATTTCTCAGATCCGCTGTAAACCTCCTAACTCCTCACCTTAAACCTATGCCCACTACTCATCAACATCTATGCCATGGAGAAAAGTTTCCTACCATCAACCCTATTCAATTTTGTGTATCTGTCAGGTGTCCCCTCAGCCTCCTCTGCTTTCAAGAAAAACAAACTTATTTATTTTCTTATAACTCTCCATACCAGACAACACCCTGGTAAATTTCGGCTGCGTCCACTCCAGTATGATCATATCCTCTCTGTAGTCTGGCAATTAGGTCTGCACACAATGTTCCAGCTGTGGTCCAACCAAAATCTTATCAAGTCCTCCACTGCTCTTACAGTCTATGTCCTGGCTAATGAAGGCAAGCATCTTGTAAACTTTTTTTAAACCACCTTATCTACATATGCTGTAACCTTTAGGGATCTATGAAATTATACAGCAGGATCTCTTTCTTCTATTCATGGCATATATCCTACACTTAGTAGACAACCCCCCCCAAAAAAAACAATTATATGACTCTAGTCCGAATTAAATTCCATGTGCCGTTGCTCTGCCTGTTTTACCAACTGATTAATATCATTTTGTAGCCTAACACTATTCTTGTCACTCAACCACATCTCTTTTTCTGTGTCATCTGCAAACTTACGAATGTTGCCTTCTGCATTTACTTGTCAGTTAGAAACATAGGAAACCTACAGCACAATACAGGCCCTTCAGCCCACAATGCTGTGCTGAACAAATACTTACTATTTACTTTTGAAATTGCCTAGGATTACCCTTAGCCCTCTATTTTTCTAAGCTCCATGTACCTATCCAGGAGCCTCTTAAAAGACCCTAGTGTATCTACCTCCACCACAGTCGCTGGCAGCCCATTCCATGCACTCACCACTCTCTGCGTTTTTAAAAAAAACTTACCCCTAACATCCACTCTGTACCTACTTCCAAACACCTTAAAACTGTGCCCTCTCATGTTAGTTGTTGATGTGCATAACAAACTGCATTTTTTTGAGGAATAGAGAACATGTCTGTAGGGTTAGTACTTTGCTCTGGATGCCAGGTGTGGGAATCCTGGGATTTTTCCAGCCTCCCAGATGGCCACATCTGTCCCAGGTGCACCGAGATGCAGCTACTGAGAGACCGTGTTAGGGATCTGGAGCTGTGACTTGATGACCTACAGCTTATTAGGGAAAGTGAGCAGGAGGCAGATAGGAGCTACAGGGAGTTAGTCACCCCGAGGCTGCAGGAGTTAGATAAGTGGGTGAGTGTCAGGGAAGGGAAGAGCTCAGGTAGTAGAGAGCACCCCTATGGCCATCCCCCTCAGTAATCGTTATCTCATTTTGGCTGATGTTGAGGGAGGTGACCTGACAGAGGACAACCATGGTGATCGGGTTTCTGGCACCGAGCCTGGTTCCGTGGTGCAGAAGGGAGAGAAGAAGATGAGGAATGCGGTAGTCATTGGGGATTTCGTGGTGCAGAAGGGAAAGAGGAATATGAGGAATGCGGTAGTCATGGGGGATTCCATAGTGAGGGGAACAGACAGGAGGTTCTGTCAGCCTGATAGAGATTCCCGCGTGGTGTGTTGCCTCCCAGGTGCCAGGGTACAGGATGTTTCAGATCGGGTGCAGAGTATTCTGAAGGGAGAGAGTGAACAGCCAGAAGTCTTGGTACATGTTGGTACCAGTGACATAGGTAGAAAAAGGGAGGAGGTCCTGAAGTGAGAATTCAGGGAGTTAGGTAGGAAGCTGAAAAGCAGGACCTCCAGGGTAGTAATCTCAGGATTGCTGCCTGTACCATGTGCTAATGAGCGCAAGAATAGCATGATCAGGCATATTAATGCGTGGCTGAGAGACTGGTGTAGGGGGCAGGACTTCAGATTCCTGATCATTGGGGCCTCTTTTGGAGGAGGTACAGCCTGTACAAAAAGGACAGGTTACACCTGAACCCAAAGGGGTCCAATATCTTAGCAGGCACATTTAATAGAGCTGTCAGGGAGGGTTTAAACTAATTTGATAGGGGGATAGCAACGAGAGTGATAGGGCTGAGGAAGGGGAAAACAGAAATAAATCAAAGATGATGATAGGAAGGACAGGCAGAGATGAGGCATAATGACAGCCAGTGGGATGAGTTACAGGGCAATAGAGGCACGGTGCAGTTAAAACAGAAAGCAACAAATACTGGACTGAAAGTGTTATATTTGAATGCACACAGCATAAGAAATAAAATGAACGGTCTTGAAATTCAGCTACAGATGGGCAAGTATGACGTTATGGCCATTTCTGAAACTTGGCTAAAGGATGGCTGCCATTGGGAGCTGAACGTCCAAGGATATACAGTGTATCAGAAAGATAGGTTAGTAGGCAGAGGGGGTGCTGTGGCTCTGTGTATAAGAAATAATATTAAATCATTAAAAAGGGATGACATAAGATTGGATGGTGTAGAGTCCCTATAGGTTGAGTTAAGAAATGGCAAGGGTAAAAGGACCCTAATGGCAGTTGTATACAGGCCTCCAAACAGCAGCCAGGATGTAGATTACAAATTACAGCAGGAGGTAAAAAAGGTGTGTCAGAAAGGCAATTGTTGCTTCTTGTTGGGCCCACTAGGGGATCGGCTGTGCTGGATTCGGTGTTGTGCAATGATCCAGAGGTGATAAGAGAGTTTAAGGTTAAGGAACCCTTGCAGAACAGTGATCACAATATGATTGAATTCATTTTGAAATCTGAGAAGGAGAAACTAAATTACAGTGGCATGAGAGGGGAACTGGCCATAGTTGACTGGAAAGGGACACTAGCAGGAAAGACAGCAGATTAGATTAGATTATGAAGACACGCAGTCCTCTTTTATTGTCATTTAGCAATGCATGCATTAAGAAATGATACAATATTTCCTCCGGTGTGATATCACAAAACACAGGACAGACCAAGACTGAAAAAACTAACAAAACCACATAATTATAACATATAGTTACAACAATGCAACAATACCATAACTTGATGAAGAACAGTCCATGAGCACAGTAAAAAGTTCAATGTCTCTCAAATGTGCCACATCTCACGCAGACGGGAGAAGGAAGAAAAACTCTCCCTGCCATGCCCGACCACAGTCCGACTCTGAGTCGTCTGAAAACTTGGAGCCTCCGATCAGCTCTCCGACACCGAGTACCAAGCACCATCTCTATCTGAACGATTCGACCTCAATCTCGGTCGCCAACAGCAGACAAAGCCGGGGATTTTGAGGCCTTCCCTCCAGAAGATTCTCGATCACGCGGTAACAACAGCAGCAAACTGGCATTTCAGAAATTTCTCCAGATATTCCTCTGTGCTTTCACGTCTGTCTCCATCAAATCAGAATTGTCCATGGCCCCTATTTAACGGATACAATATCATTTTCACCAGAGGGCTGCGCACGTGCAGCGTGCTGCTCTCTCCTCCTCCCGCAGAGCAGCAACAGCTGGAGTTTCTGCGAAAAATGAGGGAAGTTCAAGACAGATATGTTCCAAATAAGACTTTTTTGAATGAAAGAAGGACACTACCATGGCTGACAAGTGAAGTCAGAGCCAAAGTAAAAGCAAAAGAGAGGACATACAGTGAAGCCAAAGCTAGTGGCAAGATGGAGGATTAGGAAGCTTTTCAAAACTTACAAAAGGAAACTAAGAAGGCCATGAGGGAGGAAAAGATGAATTATGAAAGGAAGCTGGCAACTAATATCAAAGAAAATACTAAAAGCTTTTAAAGTATATAAAGGGTAAAAGAGAGTTGGGGGTAGATATAGGACCAATAGAAAATGATGCTGGAAGTATTGTAATGAGAGACACAGAGATGGTAGAGGAACTGAATGCGTATTTTGCATCAGTCTTCACAGTGGAAGACATCTGCAGTATACCAGACATTCAAGAGCATTAGGGAAGTGAAGTGTGTGCAGTGAAAATCACGACTGAGAAGGTGCTCAGGAAGCTTAATGGTCTGAGGGTGGATAAATCTCCTGGACCTGATGGAATGTACCCTCGGGTTCTGTAGAAAGTAGCTGGAGAGATTGCGGAGGCGTAATGATGACCTTTCAAGAATTGATAGATCCTGGCATTGTACCGGATGACTGGAAAATTGAAAATGTTACTCTGCTATTTAAGAAGGGTGGGAGGCAGGAGAAAGGGAACTATAGACCTGTTAGCCTGACATCAGTGGTTAGGTAGTTGCTGGAATCGATTGTTAGGAATGAGATTACGGAGTACCTGGAGGCACATGACATGATAGGCCAAAGCCAGCATGATTTCCTGAAAGGAAAATCCTGCATGACTAACCTACTGCAATTTTTTGAGGAAATCACAAGCAGGGTAGACAAAGGAGATGCAGTGTATGTGGTGTACTTGGATTTTCAGAACGTCTTTGGCAAGGTGCCGCACATGAGGCTGCTTAGCAAGATAAGAGCCCATGGAATTACAGGGAAGTTACTAGCATGCGTGGAGCATTGGTTGATTGACAGAAAACAGAGAGTGGGAATAAAGAGATCCTATTCTGGCTGGCTGCCGATTACAAGTGGAGTTCCACAGGGGTCGTGTTGAGACCGCTGCTCTTTATGATGTATGCCAGTGATTTGGACTATGGGATTAATGGATTTGTGGCTAAATTTGCCGATGATACAAAGATAGGTGGAGGAGCAGGTAGTGTTGAGGAAACAGAGTCTGCAGAGAGACTTAGATAGTTCAGGGGAGTGGGCAAAGAAGTGGCAAATGAAATACAATGTTGGAAAGAGTATGGGCAAGCACTTTGGTGGAAGAAATAAACAGGCAGACTATTATTTAGATGGGGAGAGAATTCAAAATGCAGGGATGCAAGGGGACTTGGAGTCCTTGTGCAGGATACCTTAAAGGTTAACCTCCAGGTTGAGTTGGTGGTGCAGAAGCGAATGCAATGTTGGCATTTATTTCTAGAGATATAGAATATAAGAGCAGGGATGTGATGTTGAGGCTCTATAAGGCACTTGTGAGACCACATTTGGAATATTGTGTGCAGTTTTGGGCTCCTTATTTTAGAAAGGATATACTGACATTGGAGAGAGTTCAGAGAAGATTCATGAGAGTGATTCCAGGAATGAAAGGGTCACCATATGAGGAACGTCTGGCAGCTCTTGGGCTGTATTCCCTGGAGTTCAGGAGAATGAGGGGGGATCTCATAGAAACATTCCGAATGTTAAAAGGCTTGAACAGATTAGATATGGCAAAGTTATTTCCCATGGTATGGAAGTTTGGACAAGAGGGTTCGACTTCAGTATTGAAGGATGTCCATTTGGAACAGAGATGCAAAGAAATTACTTCAGTCAGAGGGTGGTAAATCTGTGGAATTTGTTGTCACGAGCAGCTGTGGAGGCCAAGCCATTGGCTGTATTTAAGGCAGAGATAGATAGGTTCTTGATAAGACAAGGCATCAAAGGGTATGGGGAGAAGGCAGGAGAGTGGGGATGACTGGGAGAATTGGATCAGCCCATGATTGAATGGTGGAGCAGACTCAATGGGCCAAATGGCCTACTTCTGCTCCAATGTCTTATGAGAAGGTACAGGAACTTCAGGACCCACACCACCAAGTTCAGGAACAGTCAGGCTCTTGAACCAAAGGGGAGAACTTCACTCATCCCGTTACTGAACTGGACTCACTTTCAAGAACTCTTCATCTCATGTTCTCTATATTTATTGCCAATTTATTTTTTCCTTTGTATTTGCACAGTTTGGAGTCTTTTGCACATTAGTTGGTTGTACATCCTGTTGGGTGCAATTTTTAATTGATTCTGTTGTATTTCTTGGATTTATCGTGTATGCCACAAGAAAATGAATCTCAGGGTTGTATGTGTGACATATGTACTTTGATAATAAATTTACTTTGTACTTTGTATCCTTCTGGTACATTGCTGGTCACAGGCTTCAATCATAGAAGCAACATCCACCATCATCCAATTATCTGTTATGATGTTTTTTATGTTTTACAAAGGTTTTTGCATTTGTCCATTTTTGATGGCCTGAGTGTTCTGTTGCCTTTCTAGTGGTACAGTACTGGGGTGCTCCATTTCCTCCATCTCTGAATGTATTCAGAGTTGAGTTTGAGTTGCTGTGAGTTACTTCATTCCTTTCATCTCCTTAGCAAAGGTGTTAGCAGGTGAATGCTTTGGAAATCACTCCGGACCACAGTATGATTGCAGCGGCAGGTGAGCACTTGTACTTTCATCCACCAATGTGCCTCTGCTTCCTTAACCACCAAAATTTATTGCACTCCTCTTGTTGAAAGTCTAAAGGTGCTTTTAATACACTATTTCTGGATGCATGAGATGGAAGTAGTTTCTGTAAAATTAACATTATTTCCACTTTAGAGGTGCTGCATCACATATCCTTTAGCCTGTAGTAGGGAGAGGGGAGAGGAAAGTGTTTTTTATTCTTTAGTCTTACCTCAGAGTCTTGAGTTTTCTGTTTGTGAAAGGTGAAAGTTAGTGGTATTTGCAAGCAGTCAAAGAAAGACACAGTGCATCTTTGCCTCATCTGTACCAGCAGATTTGAACAGAATTTTGACTTTGTTACTGTTTGGAACATGTGGCAGAAGCAAGAGAAATAGTGCAGATAGTATTTGGATATTTTCTTTGCTTCATCTTGTAGGATACCAGCACATCCGAATGTATGACTTGAATTCCAACAACCCAAACCCAGTTGTCAGCTATGATGGAGTCAGCAAAAACATCACCTCAGTTGGGTTCCATAAGGATGGATGTTGGATGTACACTGGTGGTGAGGACTGCATGGCTCGAATCTGGGACCTCAGGTATTTATTAGGGCCCATAAGAAGTTGACTTGGCTGATGCCACTTTTACACCTATATTAGTGTAGTTCAAGTTCTGCTTTAGTAGAAACTCTACATTGACAGTTCTGAGAGAGTGCTGCAGAAGCAAGGTGATGTCCTTTGGATAAGGTATTAGATCCTGTAGTTGGGTGGATCTAAGTAATATTTTGCCAGACATGTTTTGTTGACAGATATGTCTCACTTTGTCTATGTGCATTTCCTCTGGCTGTTTCTGCTTTCCCCAATCCCGAAGATGTGTGGGGTTGTTACCTTAATTGCCCACTGTAAATTGCCCCTAGTGTGTAGATGAGTGGTTAAATCTGCAGAGAGTCGATAGAATGTAGAGTGTTTGCAGTATTGTTAATGGGTCATTGATTGTCAGTGAGGACTGAAGTGTCTGTTCGGTGCTGGACCTCTCTATGACCCTGTAAGTGCATGCACTCTCATGTAATAGTTGGATGGGGTAGCCTTAGTTGAAAGGAAGAGTTGATGAATGTTTCTCCAACATGAGATCTTGTCTGCCAGGTATGAGGAACTTGATAAAGTGATACAAAAGCAACACAATAATTGATTGCTGTATACCCACACGAAGACGTACAATCCTGTCCATTCCTTTGCTTGATTGTTGAATGCTGATCCATGGAATGAAGGGGTAGGATTCACTAAACTTCTGATTTCTTTTGCATTGCTATTGGCAGTAACTAAATTAATGTATAGACCTTCAAAATGAGTAACTGGTTCAATTTCAGCAGGTTCAGCAAGCTGGTGTCACTGATCGCTGACATTTCTCCTCAGCTGCTACATCAACCTAGAAACAGCAAGTCTATTGAAGGCCAAAGGTAGAAGAGGGGAGACTTCTGAACCCTGGCTCTATCAAGGCACAACTGCTGATGTAGTCTATATGGAACCTCAAATTATCCTTCTGTCTTCCAACAGGTCACGCAGCCTGCAGTGCCAGAGAATCTTCCAGGTCAACGCTCCGATAAACTGTGTCTGCTTGCATCCCAATCAGGTAAGGTGCAATATTGCACGGCACCAAAAGAACAGACAGCGCTTCCCCACCGTCCCTCAGACTTTGTCTATTGTTGTTTCCAATGGAGATGTATAGAGCCAGGAGCAGTACAGCACAAACAGACCCTTCAACCCTCAATGCCAGCCCTTTAGCCTATCTATACTAATTCCATTTGCCCACATTAGCAACCTTCTTGGACTTATCGATCTAAATATCTGCCTAAATGTCTCTTAAAGATACGAATTGCATCTGATTCCACCACCTTCTCTGGCAGTGTGTTCTAGCTATCAATCCCTTAGTTTGTAAAAAAAACACTAACCTCATCGATATATATAGATAATAATAAAACGTATAAAATTGGGGCAGGGAAACAAGGTCAGCCTATTCAATCTGTTCCTTTATTCCTGTATCAAAAGTCATCCAGTCCAGGCAATATCCTGCTGAATCACCTCTGCATTCTCTCCACTGCAAAGGGATTTGCAGCTGGAAATCCATGCTTCAATTTACATTAATTGCCGGTGTGTGGCACTGCTGTTCTTTACAAAGTTTTTTTTTCTGTAGCTTTTTGGTTCTGAAATAACATCCCCCAACCCAGTCTAATCTCATTTGACACCCCAGACCTCACTACACCCTTGAGCTGAATTTCAGAAATGAGGTGGGATGATCATCATTTGCATCAAGGCAGCATTTTGCTCACAGTAAGTGGTCCGGGGAAAATGAAAGACCTTGGAATTTGAAGAGAATAGTCCAGTAGTGGGAGCCATCCCTTGGCAAATGAAAATGGGTATTGTAGAAGGCCATACATCTCACTGTGGAAAATGCTGTGAGCATAGTCATGGGCACAACCATCTTCATTTGCTTCAGAAATGGCCTCTCCTCCAGCATGAGGTCAGAGGTGGAGATGTTTGCAAGTGGCTGCTCAATGTCCTGTTCTAGTTGCAATTACTGTGAATGTAGCAGTTTGTTCAAGTAAAACATCTTTTTGGTGTGGATAAAGGACAAATAAAGTACCAGACAATGACCAGCACTAAAAAGCAAATTAAACACTTTTTCCCTTGATGTTCAAAGACATTGACCATTGTGAGTGCTCCCTTGTGATTGCTCATTGTTGACCAGGGACTTAACTGTACCCTGAAGCCATATGACTCGATTCCTTCATGTTGCTGGATCTGGACACTGGAACTCCCTAGCCATTGGGCACCATGGGGGGAGGATACACAAGGGAGGGGCATACCTTTACCACTAGTCCTGCAGGAAGGGCATTCAGGGCTGGACTGAATACTGACCTTGACTGTGATCCCCACAGCACAGCTTTTGTTTTGAAATGACACCAGTCACACTGCAGGATTGTGATGGAATACACTTGCCTGAAAGTGAGCACCTCCACAATGCTTTACATAATTGACTCAACCTCAATTAAACATTCAATCTGTAATCTCTTGTTATTGATCCACTTTCTAGAGTGAATAGTAAATCCACATCTCGTCCATCAAAGGCTTTCATTAAATCTCCCTCAGCCTTCTGTATTCTAAGAATGACCTTAGTTCCTGCAGTCTCTTATAACTTTGTACTGACGATGTTTGATACTGATTCCCAAAATCCCCAAGCATGCCATCGTGTATTATTAACAGCAGCTCCAGGATATTCACATACCTACACACCTGTTCATTCTCCTTGAAAAGTTTCAGTTCAATTTCGGACTCTTCCTACCTGTGCAGATTGTATCTATGGGTTTTGTTCTGTCTTTGTAGGCAGAGCTAATTATTGGTGATCAGAGTGGAGCCATTCGCATCTGGGACCTGAAAAGTGACCACAATGAGCAGCTGACCCCTGAGCCAGATGTATCAGTTAATGCTGTTCACATTGATCCGGATGCAAGCTACATGGCAGCAGTAAACAGTTCGGTAAATTATTTTGAACCTCAATCATAGCGCGTGTCTTCATGATGTGCTCAAAGTTAGATGGGAACAACATCTTGAGGTCTGCACTTGTGTGATGGTGGCATTGGTGATGGTAGAGTGAGCTGTTTGTAAGGTGGGGCTGGAATCATCAAGATAGGCTAAACAACTTGCCAAGCATCTATACAGCACCTCTCAAACCAACATTATGTGCCAGTTAGTATTCCCATCCTCACACTCCCCCTGGGTTATACACTACTATGATTTGGACATATTTGCCAGAGCAATCAAATTCCTGGACACTCCTTCCCTCACAGTTGTGGTTCCAGAAGGCCACTCATCTTAGGTTTTCAGGGACTATTAAAGATGGGCAATAAAGATGACCATCCCCATCCCCTCTCTTTCTGAATAATTTTTGTATCTGAATCTGAATCCTTGAGGGAGGAGGAAGGGAGGTCTGCTTGATGTTTCTGAAAGAATGCTGGAAGCACTCATTTGCTCAGCACATCTGTGCAAAGTGAAATGGATAATATGGTTGGTTAAAGACTACTTCATCAGTCCTTTTAAAGAAAGACAAAGAAAATTAGTTTCAATTTGCAGAGGTAAGAAAGGGAACATCTGTGTTGAGGGGATTGTGTTTGATATTGAGGAAGAATGCAGAGAAACACACCATGCAGGCTATTCAACTGAACTTTATTGATAATGCTACTTGTACAATACATGAACTACTCCCATGTGGGAGCGGTGAATTGGGGGTGGCTAAGGATTAACCCATTAACTACCACCTCATACACAAAATGCTGGAGGAATTCAGCAGGCCAGGCAGCACCAATGAAAAAGAGTAAACAGTCGACATTTCAGGCTGAGACCCTTCGCCAGGACAGGGTCTCGGCCTGAAACATCAACTGTTTACTCTTTTCCATAGATGCTGCCTAGCCTGCTGAGTTCCTCCAGCATTTTGCGTGTGTTGCTTTGGATTTGCATATTTGCAGATTTTCTTGTGTTCGTGAAACTACACGACAGATCACCTTCATGAAAAAAAAGAAAATCTAGGTTAAGTTCTTCTTGTCTATAGAACGGCATTGAAAATTACAGTGGTATGCAAAAGTTTGGGCACCCCTGGTCAAAATTTCTGTTACTGTGAATAGCTAACTGAGTAAAAGATGAACTGATTTCCAAAAGGCATAAAGTTAAAGATGACACATCTCTTTAATATTTTAAGCAAGAAAACTTTTTTATTTCCATCTTTTACAGTTTCAAAATAACAAAAAAGGAAAAGGTTCTGAAGCAAAAGTTTGGGCACCCTGCATAGCAGTACTGCTCATGTTGTTCCATTGTTTAAAAAGGGTTCTAAGAGTAAACCTAGCAATTATCAGCCTGTGAGTTTGACACCAGTGGTGGGTAAATTGATGGAAAGTATAAATAATCATCTGGATAGACAGGGTCTGATTAGGAACAGTTAACATGGATTTGTGTGTGCAGGGTCGTGTTTGTCAAATGTTATTGAATTTTTTGAAGAGGTTACTAGGAAAGTTGACGAGAGTAGAGCGGTGGATGTTGTCTATATGAACTTCAGTAAGGCCTTTGACAAGGTTCCACATGGAAGGTTAGTTAGGAAGGTTCAGTCATTAGGTATTAATATCGAAGTAGTAAAATGGATTCAGCAGTGACTGGATGGGAGACGCCAGAGAGTAGTGGTGGATAACTGTTTGTCAGATTGGAGGCTGGTGACTAGTGGCGTGCCTCGGATCTGTACTGGGTCCAATGTTGTTTGTCATATACATTAATGATTTGGATGATGGGGTGGTAAATTGGATGAGTAAGTATGCAGATGGGTGGAGTTGTGGATAATGAAGTAGGTTTTCAAAGCTTGCAGAGAGATTTAGGCTAGTTAGAAGAGTGGGCTGAAAGATGGCAGATGGAGTTTAATGCTGATAAATGTGAGGTGCTACATTTTGGTAGGACATACATGGTAAATGGTAGGGCATTGAGGAATGCAGTAGAACAGAGGGATCTAAGAATAATGGTGCATAGTTCCCTGAAGGTGGAATCTCATGTCATAGTCATAGTCATACTTTATTGATCCCAAGGGAAATTGGTTTTCGTTACAGTTGCACCATAAATAATTAAATAGTAATAAAACCATAAATAATTAAATAGTAATATGTAAATTACGCCAGGAAATAAGTCCAGGACCAGCCTATTGGCTCAGGGTGTCTGACCCTCCAAGGGAGGAGTTGTGAAGTTTGATGGCCACAGGCAGGAATGACTTCCTATGACGCTCTGTGTTGCATCTCGATGGAATGAGTCTCTGGCTGAATGTACTCCTGTGCCCAACCAGTCCATTATGTAGTGGATGGGAGATATTGTCCAAGATGGCATGCAACTTGGACAACATCCTCTTTTCAGACACCACCGTCAGGGAGTCCAGTTCCATCCCTACAACATCGCTGGCCTTACGAATGAGTTTGTTGATTCTGTTGGTGTCTGCTACCCTCAGCCTGCTGCCCCAGCACACAACAGCAAACATGATAGCATTAGCCACCACAGACTCGTAGAACATCCTCAGCATCATCCGACAGATGTTAAAGGACCTCAGTCTCCTCAGGAAATAGAGACGGCTCTGACCCTTCTTGTAGACAGCCTCAGTGTTCTTTGACCAGTCCAGTTTATTGTCAATTCGTATCCCCAGGTATTTGTAATCCTCCACCATGTCCACACTGACCCCCTGGATGGAAACAGGGGTCACCGGTGCCTTTGCCCTCCTCAGATCCACCACCAGCTCCTTAGTCTTTTTCACATTAAGCTGCAGATAATTCTGCTCACACCATGTGACAAAGTTTCCTACCGTAGCCCTGTACTCAGTCTCATCTCCCTTGCTGATGCATCCAACTATGGCAGAGTCATCAGAAAACTTCTGAAGATGACAAGACTCTGTGCAGTAGTTGAAGTCCATGTCAACCCTATGTGGATAGGGTGGTGAAGAAAGCTTTTGGTATGCTGGCCTTTATAAATCAGAGCATTGAGTATAGGAGTTGGAATGTAATGTTGAAATCGTACAAGGCATTGGTGGGGCCAAATTTGGAGTATTATGTACAGTTTTGGTCACCAAATTATAGGAAAGATGTCAACAAAATAGAGTACAGAGAAGATTTACTAGAATGTTACCTGGGTTTCATCACCTAAATTACAGAGAAAGGTTGAACAAGTTGGGTCTTTATTCTTTGGAATGTAGAAGGTTTAGGTTATGAAGACATGCAGTCCTCTTTTATTGTCATTTAGTAATGCATGCATTAAGAAATGATACAATATTTCCTCTGGTGTGATATCACAACACACAAGACAGACCAAGACTGAAAAAGCTAACAAAACCACATAATTATAACATATAGTTACAACATAACTTGATGAAGAACAGTCCATGAGCACAGTAAAAAATTCAGTCTCTCAAATGTCCCACATCTCACGCAGACGGGAGAAGGAAGAAAAACTCTCCCTGCCATGCCTGACCACAGTCCGACTCTGAGTCGTCCGAAAACTTCGAGCCTCCGATCAGCTCTCTGACACCGAGTACCGAGCACCATCTCTATCCGAACGATTCAACCTCAATCTCGGTCACCAACAGCAGGCAAAGCCGGGGATTTTGAGGCCTTCCCTCCAGAAGATTCTCGATTGCGCAGTAACAACAGCAGCGAACCTGCGTTTCAGAAATTTCTCCAGATGTTCCTCTGTGCTTTCACGTCCGTCTCCATCAAATCAGAATTGTCCACGGCCCCTATTTAACGGATACGATATCATTTTCACCGGAGGGCTGCGCACGCGCGGGCGGACTTGATAGAAGTGTTTAAAATTATGAGGGGGATTGATAGAGTTGACGTGGATCGGCTTTTTCCATTGAGAATGGGGGAGATTCAAACAAGAGGACATGAGTTGAGAGCTAAAGGACAAAAGTTTAGGGGTAACGTGAGGGGGAACTTCTTTACTCAGAGAGTGGTAGCTGTGTGAAACGAGCTTCCAGCAGAAGTGGTTGAGGCAGGTTCAATGTTGTCATTTAAAGTTAAATTGGATAGATGTATGGACAGGAAAGGAATGGAGGGTTATGGGTTGAGTGCAAGTCGGTGGGACTAGGTGAGAGTAAGAGTTCGGCACGGACTAGAAGGGCAGAGATGGCCTGTTTCCGTGCTGTAATTGTTATATGGTTACTTAGTAGCACCCCTTTTGGCAGGTATCACAGCTTGTAAACACTTTTTTGTAGCCAGCTAAGAGTCTTTCAATTCTTGTTTGGGGGATTTTCACCCATTCTTCCTTGCAAAAGGCTTCTAGTTCTGTGAGATTCTTGGGCCGTCTTGCATGCACTGCCCTTTTGAGGTCTATCCACAGATTCTCGATGATGTTTAGGTCAGGGGACTGTGAGGGCCATGGCAAAACCTTCAGATTGCAGCTCTTGAGGTAGTCCATTGTGGATTTTGAGGTGTGTTTAGGATCATTATCCTGTTGTAGAAGCCATCCTCTGTTCATCTTCAGCTTTTTTACAGACAGTGTGATGTTTGCTTTCAGAATTTGCTGGTATTTAATTGAATTAATTCTTCCCTCTAACAGTAAATGTTCCCCGTGCCACTGGCTGCAACACAAGCCCAAAGCATGATTGATCCACCCCGGTGCTTAACAGTTGGGGAGGGGTTCTTTTCATGAAATTCTGCACCCTTTTTTCTCCAAACATACTTTTGCTCATTGCGGCCAAAAAGTTCTATTTTAACTTCATCAGTCCACAGGACTTGTTTCCAAAATGCATCAGGCTTGTTTAGATGTTCCTTTGAACCTTTTGAATAGAAATTTTTCTCTGAGAGAGGAGGTCACATAGTGGCTTTGTTCTCTGTGCCAAATCGGGAATGAACTCCAGATGGTTTACCATGCCAAGGAAATTGCGAATCTCTGATACATTCATAGGTTGTCCATGAACTCCTGCCAGTTTGTCTGAATCTGGTTGCACTCCCTCTGAGTATAGTTGGTGGCCAAGAACTTCACCTCCAACTTTGCAAGTTCTCATTTATTTTTGTTGAGGGTGATTCCAGCCTGTTTCAGTTTGACCAAGGCAGCTTGCATTCTTTTGTCATGTTCCTCATCTGAGCCTCCCAAGATGAGTAAATCATCCATGTGGCAGACTACTCCCTCCAAAATTTGGTTCATCCTCATCTGATAGAGTTTAGGGGCTGATGAGATGCCACAAGGGAGTCTCTTGAAGGATAGCTTCCATATGGTGTGATCAAGGTTGTGAACTTCTGTGACTCAGGAGCAAAATGGATCAGGTTTGGTGACGACCTTTGCTCCACCCAGCATACCCAAAGTGTGCTTAACAGAGGGTAGAATGAACTTCTCCAACCTCACTGCATTACTCAATTTTGTTAGATCAACACAGATCGTCACTGTGCCATCTGGCTTGGGAACCAGGAACAATGCCAGCACACCAGTTAGTAGGTCTATTCACTCTGGTATACGCCTCACTGTGGTCAGAGAGTAGGGCATTGCTCCTGGCCTTAGTTGGATAAGGTACTCTTCTTTCAGCACCCTTAGCCCGTGAACAATTCTGGGTACTTCTGCCACTGAGCATTGTTTCGTGAATCCAACCTTGCAATGAGGTTCATCTTCTTGATGTATGTCGTCCCAGCAATAGTGAGGAGAGATTCTGAACATAGATATCCTCTCTTAACAGTTTCTCATTTTTACGATAGAGGTAGAAAACATCCCTTTCACACTGAGCTTGTGTTTCCCTGATCCCATGAGCACTCTGTTTGTCAGATTTAGTGTAATGCCTGTTTTCTTCATTAGTTTTATGAACAGGCATTTGGAGATGGCTGTGATATCTGCCCCAGTGTCCATTTTGAATGCCTCTGCCTCATTTTGCAACTGAACTGTAGTACACCAGCCTTGTCTATTTGAATCTAGAGCCCCAAGAAAAGCTCTCTCTTTGTATGAATCATGGTCTTCTTTGACCTACCTCCTGAAGAAATGTCTTTGAGCGAGACTGGCTTTTATAACGGCCAACTCTATTGCATTGGTGGCATTTCACTTCTTTTGCTGGACAGGGCTCTTTGATGTGGAATGGAGACTTGCTGCTTATCCTGCAGTTGGACATTGTAACTGCTCCTTGTTTTGCTTGTCATCTGCTTTGACCCCCATGCAGTGTATCAGTGTGCTTACTTGATGCTCTTCTGAAGCTTGGTCTCAAAGCGTCTGAGCCATCTTTCAAAGTCCCCTGGTTCATAAGATAATGGGAAGGGAAGGGATGGTTGCTAGGAACAGAAAAATAGACTAGGTAATCACAAAGGAAAATCCACATTTGGATTACGGAGATGGGAGGTGTCTTCCACATGTCTTGTGGAAGAATTTTGTTGAAGCTGGTGATCTGTGGAATGTGGAGGCTGGAGGGGAGAAGGTGAGGTTGAGGGGAATCTTTCTCTTCCCACTTGTGCTGCCTGACCTGCTGTGTGTTTCTAGCACTTTGTTTTGTCTCTCAGATTTCAGGGATATTCTCAAGTGCCATGGTAGTGTAGCAGTTAGAGTAGCGTTTGACAGCGCTAATTCCTGGGGCTGTCTGAAGCATTTTGTACATTCTCCCAGTGACTGTGTGGCTTTCTTCCCACATTCCATATGGGTTAGTAACTTGTGGGGAAGCTATGTTGGTGCCAGAAGCCTGACGATGCTTGTGGGCTGCCCCCAGCACATCCTCAGACGGTGTTGGTCATTGATGCATACAATGCATTTCACTCTGCGTTTCAATGTTTTGATGTATATGTGACAAAGCTAATCCTTCATCTTTACTTCTTTTTATTTTTGCCCTGATATTTCTGGGTCACTATCTGCTTTCTTCATTCATTCCTACTAGGGTAATTGCTACGTGTGGAACCTGACAGGGGGCATTGGTGATGATGTTAGTCAACTCATTCCTAAGACCAAAATTCCAGCTCACAAACGCTATGCTCTTCGCTGTAAGTTCAGCCCGGGTTCCATGTAAGTGTTTTCCTTTTTTGTGGCATTCTAATCCCCAGCATACTTGTTACTCAAAATTTTGTTTGGGGGACATGGGTGTGCTCTGTAAGGTTTCTCTGTAATGGCCTCTCTAATATCTCACTGCTAATGTAAAGGTTTCCCTGTAGCAGCAGTGATTGGGTTATGACTTGAGCTAAGGGGGGCTTTCGAATGTGCGCCATCCAATGAGAGGCATGTTTTTTTCTTTCTTGTGGGGCTGAGAGAAGTTTTCGCAGGCTTTTGTTTGGCGGAAGATGGAGAGAGAAGATGCCAGAATGGGGAAGTCATAGTCTGCAGGACTGTATGGACTTGGAATGGGGTCAAGAGTCAGCGACCAGGGGGAAAACCAATGGGAAAACTGATGGGAAAACCGTGAGTGCCAACATGGCACATTAGACTGTTTCATGAGAATGGGCCCTTTTTCTTTTTTTGTTTCTTTACTGACCCTATAGTCAAATTAAGAATTATAAAGCTCAATTGTTTAATCGCATATTGTGTACTGTTTGTTATTTCGTGGTACAGTAACAGGGGAACACGTCACGCAGCATCCACTCAAACAAGATTTCTCAAGTTTGGCCAGGCCGGAGGCTGTCTCCCCAGAGTAAGCCGCTAGTGGAACTTGAGGGTTGCAATTGTGGGGGTATCATTCGGGATTGATTTCATTGGATGCTGTGTGATTACCCTGAACATTGAACCAGTGCGGGAGGTATTCGTACTCCAGATGAATTGTTAATTTGCCTGTTAAGTACTGTTAAAGTTGCAATTGTGAGCAGAGGTTTGATAAAATAGCGGGCTCAGCTCTCGTTTTAATGCAGACCAGCGGTGGTGGAGCAGGCTGAATCACAAGTCGAGTTTCCCACAGCTGGGGATGGAGGTTTCAAAGGCAGGATTCTATCATTTCTGGGGAGTGAGGGAAAGGAGTGGTCGGATTTAGAATGTCTAATTAGTCCCCATCTCCCAGGGAAGAGTAAGAATGCTGAGTTAGTATTCGCCCTTGCCTCTCTGAATCTGGGCATTTTCGCCAAAGTCCCAGCTATGGTAGACTCCGCCTATTCTCAGGAACAAAGCCCACCCCTAAAGGAGAAGAGGAGTATGAGACTTGGGCGGAGCGGACTTCTCAGTTGTTAGATGAGTGGCAGTGCTCTGATGATGTAAAGCGACAGAGATTGGTTGAGAGTTTGAGTGGGCAGGCTGCTGACGTTGTGAGAGCCGTCAGGTTACGGTATCCCCTAGCAACTATGGGCGATTACATGCAAGCACTGGAAAATGCCGTTGGCTTGACAGGAAGCCCAATGGAGCTCATGGCAGTGTTTCAGAACATGTGTCAGGAGAAGGGGGAGAAGCTTTCTGCCTGCATCTTTCAGTTAGGGAGGCAGCTAAATTACTTACCGCGCAGAGGGGCCATTCAAAAGTCTCAGGTGGATCGGTTAATAATGGACCAGATAGTAAAGGGCACCCAGTCCCAGGACCTGATCGCTTGGGGTCACCGACTGTCGTGAGATGCATCCCCCTCCCTCGTTTGTTGAACTGATTGAAGAAGTTCAAGAGGAGAATGCGCCAGAGGCGTGAGAGGCCTCAGTCAGCAGGGTACAGTCCTCGGTAGTTGTCCCCTGTGGTGGTGACCATAGATAGCATGTCCCGGGGATGGTAGAAAAGATGGTGGCAGAGTTGAGAACTGAGATGTCTTGGCTGTTATCAGTGGGTGTGACCCCCCCCCCCCACCATATGATGGAGCTGATGGGAGGAGTGCGGATCCCCTAAGGGGACGGACAATGCAGAGAGCTGGCTAGCAGCCAGTGTCATACGAGAAGGGGAGTAAGCCCCCGGCTACCTAAGCAGAGAGAGTTGTTGGGAAAACTTAGAGGCAACCCAGTGAGGGAACAGCCTGGTGTCTCTGGGGGAATACATTCCCAGCAATATACCAAGGAACCCCCGAAAGTGAAAGACTTTATTCCTGAAGGCTTAGTGGTGCTATGCTCCAGTGTATTGTTTCCGATAGAAGGTAATTATGTTAAAGCCATACTCAACACTGCGTCACAGGTCACGTTGTTCTACCGTTCATTTTACAACCGGTATCTGACGCATTTACCATTGACACCATTCAGTGCATTAGAGATCTGGGGTCTTAGTGCAGGTGATTATCCATACAATGGTTATTTGTCAGTGAAACCAGAGTTTTAAGAGGTTGACATGGGAGTGTCTGAGGTCCTTGATACACTAGTGCTGGTTTGTCCGGACCCCACTGACAAGGGCAGTATTTCAATCCTGGTGGGGACCAACAGTCCTCTGGCGAGGAGGCTGATGGGGTCCTGCAAGGAGAAGGCTGGGGAGAGCTTTCTGGGAACATTGTCTGTGCACCTGGTGTTTCGAGCTGCTTTTGAAGAAGTGCATGGCTGCATTGGGCTGGGTACTGACTTTAGACGAGGGACTGTGTGATTCACCCAGTCGAAGCCAAAAGTGTTATGGCCTGGGGAAGTATCAAGAGTGATGGGGACCCCAAATTTCCCAGAATACCTGAGAATGAGGTCCTCTTAGAAGACCACGGGAGGGAGTCAGGATTTCCTGTTGAGGTACTGGTGAGGCCCGAATTGCAGAAGCCCTCGGTTGTACAGGCAAGCAGGATGGCAGTGATTGTCAGGAACATTACGAAGAGGGAGGTCACGTTCGAGCAGGGGATGCCCCTGGTGCATTTGTTCCCTGTGACCATAATGTCTAGTTTCCCTGTGAGACAAGCCGGGGAGAAACAATGGGAAAAGGGGGAAAGTTGACCGCTGAGTCATTCAATTTCGGGGACTCGCCGGTTCCTGTGGGTTGGAAGGGGAAGTTGGTAGAGAAGATGTTGAAGCTGGAAAGTGTCTTTTCCGCTGACAAGTTTGATGTGGGTTGTTCCAAGAGCACTCGTCACACTATCCGGGTGACCGAGGACACCTTATTCAGAGAGGTCCCAGCACCTGGCCCCTGCAGAGGTAGAAGACGTGCAGCAGCATTTGTGTAAGTTGAAGGAAGCTGGGATCATCACTGAGTCCCAAAGCCCCTATGCGTCTCCAATAGTAGTGGACAGAAAGAATGAGAAGGTACACGTGTGTGGACTATTGGACTCTGAATAGGCGTACAGTCCCTGACCAGTATACTGTCCTGAGGATCGAAGACGCACTGGCCTGTCTGAGTGGTGTGAAGTGGTTCAGTGTGCTGGACTTGAGGAGTGGAAATTACCAGATCCCCTTGAGTGAGGCTGACAAAGAGAAGACAGCATTTATATATCCACTGGGATTCTTCCTGTTTGAAAGGATGCTCCAGGGCATATCGGGAGCCCCTGCAACCTTCTGGTGGGTCATGGAGAAAACAGTGGGGGATATGAACTTGCTTGAGGTATTAGTGTATATGGATGACCTCATAGTGCTTGGGTCCACCTTGGAAGAACATGAAGTGAGGCTGCTGAAGGTGTTGGGCTGCCTGAAGGCTGAAGGGTTAAGACTTTCCCTGGACAAGTGCCTCTTCTGCAAGATGTCTGTTAGCTATGTGGGGCACATAGTCTCTCGGATGGAGTAGCTACGATCCTGCTAAGATAGAGGCGGTGACCACCTGGCCAAGACCCCAGACTGTGAGCACTCTGCGCTCGTTCCTTGGGTTCTGTGGTTACTTTCGGAGGTTCGTGAAAGGCTGCGCAAAAGTGCGTCACCTGTTGAATCAGCTTCTGTGTGGTTACCCTCCCTTGGGGAAGAAAGGGAGGGGGAAAAGGACAGGAGGGTGGAGAGTATCTTCGCCCATCAGAGCCCTTTGGACCAAGATGGGATGCAAAATGTAAAGAGGCCTTTCAGGCGCTGAAGGAGCTGCTGACCCAGGCGCCGGTGCTGGCTTTTGCAGACCCCCCGATTGCCGTATGTACTGCACATGGATGCCAGCCGAGAGGGCTAAGGGGGCATACTGTATCAGGATCAGGGCACCGGGTTGAGACCCATTGCATTTGTCAGCCGAGTCTGTCGCCCTCCGAGGAAAAACTATCCCACGCACAAATTGGAGTTTCTGGAGTTGAAATGGTCTGTGGTGGATAAGCTGAGTGACTATTTCTATAGTGTCAAGTTTGAGGTGAGGACGGACAGCAATTCCCTAACATATATCCTGACCTCGGCGTTCACAGCTGGTTCTGCCAGAGAAGTATCGGAGGATTGTGTTGAAGTCACTTCATGAAGATTCTGGACATTTAGGGGTTGAAAAGACCTGTGGATTGCTCATAGACTGGTTTTACTGGCCCCGAATGAAGTCTGAGATTGAAGAATACTGTAAGTGGTACATTTGATGCATACGGTAGAAGATGCTGCCTATGTGGGCAGCACCTTTGCCCCACTTGCAGAGTGCAGGGCCCCTGGACCTGGTGTGTGTGGATTTCCTGTCAATAGAACCCGATGCCAGCAACACAGCGAATGTCTTAGTCATCACGGACCACTACACCAAATGTGCGCAGGCTTTCCCTACCAAGGACCAGAGGGCGTCCACAGTGGCCAAAGTGTTATGGGAGAAGTATTTCATTTATTATGGCCTTCCCAGGTGGATACATAGTAATCAGGGACAGGATTTCGAGAGCAGACTCATCCATGAATTACTGGGCACGCTTGGAGTCGAGAAGTCGAGGACTACGCCCTGTCACCCATAGGGTGATCCCCAGTCAGAGAGGTTTAATCAGAACTTGCTAGACATGGTCAGGACCTTGGAGATCAACAAGGAGAGCAGGTGGAGTCAACATATTGGACATCTGGTCCACAGTTACAACTGTACATGAAATGAAGCTACTGGGTACTCGCCATACTATCCGATATTTGGGTGTGAGGCAAGGTTGCCCATTGACCTTTGTTTTGGTACTGACAAGGGTGACTTACCACCAAAGACTTACCATAGAACCATAGAAACTACAGCACAGAAACAGGCCTTTTGGCCCTTCTTGGCTGTGCCGAACCATTTTCTGCCTAGTCCCACTTTCCTGCACACGGCCCATATCCCTCCATACACCTCCCATCCATGTATCTGTCCAATTTATTCTTAAATGTTAAAAAAGAACCCGCACTTACCACCTCGTCTGGCAGCTCATTCCATACTCCCACCACTCTCTGTGTGAAGAAGCCCCCACTAATGTTCCCTTTAAACTTCTCCCCCCTCACCCTTAACCCATGTCCTCTGGTTTTTTTCTCCCCTTGCCTCAGTGGAAAAAGCCTGCTTGCATTCACTCTATCTATACCCATCATAATTTTTTATACCTCTATCAAATCTCCCCTCATTCTTCTACGCTCCAGGGAATAAAGTCCTAACCTATTCAACCTTTCTCTGTAACTGAGTTTCTCAAGTCCCGGCAACATCCTTGTAAACCTTCTCTGCACTCTTTCAACCTTATTTATATCCTTCCTGTAATTTGGTGACCAAAACTGAACACAATACTCCAGGTTCGGCCTCACCAATGCCTTATACAACCTCATCATAACATTCCAGCTCTTATACTCAATACTTTGATTAATAAAGGCCAATGTACCAAAAGCTCTCTTTACGACCCTATCTACCTGTGACACCACTTTTACGGAATTTTGTATCTGTTCCCAGATCCCTCTGTTCCACTGCACTCCTCAGTGCCTTACCATTAACCCTGTATGTTCTACCTTGGTTTGACCTTCCAACATGCAATACCTCACACTTGTCTGCATTAAACTCCATCTGCCATTTTTCAGCCCATTTTTCCAGCTGGTCCAAGTCCCTCTGCAGGCTCTGAAAACCTTCCTCACTGTCTACTACACCTCCAATCTTTGTATCATCAGCAAATTTGCTGATCCAATTTACCACATTATCATCCAGATCATTGATATAGATGACAAATAACAAAGGACCCAGCACTGATCCCTGTGGCACACCACTAGTCACAGGCCTCCACTCGGAGAAGCAATTCTCTACTACCACTCTTTGGCTTCTTCCATTGAGCCAATGTCTAATCCAATTTACCACCTCTCCACGTATACCTAGCGACTAAATTTCCCTAACTAACCTCCCATGCGGGACCTTGTCAAAGGCCTTACTGAAGTCCATGTAGACAATATCCACTGCCTTCCCTTCATCCACTTTCCTGGTAACCTCCTCGAAAAACTCCAATAGATTGGTCAAACATGACCTACCATGCACAAAGCCATGTTGACTCTCCCTAATAAGTCCCTGTCTATCCAAATGCTTGTAGATTCTGTCTCTTAGTACTCTCTCCAATAACTTACCTACTACCGACCTTAAACTCACCGGCCTATAATTTCCCGGATTACTTTTCGATCCTTTTTTAAACAATGGAACAACATGAGCCACTCTCCAGTCCTCCGGCACCTCACCTGTAGACAGCGACATTTTAAATATTTCTGCCAGGGCCCCTGCAATTTCAACACTAGTCTCCTTCAAGGTCCGAGGGAACACCCTGTCAGGTCCCGGGGATTTATCCACTTTAATTTTCCTCAAGATAGCAAGGACCTCCTCCTTTTCGATCTGTACAGTTTCCATGATCTCACTACTTGTTTCCCCTAATTCCATAGACTTATCTGAAGTATGTGTCTGATATGAGAAGGAAGCTGAAAAGGGCTTGTGAATTCGCTGAGGTCGCAGCTGCCAAGCAGAATCAAGGAAATAAGAGGAGGTATGATCAATAGGTGAGGTTCTCCCAACTCCTGCCGGAAGACCAAGTCCTCATAAGGAATTTGGGGCTACCTGGCAAGCATAAGTTGGCTGACTGCTGGGTGGCTACGCCCTTTGTGGTGGAGAGTCAGATGCGAAGCCTACCAGTTTTCTGGGTGAAACCGGAGGATGGGAATGGGCCTGTCAAGATTCTCCATCGGAACCACCTGCTGCCTCTGGGACAAGAGCCCGACTTGGTACCTAGTCAGAGGACTCTGCGGTGATCTGGGGCGACTGCAGGGCCAACAGCAGGAGAGGATAAGCCCCCACCCCTGAGAGGGATACTGATTTGGCGGGCCTGGATGTGTGGTATATGTTGCCTTTTGCTAACTCCCCATTGATTGACAAAGAGACTCCCAGCTCTTCTCCCACTGAGTCCAGTGAAGTTGTGGGGGTGTGGGGGGGGTGGTGCTATCTGGACAGCCTGGGTTGCAGCTGGACCCTGCAAGGGATGAAGTGGGGCTTAGCCACGGTACAGAGGAGCTGCAGGTGGGCACCAGTGATAGGCCAGGGAGGCATCGCCAGGTAGACCAGAAGTATCCCCAGTCGTGTCTGAACCTGAAGAGTTAGGTAAGGGGGAACAGAGGTCTCGGAGAGTTAGAAGACCACTGGATAGGCTGGCCAGTGTAGCAATGGGGGAACAGAGTGTGGCCCCTACTGTTTTGGGGAGCTTTGTCACTGCCTTTTACACCTGGATTGGACTTTGTGCCTTGCAGGAAGGGTTGGCAAATTATCTCAACGTCATGAGGACATGACTAAATTTGGTGGGGGGAGAGTGTAATGCTCTGTAAGGTTTCACTGCTAATGTAATGGCTACTCTGCAATGCTAAGGTAATGGTTTCTCTGTAACAGCAGTGTTTGGGTTATGACTAGAGATTACAGGGGCTTTGGAATGTGCACCGTCCAATGAGAGGCGTGTTTTTTCTTTCTTGTGGGGCCGAGAGAAGTTTTCGCGGGTTTTTGTTTGGCGGAAGGTGGAGAGAGTAGATGCCAGAATGGGGAAGTCATAGACCGCAGAATGGAGTGGACTTGGAATGGGGTCGGGAGTCGGCGACCGGTGGAAAATCAATGGAGAGCGAACAGACAGGAAAACTGTGAGCTTCAATGTTGCGCATTAGACTGTTTCATAGAAACATAGAAAATAGGTGCAGGAGTAGGCCATTTGGCCCTTTGAGCCTGCACCGCCATTTAGTATGATCATGGCTGATCATCCAACTCAGAACCCTGTACCTGTCTTCTCTCCATACCCCCTGATCCCTTTAGTCACAAGGGCCATATCTAACTCCCTCTTAAATATAGCCAATGAACTGGCCTCAACTGTTTCCTGTGGCATGGAATTCCACAGATTCACCACTCTCTGTGTGAAGAAGTTTTTCCTCATCTCGGTCCTAAAAGGCTTCCCCTTTATCCTCAAACTGTGACACCTCGTTCTGGACTTCCCCAACATCCGGAACAATCTTCCTGCATCTGGCCTGTCCAGTCTCTTTAGGATTTTATACGTTTCAATAAGATCCCCCCTCAATCTTCTAAATTCCAGCGAGTATAAGCCTAGTCGATCCAGTCTTTCATCATATGAAAGTCCTGCCATCCCAGGAATTAATCTGGTGAACCTTCTTTGTACTCCTTCTATGGCAAGAATGTCTTTCCTCAGATTAGGGGACCAAAACTGCACATAGTACTCCAGGTGTGGTCTCACCAAGGCCTTGTACAACTGCAGTAGTACCTCCCTGCTCCTGTACTCGAATCCTCTTGCTGTGAATGCCAGCATACCAGTCGCCTTTTTCACTGCCTGCTGTACCTGCATGCCCACTTTCAATGACTGGTGTATAATGACACCCAGGTCTCGTTGCACCTCCCCTTTTCCTAATCGGCCACCATTCAGATAATAATCTGTTTTCCTCTTCTTGCCACCAAAGTGGATAACCTCACATTTATCCACATTAAATTTCATCTGCCATGAATTTGCCCACTCACCTAACCTATCCAAGTCACTCTGCATCCTCCTCACAGCTAACACTGACGCCCAACTTCGTGTCATCCGCAAACTTGGAGATGCTGCATTTAATTCCCTCATCTAAGTCATTAAGATATATTGTAAATAACTGGGGTCCCAGCACTGAACCTTGCAGTACCCCACTAGTCACTGCCTGCCATTCTGAAAAGGTCCCGTTTATTCCCACTCTTTGCTTCCTGTCTGCCAACCAATTCTCTATCCACATCAATACCATACCCCCAATACCGCGTGCTTGAAGTTTGCACACTAATCTCCTGTGTGGGACCTTGTCAAAAGCCTTTTGAAAATCCTTTTGAAAATCAAGAGACTTTCATGAGTTTCATGAGAATGGGCTAGTTTTTGCCACTAGCCGAATCTGAGGGTTACATGGGTGTTAGGGACATATATTTGAACCTACTATAAACAACCACACTTATGATCCAAAACATCATCCTATTTGCACAGTAACTTATGAGGAAGTGAGCCCTGGGTAAACAATAACTGCAAACAGTGAAGTGTGCAGTAGAAATACTGGAGCCAATCTTCTGATCAGATCTGCCTGTGACCCGGCTATTCCCAAATGCAGACTTCCATGACACTTCAGTCAAGTTATCCTTACGCTAATACACTCAAACCATTCAAAAGTAGGAACTATTGCTGAGTGAAATGTAAGTAAATGTTGCAATTAAATCATTGAGATTTCTCTATGATTCACTTGTAACTTTAAATGTTTCTAAGTATAATGTATATTTAGTCTTTTATGTTTAAAGTTTTATTTCTGAAAGATTCTTTGTGAATTTTGAACATTTGTGAAATCTTTGACAAGCATTCATGATGTTGAAGGTCTTGACAGCTGATGGGAAATCTATCCCAAGCCAGAAAATGAGGAGGCCTTCCAGGACTATACACTGGATGTGCTGGATGAAACTGTGTGGCCCAGAGTGTACCAATAAATCTAAATTTCTGGGCAACTACCTAGGCAGACTGTATCAATAGGTTCAATAGGTACATTTAATGTCAGAGAAATGTATACAACTTACATCAGAGTCAGAGTTATAAGACCAAAAGATTAAATAAACTATAATAAGACTTTCAATTCTCTCTTTCCTCAAGGAACTATGAGAATGGAAAGTCTTATTGAAGAAGACCATTCAGTAGTGGCTCCCAGAGTATACGCATCAGTCCCATTCCCCTGCGTATCTCTTTGCAACTTTCTCCCTCTCAGTTAGTAGTTTAGAGGAACAGGCCTTTTTGCCCATGCTGTCTGTGTTGACCATGATGCTCATTTAAACTAGTCCCATATGTCAGCATGTGGTCTATATCTCTCCATTTCCTGCCTGTTCATGTGCTTGTCTTAATATCTCTTCAACGTTGTTTTCATATCTGCTTTAACCACTTGCTCTTTTCGTCAGAGCTATTTCAGTAAATGCACAGTGCCTATTCATCCCCCCTCCCACCCCACTCAGAAGTTTTCATGTTTTATAGTCGTAGTCATACTTTATTGATCCCGCTGGAAATTGGTATTCGTTACAGTTGCACCATAAATAATAAATAGTAATAAAACCATAAATAGTTAAATAGTAATATGTAAATTATGCCAGGAAATAAGTCCAGGAGCCTATTGGCTCAGGGTGTCTGACCCTCCAAGGGAGGAGTTGTAAAGTTTGATGGCCACAGGCAGGAATGACTTCCTATGACGCTCTGTGCTGCATCTCGGTGGAATGAGTCTCTGGCTGAATGTACTCTTGTGCCCAACCAGTACATTATGTAGTGGATGGGAGACATTGTCCAAGATGGCATGCAACTTGGACAGCATCCTCTTTTCAGACACCACCATCAGGGAGTCCAGTTCCATCCCCACAACATCACTGGCCTTACGAATGAGTTTCTTGTTTCTGTTGGCGTCTGCTACCCTCAGCTTGCTGCCCCATCACACAACAGCAAACATGATAGCATTGGCCACCACAGACTCGTAGAACATCCTCAGCATCGTCCGGCAGATGTTAAAGGACCTCATTCCTCAGGAGATAGAGATGGCTCTGACCCTTCTTGTAGACAGCCTCAGTGTTCTTTGACCAGTCCAGTTTATTGTCAATTCGTATCCCCAGGTATTTATAATCCTCCACCATGTCCACACTGACCCCCTGGATGGAAACAGGGGTCACCGGTACCTTAGCTCTCCTCAGGTCTACCACCAGCTCCTTAGACTTTTTCACATTAAGCTGCAGATAATTCTGCTCACACCATGTGACAAAGTTTCCTACCGTAGCCCTGTACTCAGCCTCATCTCCCTTGCTGATGCATCCAACTATGGCAGAGTCATCAGAAAACTTCTGAAGATGACAAGACTCTGCACAGTAGTTGAAGTCCGATGTGTAAATGGTGAAGGGAAAGGGAGACAAGACAGTCCCCTGTGGAGCCCCAGTGCTGCTGATCACTCTGTCGGACACACAGTGTTGCAAGCACACGTACTGTGGTCTGCCAGTCAGGTAATCAAGAATCCATGTTTCCAGGGAAACATCCACCTGCATCGCTGTCAGCTTCTCCCCCAGCAGAGCAGGGCGGATGGTGTTGAACGCACTGGAGAAGTCAAAAAGCATGACCCTCACAGTGCTCGCTGGCTTGTCTGGCTGGGCGTAGACACGGTTCAGCAGGTAGACAATGGCATCCTGCTGGTAAGACATTGTTTTAAAACATTGAATCACTGGATTTCATTTGGCTTTTTTTGACACTGATCAACAGAAAAGGATCGTGTCAAAGTGAAAACAAATTCCTACAAAGTGATCAAAATTAATTATGAATATAAAGCACAAAATGATTGATTGCATAAGTATTCACCTCCCCCCCGACCCTTTGATATGACACACCAATATGATACATCACTGGTGTAGTCATGGTGTTTCAATTGAATGTAGTAAAATACACACCTGTATCTGGAAGGTCCAACTGCTGGTGAATCAGTATCCTGGCAAAATCTACACCTTGAAGACAAAAGAACACTCCAAGCAACTCCGCGAAAAAGTTATTGAAAAGCTCAAGTCAGAAGATGGATACAAGAAAATTTTCAAGTCACTGAATATCTCTTGGAATACAGTTAAGTCAATCATCAAGAAAAAGAAAGAATATGGCACAGCTGCAGATCTGCCTAGAGCAGGCCTTCCTCAAAAACTGAGTGACCGTGCAAGAGTGGGATAAGTGAGGGACACCTATGAAAACTCTGGAGGAGCTACAAGCTTCAGTGGCTGAGATGGGAGAGACTGTGCATACAATAACTGTTGCCCGGGTGCTTCACCAGTCGCAGCTTTATGGGAGAGTGGCAGAGAGAAAGCTACTGTTGAGAAAAAACTCACATGAATCTCAGCTAGAGTTTGCCTGAAGGCGTGTGGAAGACTCTGAAGTCAGTTGGAAAAAGCTTCTATGGTCTGATGAAACCAAAATTGAGCTTTTTGGTCATCAGACTAAATGCTATGTTTGGCAGAAGCTAAACTCTGCATATCATCAAGAATACACCATCCCTACCGTGAAGCATGGTGGTGGCTGCATCATGCTGTGGGGATGCTTCACTGTAGCAGGCCCTAGAAAGGTTGTGAAGGTAGAGGGTAAAAACCAAAATACAGGGAAATCCTGGAAGAAAACCTGATGCACTCTGCAAGAGAACTGCGAATTGGGAGATTTGTTTTCCAGCAAGGCAATGACCCCAAGCATAAAGCCAAAGCTACACAGGAATGGCTTAAAAACAACGTTAATTAATGTCCTGCAAAGTCCAGACTTCAATCCAATTGAGAATTTGTGGCTGGACTTGAAAAGTGCTGTTCACGCATGATCCCCATGCAATCTGACAGAGCTTGAGCACTTTTGTAAAGAAGAATAGGGAAAAATTGCAGTGTCCAGATGTGCAAAGCTGATACAGAGACCTATCCACACAGGCTCGAGGTGCATCTACTAAACACTGACTTGAAGGGGGTAGATAATTATGCAATCAATTATTTTGTGTTTAATAATTGATATTAATTTAAACCAATTTGTAAAAATTTGTTTTCACTTTGAACAAAAGTCTTTTCTGTTGATCAGTGTTAAAAAAAACAAATGAAATCCAGTGTGATTCAATGCTGTAAAACAAACATGAAAATTTCCAAGGGGTGTGAATACTTTTCATAGGCACTGTATGTGAAAACTGTACATATCTTGCATTTGTATTATCTTCTACTAAAGTTTAAGGCAAGAGTAAACTAAGATGATTGTGCTGCCTATATGCTTTGCTCTGTCAGATCAAGTATACATTGGTTCTGCTGCTACTTTCCTAAGCCCTCAATGTAAACCACCTGTTTATTGAATTGATCTTAGCCTTTTTGTGCCTCTGCTTATTTTTCTTGAAGCAGAGGAATCAGACTCTTAGCTGAATCAACACTATTGAAACATGTTGGTGGATCGGTTGTTTCAGTGTCATTGGGGGCATCTCACTATGAGAAAATGGCCGCCAAGATTCCAGACATAATCAGTTACGTAGTTGCAAAACATTTAAGCGGTGGTTCTGGAGTCACACTAAGAACCTGATGCACCTTCAATTACTCCAAAAGACTGAGGTTTGGTAAAATACTGAAAGGCTTTTATTCGCTGTACAATACGATCTCCACAGTGAGTGTCTGCCCCCGGACTGAGGGGGAGGGGCAAGGCGAACACCTTTATACAGGACTCTGTGGGAGGAGCCACAGGGGCAGTCAGCAGAGGGGTGTGTCCAGACAGGTAACCGAGTTACAACATATATACATGGTTTACCACAGAAGCCTATGAGCACGTTTTCTGTTATTTATTCCTTGAGGCATTTACAGAACAGGTAACTGAGAAGGGAATGCTGTTAACTTCCCAGTTACGTTCCCACATGACAACATAAACGAGTATTTTCTTTAAATTCAGTCAGGAATGCCTCTACCACAATCTGCTTATAGTTTTCAGATACATGGAGTTATAGCTTTGTATTGTATAATCTATTCAGTGACAGTGTCAGCTCTGAATTTCAGTGGAAAGGAAACCTGCTGAGCCTTCTAGGTGTGAGACGTTACTGACTGGATCAGAAATGTTGACGAACTCCTGCTAAGTGTCTCGATGGAATCTGATAACAGCTGCAATAGGAAGCAAGAAGGTGAAAATCTACCATGGAAAGATAGGACTGTGTAGATGAGATTACTATCAGAGCAGCCGTGATCTTATTAAATAGTGGAGCAGACTTGAATGGCATATATTTGACAAATACATCTGTAGTGATTGTGTCGTATCTAGTTTCTTCTTCATCCTTTCTTCACAGTGTCTACTTTTCTGGTTAGAACTTTGGCTTTTGCACTAGTCCTGCTGATTTAATTCTCTCCTCACCGTTGGACCAGCATCTAAATGGAGCTGAGCTGGTTTAATTGTGATTCTAACAGTATCTGACAACTGTTGCAAAGAATATGTATTATGGAACGATCATTCCAACATCTCTCGTTGTGTATCATTTTATTCCTGTTTCAGCTCTCCTACAATTGTGTGATATATTATACTATTATATACTACGTTAAGCTCTGTTATTCCTTACCAACAGACTTCTTGCCACGTGCTCAGCTGACCAGACCTGCAAAATATGGAGGACCTCCAACTTCTCCCTAATGACTGAGCTCAGCATCAAGAGCAATAATCCTGGAGAGACGTCATGTGGCTGGATGTGGGACTGTGCATTTTCAGCGGACTCACAATATATTGTCACAGGTTAGAAGTGAACTATGCAAATAAGGGATTGCTGCTATTTAAGCACTGTTTATTCCAGTACATAGTTCTGCTCTGTTATCAGTAGCCAATTTCATATAGAGTAGATGCACTCACTCAATGTCCCTCTTGGGTCTCCAAAGTACAATTAGGATCCTGGAATAATTTGTAATCTAGACCGCTGGGAAAATGTCTCAAGGATTCCTTGTTTGCCAACATAATCTAATCTAATAATACCAAAGTTAGATCCCTTGGGCAGTGGACATCAGAAGTATCGTAGGAAATCTTTTTAGAGTTGTGTTGGATTAGGAATGAGACTGCATTTGTGGCTGGATAACTTTACGTACCCTTTTAAGAAATTCTGCAGTTGTCCACATTTTAGTTTCCAGTCTCCGCTCTGAGTCAGCAAGTTGTGAGTGTGGTTCTCACTCCAAGGTTTGACATGGCTATCATTCCATAGCAATAAAAGGGAGTGCTGTTTTGTTGGAAGTAAGGTGTTAAATTGAAATCCCATTTTTTTCTTTTAGACACAAAAAATTTATGGAGGCATCCTGAAGACTATTAGGGTGGTCTCTTCAACCCTATTCAACATTAGTCTTTCAACCAACATCATAAAACCTATCCAAGTCTGATTTGACTAATGCGTTATAAGAGTGAATATACCTCAGAAGTATTTAGCTGAAAAATGTGCAGGCACATCCTGTAGTTTTGAATGGCATTGCATAAGTGGGAGATACTATTTTGTTATTTTTAAATGTATGTTAACCCATACAAGCTGTTCATTTGCTTTGGTGACTATCCAGCAAGAGGGCTTGTTTGAGAGGATGGAGTTTGCAATATACATGATTGTAATCTACAAGCTTTCACTTACACAAAAAGGCTAACATCTTTCTTTCTACACACAGCTTCTTCAGATAACCTTGCCCGGTTGTGGTGTGTGGAGACTGGTGAAATTAAACGGGAGTACAGTGGGCATCAGAAAGCAGTTGTTTGCTTGGCCTTCAATGACAGTGTCCTGGGATGAATATCTCCAAAGGATGCGTGCCCATCTTTCCTTCTCCGTGTCCTTTTCCACTCCAAGCACATTAAAATGGATTCCTGTCCATTTGCTGTAATGAGTCACTATGATCCGAGTTGCTGTGGGCTGGAGCCTTTCTGCATATTCTAATACCAGACTTGATTCTGTCACTTGAGCTGCAAGACAGTAACTTACACAACAGTTAGTAAGCCTCAGCTCTGACACCAGGATTTCAGAGTTGCAGAATGTTGGTGAGTGAAAGGTTTGTGCTGTGCATTTGAACTATGTTAAAGTAACCAGCAGCTCTCCCAAACCGGGACATTCTGACGAGGACTGTAAGATTTGTAGCATTTAAAGGGATATTAGTGTGAAAAGGTCCATTACAGTTAGTGAAGATGGTAGTTTTGAAGAATGAGTTCTGGATACCTCATGCAATATAATTAACGCATAGTAATATTGCATCAGATATCCTGAATTTGTGCGCCAGTATAATAAACTAAGAATATTTTGTGCAGCATGAAGACATGTAAAACTGTTATGCAACATTCATACAAGTTAAGAATATTGTTAAAGTTATTCTCTCCAGTATCATCATATGCTGCTTGTTCCCTTGGTAATTCAGTCGAAGCGAATGGCAATAGCAATAGGTCTCCTACGTAAACAAGAGAAAATCTGCAGATGCTGGAAATCCAAGCAACACACACAAAACATGCTGGAGGAACTCAGCAGGCCAGGCAGCATCAATTTAAATATTCAAGCCAAAGAAGGCTAGGCATTTTTTGCTGCCTGGCCTGCTGAGTTCCTCCAGCATGTTTTGTGTGTTGCTTGGGTCTCCTACCTAAGCTGTTCATTCAAGAAGATATGATGAAAATAGTTTTTCCTCTATGGGCATCTGGAGGCAAATGCTTAGCACCTAGTGCTATAAATCAGTGCAGCTGGTGATGTTGAATAATTAATCTGGTGCTGTGTGTAATCATTAAAACTTGAGAGAAGTTACATATCTGCATTTGATTGGTCACTGCTTTCCTAATTAATGTTTCAAAGTTAATACCTATTATTCTACTGCTCAGTAATTGAATCTGAACCAAATCCTCTCAGCCTCTATTGGTGTTTTATGGCTTACATTGTATTAATGAATGTATGCAATGTGAGGGTCTTTGGGAAGGCCCGTCTAAATTTTCAGCACCTCAGCAGTGTTTATAGTGAAGTTTGTCCCACACAAATGCTGGCTGAGGATTTCCATGATTTTAATAGTGTTAATTAACAGTGTTTCTCAAGCCAGATTAGTGAGCAACTTGTAAGGGGAATTTGCAGGCTGTAACATTCCCATGAGCATTTTACCCTTTTACATTAAGGTAGTGGAGGTCACAGATCTGAGAGGG
Organism: Mobula birostris; assembly: GCF_030028105.1. Taxonomy (NCBI): domain Eukaryota; kingdom Metazoa; phylum Chordata; class Chondrichthyes; order Myliobatiformes; family Myliobatidae; genus Mobula; species Mobula birostris. Next base: position 38,735,511 of record NC_092389.1, read on the forward strand.
GCATTCAAAGGAAGTTTGAAAATGTGTAAGTGGTTTGCACTGTAACCAATTGACTGTTTAAGAGTGTTGATCAGGTGGTTGTTTTGACCTGGATCCTATCAAGCTTCTTGATTGTTGGAGCTACACTCACCCAGCTGCAGTTCCTGTTTTCTAAGCAGCTGCTAGGTCCAAGTGCAGAAACTGACCCCAGGGACCTGACCCCATATAGATCCTATTCACTAGATCACTTTTTCTTCTACCATCCCATTGATCTTCTTTGGCTTGAATATTTAAATTGCATTCAAGTAAGGGAGGGTCAGTCAGAGGGTGAATATTAATGGAGTCCTCTTTTGGGTGTATGTATTAAATTGAGATCTGTCTCCCCTGTTGGATGCTTCCAGAAGGCCCCATGAAGATAGGGATATCATTCCCAAATCATTGAATTCATATTGCAGTGCGAGAGGGAGAAGCACAAGTCACATGTATTAGTATTGCAAAGGGAATTTCAGAGGCATGAGAGAGGAGCTTGCCCAGGTGGATTGGAAGAGGATACTGGAGGGGATGATGGCAGAACAGAGGTAGCTGAAGTTTCTGAGAATAGTTTACAAGGAGCAGGATAGATGTGTCCCACAGAAGAAGTTGTTCTCAAATGGCAGGGCTGGGCAACAATAAGACCATAAGATATAGGAGCAGAAGTAGGCCATTCAGCCCATCGAGTCTGCTCCGCCATTCAATCATGGGCTGACCCAATTCTTCCAGTCATTCCCCACTCTCCTGCCTTCTCCCCATACCCTTTGATGCCCTGGCTAATCAAGAACCTATCTATCTCCGCCTTAAATTAACCCAATGACTTGGCCTCCACAGCTGCTCGTGACAACAAATTCCACAGATTTACCACCCTCTGACTAAAGTAATTTCTCTGCATCTCAGTTCTAAATGGACATCCTTCAATCCTGAAGTCAATCCCTCTTATCCTGGACTCCCCTACCATGGGAAATAACTTTGCCATATCTAATCTGTTCAGGCCTTTTAACATTCAGAATGTTTCTAGCAGATCCCCCTCTCATTCTCCTGAACTCCAGGGAAATACAGCCCAAGAACTGCCAGACATTCCTCATACAGTAACCCTTTCATTCCTGGAATCATTCTCGTGAACCTTCTCTCTCCAATGTCAGTATATCCTTTCTAAAATAAGAAGCCCAAAACTGCACACAATACTTCAAATGTGGTCTCACAAGTCAACTCAACCTGGAGGTTAACCTTTAGGTATACGGGATATTAAGAGGAATAGATAGAGTGGACAGCCGGCGTCTCTTCCCCAGGGCACCACTGCTCAATACAAGAGGACATGGCTTTAAGGTAGGAGTCCCCAACCTTTTTTCACTGCGGACCGGTTTAATATTGTCAATATTCTTGCGGAGCGGCCAACCGGGGGTGGGTAGGGTTGCCAACGGACAAGAGTAGCAGTCAAATACGTTGGGTTTACCCCAAGAAAGACTACCATGACCATGAAGCCTTGCACAGGCACCTGTGTGCGCATGCGTGTATGTGCCAATTTTTTTCTACAAATCGTTTTTGGCGATTCTGTTCGGGGGGGGGGGGTGTTAATCACAACCGGAATATAGGTGATAAGTGGCTAATACACTCAATTTCATTTCTAAAAGGGTTTATCTAATGAATTTAATATTAAACACACAGCACATATTTTCCTCGCATGAATATAGTGCTAAGTCAATTATCAGGGGAGGACAGGGGAGCTTGAAGTAAGTGTTGAACGAACTTCCAGTAGAAGTGGTAGAGGTAGATTCGATATTATCATTTAAAGTAAAATTCGATAGGTATATGAACAGGAAAGGGATGGGGGGGTTATGGGCTGAGTGCAGGTCGGTGGGATAAGGTGAGAGTAGCGTTCGGCACGGACTAGAAGGGCCGAGATGGACTGTTTCCGTGCTGTAATTGTTACGTGGTTATATAAGTAGGTCAATAGCATCATAACACTTTAAGTAACGTTTGAATATTAAACACACAGCACATATTTTCCTCGTATGAACATATAAAATCATTGCAACGCACCAATATCGCTGAATCAGTGGGAGCCCTGGGCTTGTTTCCCTGCAACAAGACGGTCCTATCGAGGGGTGATGGGAGACAGCGATACTCGAAGAGGGTTCCTTATGTCCAGTCTATTCCGCAATTTAGTTTTCGTTGCATTCATTGCAGAGATATGTTGGAAATGGAAGCAACGTTTTCAGTGCTTTCATGGCTATCTCAGGATATTTAGCCTTGACTTTGATCCGGAATGCCAGCAGAGATGTCATGTCAAACATACTTTTCAGCCCGCCGTCATTTGCAAGCCCGAGGAGTTGATCTCCTTCCTGCGCTGACATGGATGACCATTCATGATCATACTGAATGGTGGTGCAGGCTCGAAAGGCCAAATGGCCTATTCCTGTACCTACTTTCTATGTTTCTACGTGGGTAATGACCTCGCGTGCGTACAAGCTCAACAGTGGGCGTGACAGGGGATGAGAAAAGGTGCAGCTGATTCATATCACCAAATCAGATTATTTCCTCGCGGCCCGGTAGCACATGCTTTGCGGCCCAATGCCGGTCTGCGGTCCGGTGGTTGGGGACCGCTGCTTTAAGGTCAGGGGTGGGAAGTTCAAGGGGGATATTAGAGGAAGGCTTTTTACTCAGAGAGTGGTTGGTGCGTGGAATGCACTGCCTGGGTCAGTGGTGGAGGCAGATACACTAGTGAAGTTTAAGAGACTGCTAGGCAGGTATATGGAGGAATTTAAGGTGGAGGGTTATATGGGAGGCGGGGTTTAAGGGTCAGCACAACATTGCGGGCCAAAGGGCCTGTACTGTGCTGTACTATTCTATGTTCTATGTTTCCTGCACAAGGACTCCCAAGTCCCTTTGCATTTCTGCATTTTGAATTCTCTCCCCATCTAAATAATAGTCTGCCCGTTTATTTCTTCCACCAAAGTGCATGACCATGCACTTCCTAACATTGTATTTCATTTGCCACTTCTTTGCCCATTTCCCTAAACTATCCAAGTCTCTCTGCAGGCTCTGTTTCCTCAACACTACCCGCTCCTCCACCTATCTTTGTATCATTGGCAAATTTAGCCACAAATCCATCAATCTCAGTCTAAATCATTGACATACATTCTAAAAAGCAGCAGTCCCGACACTGACCCCTGTGGAACTCAACTGGTAACCGGCAGCGAGCCGGAATAGGATCCCTTTATTCCCACTGTTTTCTGCTGATCAGCCAATGTTCCAAACATGCTAGTAACTTCCCTGTAATTCCATGGGCTCTTATCTTGCTAAGCTGCCTCATGTGTGGCACCTTGTCAAAGGCCGTCTGAAAATTCAAGTACACCACGTCTACTGCATCTCCTTTGTCTACCCTGCTTGTAATTCCTCAAAAAATTGCAGAAGTTAGTGGATTGTCCTTTCAGGAAACCATGCTGGCTTTGGTCTATCTTGTCATGTGCCTCCAGGTACTCCATAATCTCATCCCAAACAATCGATTCCAACAGCATCCCATCCACAGGTCTGTAGTTTCCTTCTGCTGCCTCCCACCCTTCTTAAATAGCAGAGTAACATTTACAATTTTCCAGTCATCCGGTACAATGCCAGAACCTATTGATTCTTGAAAGATCATCGTTAATGCCTCCGCAATCTCTCCAGCTACTTCCTTCAGAACCCAAGGGTGTATTCCATCAGGTCCAGGAGATTTATCCACCCTCAGACCATTAAGCTTCCTGAGTACTTTCACAGTCATAATTTTCACTGCACATACTTCACTTCCCTGACACTCTTGAATGTCCGGTATACTGCAGATGTCTTCCATTGTTTAAGAAGAGGGCAAGGAAGCGAAAAGGAAATTATAGACCTGTTAGCTTGACGTCGGTGGTTGGGGAGTTGTTGGAGTCGATTGTCAAGGATGAGGTTACAGAGCACCTGGAGGCATATGACAAGATAGGCAGAACTCAGCATGGATTCCTTAAAGGAAAATCCTGCCTGACAAACCTATTACAATTTTTTGAGGAAATTACCAGTAGGCTAGACAAGGGAAATGTAGTGGATGTTGTATATTTGGATTTTCAGAAGGCCTTTGACAAGGTGCCACACATGAGACTGCTTAACAAGATAAAAGCCCATGGAATTACAGGAAAGTTACATACGTGGATAGAGCGTTGGCTGATTGGCAGGAAACAGAGAGTGGGAATAATGGGATCCTATTCTGGTTGGCTGCTGGTTACCAGTGGTGTTCCACAGGGATCAGTGTTGGGGCCGTTTCTTTTTACATTGTACATCAACGATTTAGTTTATGGAATAGATGGCTTTGTGGCTAAGTTTGCTGACGATACGAAGGTAGGTGGAGGGGCTGGTAGTGTTGAGGAAATGGAGAGTCTGCAGAGAGACTTGGATAGATTGGAAGAATGGGCAGAGAAGTGGCAAATGAAGTACAATGTTGGAAAGTGTATGGTTATGCACTTTGGCAGAAAAAATAAACGGGCAGACTATTATTTAAATGGAGAAAGAATTCAAAGTTCTGAGATGCAACGGGACTTGGGAGTCCTCGTACAGGATTCCCTTAAAGTTAACCTCCAGGTTGAGTCGGTAGTGAAGAAGGCGAATGCAATGTTGGCATTCATTTCTAGAGGAATAGAGTATAGGAGCAGGGATGTGATGTTGAGGCCCTATAAGGCGCTGGTGAGACCTCACTTGGAGTACTGTGGGCAGTTTTGGTCTCCTTATCTAAGAAAGGATGTGCTGACGTTGGAGAGGGTACAGAGAAGATTCACTAGAATGATTCCGGGAATGAGAGGGTTAACATATGAGGAACGTTTGTCTGCTCTTGGACTGTATTCCTTGGAGTTTAGAAGAATGAGGGGAGACCTCATAGAAACATTTCGAATGTTAAAAGGCATGGACAGAGTGGATGTGGCAAAGTTGTTTCCCATGATGGGGGAGTCTAGTACGAGAGGGCATGACTTCAGGATTGAAGGGCGCCCTTTCAGAACAGAAATGCGAAAAAAATGTTTTAGCCAGAGGGTGGTGAATCTATGGAATTTGTTGCCACGGGCAGCAGTGGAGGCCAAGTCATTGGGTGTATTTAAGGCAGAGATTGATAGGTATCTGAGTAGCCAGGGCATCAAAGGTTATGGTGAGAAGGCGGGGCAGTGGGACTAAATCGGATAAAATGGATCAGCTCATGATAAAATGGCGAAGCAGACTCGATGGGCCGAATGGCCTACTTCTGCTCCTTTGTCTTATGGTCTTATGGTCTAAAATACGCATTCAGTTCCTCTACCATCTCTCATTACAATATCTCCAGCGTCATTTTCTATGGGTCCTATATCTGCCCTCAACTCTCTTTTACCTTTTATATACTTTAAAAGCTTTTAGTACCTTCTTTGATATTGGTCGCCAGCTTCCTTTCACAATTCATCTTTTCCTTTCTAATGACTTCTGCAAGTCTTCTGCAAGTTTTTAAAAGCTTCCCAATCCTCTATCTTCCCACTAGCTTTGGCTTCGTTGTATGCTGTCTCTTTTGCTTTTACTTTGGGCTCTGACTTCATTTGTCAGCAATGGTGGTGTCCTTCTTCTATTCAAAATTTTCTTCTTATTTGGAATATATCTGTCTTGCACTTCCCGTATTTTTCACAGCAACTCCAGCAATTGCTGCTCTGCTGTCCTTCCTGCTAGTGTTCCTTTCCAGTCAACACTGGCCGGTTCCCCTCTCATGCCACTGTAATTTCCTTTATTCCACTGAAATACTGACACACCGGAATTTAGATTCTCCTTCTCAAATTTCAAAGTGAACTTGATCATATTGTGATCACTGTTCCCTAAGGGTTCCTTAACCTTAAGCTCTCTCATCACCTTCGGATCATTGCACGACACCCAACACAGCACAGCCGATCCTCTAGTAGGCTCAACAACAAGCTGTTCTGAAAAGGCATCCCTTAGTCATTCTATAAATTCTCTCTTTTGAGGTCCAGTACTGGCCTAGTTTTCCCAATCCACTTTCATGTTAAAATCCCCAATGATTATCATGACATTGCCCTTCTGACACACCTTCTCTACCTCTTGCTGTAATTTGTAATCTACATCCTGGCTGCTGTTTGGAGGCCTGTATACAACTGCCATTAGGGTCCTTTTACCCTTGCCATTTCTTAACTGAACCCATAGAGACTCTACACCATCCAATCTTATGTCATCCCTTTTTAATGATTAAATATATAATGATTAAATGTATAAACACAGGGCCACAGCACCACCTCTGCCTACTAACCTATCTTTCCAATACACCATATATCCTTGGACATTCAGCTCCCAATGGCAGCCATCTTTTAGCCAAGTTTCAGAGATGGCCACAATGTCGTACTTGCCAATCTGTGGCTGAATTTCAAGATCATCCATTTTATTTCTTATGCTGCATGCATTCAAATACAACACTTTCAGTCCAGTATTTGTTGCTTTCTGTTTTAATTGCACCATGCCTCTATTGCCCTGTAACTCATGCCACTGGCTGTGATTATGCCTCATCTCTGCCTGTCCTTTCTATCATCACTGTTGCACGCTATCTTTGATTTATTTCCATTTTCCCCTTCCTCAGCCCTATCAGTCCGGTTCCCATCCCCCTGCCAAATTAGTTTAAATCCCTCCCTATCAACTCTATGAAACCTGCATACTAGGATTTCGGAGCCCTTTGGGTTCAGGTGTAACCCATCATTTTTGTACAGGTCGTACCTCCCCCAAAAGAGGCCCCAATGATCCAGGAATCTGAAGCCCTGCCCCCTACACCAGTCTCTCAGCCACACATTAATATGCCTGATCATGCTATTCTTGCGCTCGTTAGCACGTGGTACAGGCAGCAATCCTGAAATTACTATGAAATTACTACCCTGGAGGTCTTGTTTTTCTGCTTCCTACCCAACTCCCTGAATTCCCTCTTCAGGACCTCCTCCCTTTTTCTACCTATGTCACTGGTACCAAATGTTACGAACCCATAGGTTTCATTTACTGTGGACTGTCACTTTAAAAGAGCGCTTCAGTGAGGCAGGACTATGATGTTGTTCACTGACTGATTTGCAGCTTGTTTACCTTTAAAGCAAGGACACAGACAGTCAGAAGGGAGAGAGGAGTGGACCTGGAAAAGGGTAGCAGCTCCAGCTTGTCGGTGCTGGGGATTTGGAACTCTGCTACACCCACAAGGCTGAGTTGATTATCACATTGAATGTGTGGCGGTCACTTCATGTAATACATAGGAGTGGATTAAGGAATGTCCTGTGGGACTACTCGAAGTTAACCCTTGCCTGGGTACATTATGTGGTTAACCCCTTGAAGACGACACCCCTGTGACAGATCATTCTGGTGGTAATTCGTACGTGGATTTGGAATGGCTCGACGGAGGATCTTCGACAACTGACGTTTATTAATTACCATCATGGAAGCTGTGGAATTCGACGTAATTGCATTCTCTCTACATTTACCCTGGATTACAAACCTCTCTCTCACCATTTATTCCATGGATGAACTGAACTTTCATACTTTACCATCTCAAGACTCTAAGCTTTGTTTCCCCAAGCTTAACTTAGTTTGGGAGCTATATTACACACATATATACACATAGGCATCCGTTAGTCTCATGAGACCGTGGATTTGCGCCTTGGAAAGTTTCCAGGGTGCAGGCCTGGACAAGGTTGTATGGAAGAACAGCATTTGCCTATGCTGCAAGTCTCCCCTCTCCACGCCACCGATGTTGTCCAAGAGAAGGGCATTAGGACCCATACAGCTTGGCACCGGTGTCGTCGCAGAGCAATGTGTGGTTAAGTGCCTTGCTCAAGGACACGCACACTGCCTCAGCCAAGGCTCGAACTAGTGATCTTCAAATCACTAGACGAACGCCTTAACCACTCGGCCACGCGCCAACACTATATACACATAACACTGTTAACATTTGTTTATCTTGGTTAAGTTACGATATTATAAGTAGATACTAATAAAGATAGTGGTTTTACCATCAAATCCAGACTCCAGTGTGGTTTGTTTCTAAAACATTAGTTTCGTAACACCAATGTCTACCAAGACTTCTGGCTGTTCCCCCTCTCCCTTCAGAATACTCTGCACCCAATCCGAGACATCCTGTACCCTACCACCTGGGAGGCAACACACCATGCGGGTATCTCTATCAGGCTGGCAGAACCTCCTGTCTGTTCCCCTCACTATGGAATCCCCTATGACTACCGCATTTCTCCTCTTCTTCTCTCCCTTCTGCACCACCGTGGCTGACAAAGGAAGTTAAGGTCTGCATAAAATCCAAGGAAAGTGCATACAAGGAAGCAAAAGTTAGTGGGAAGGGATGATTGGGAAGCTTTTAAAATCCAACAAAAGTCAACGAAAAAAGATCTAAGGGAAAAGATGAAAAGGAGGGTAAATTAGCCAATAATATAAGTCAGGATACCAGAAGTTTTTTCAGTTATACAAAGGATAAAAGGGAGCACTGGAAAATCATGCTGGCGAGGGACAAAGAAATGGCAGCATTTAATAACTACTTTGCATCTGTCTTCACGGTGGAAGACACTACCCGTATGCCAGAGGTCCGTGATTGTCAGGGAGCAAGAGTGAATGTCATTGCTATTACAAGGGAAAAAGTACTAGGCAAACTGAAAGGTCTTAAGGTGGATAAGTCACCTGGACCAGACGGACTATATCCCAGAGTTCTGAGAGAGGTTGCTGAAGAAATAATGGATGCATTGGTCATGATCTTTCAAGAATCACTTGATTCTGGCATGGTCCTGGAAGACAGAAAAATTGCAAATGTCACTCCACTTTAAGGAGGGAGAAAGACAAAAGAGAGGAAATTATAGGCCAGTTAGTCTAACCTCAGTGGTTGGGAAAGTGTTGGAGTCCATTATTAAGGATGAAGTTTCAGGGTACTGGAAGACTAATGATAAAATAAGTCAAAGTCAGCATGGTTTCTGTAAAGGGAAATCTTGCCTGATAAATCTGTTAAAATTCTTCAAGGAAGTAACAAGCAGTGTGGACAAAGGAGAAGCAGTGGATGTTATTTACTACAGAAGGCATTTAATGATGTGCCTCACATGAGGCTGCTTAACGAGAAATCTTATGGTGTTACAGAAAATATACTGGCATGGATAGAGGAATTGTTAACAGGCAGGAGGCAGCAGTGAGTGGGAATAAAGGGGGCCTTTTCTGGTTGGCTGCTGGTGACCAGTGGTGTTCCTCAGGGGTCAGTATTGGGACCATTACTTTTCACACTGTCAATGGTTTAGATGGCTTCATGGCAAAGGTTGCAGATGATACGAAGATAGGTGGAGGGGTGGTGGAGCTGAAGAAGCAACGTGATTGCAGCAGGACTTAAGGCAAAAAAAGACACAAGAGCTGATTGTGGACTTCAGGAACGGCAAGACGAAGGAACATATACCAATCCTCTTAGAGGGATCAGAAATGGAGAGAGTGAGCAGTTTCATTTTCCTGGGTTTCAAGATCTCTGAGAACCTAACCTTGTCCCAATATATCGATAGAAAGGCAAGACAGTGACTATACTTCATTAGGAATTTGAAGAGATTTGGTATGTCAAAAAAAACACTCAGGAATTTCTATAGTTGTACCATGGAGAGCATTCTGACAGGCTGCATCACTGTCTGGTATGGAGGGGTTACTGCACAGGACCGAAAGAAGCTGCAGAAGGTTGTAAATCTAGTCAGCTCCATTTTGGGCACTAGCCTACAAAGTACCCAGGACATCTTTAGGGAGTGGTGTCTCAGAAAGGCAGCATCCATTATTAAGGACCTCCAGCACCCAGAGCATGCCCTTTTCTCACTGTTACCATCAGGTAGGAGGTACAGAAGCCTGAAGGCACACACTCAGCAATTCAGGAACAGCTTCTTCCCCTCTGCCATCCGATTCCTAAATGGACATTGAACCCTTGGACACTACCTCACTTTTTAAATATTTCTCTTTCTGTACAATTTTTAATCTATTCAATGTACTGTAATACATATTCTGCCACAAAACCTTTTCCTGATTGACTTCATCAGTTTTATTTTGTTCTCCGAGAAGCACAGCAGATTAATAAATACTTCATCTGTATAACATGTACCAATATTCTAGTGTTAGAATTCCAAAGTAAGATGTCAAACTTTGGTCACATTAAAAACTTTAACTTAAGAACTGAAAGATCTTGATTTTGAAAATAACAGGAAAAACAATGGTGTTGAAGTGATCCATCAAACCAACATTTACCTGAAAGTTATTTCCTCTCCAATTGCTCCCTTCCTTTCATCCTGTCTTCACCCATTCAATATCTACCATTACAACAAGAATCCCTATGTCTTGTTCCAGTTAGTTCCAGGTTTTCAGTGGGTGAGAATGGGGAATGTGCTTTCTCTCCCCCGACAATGAGCTCAATAATTATCAGAAAACTGGAAAAAGTACTGAGAATGAAGGGACTTAAGACTGCAGAACTAAAGGAAGTGGCACAGTGGAACATTAATTTTGTGTTTTAACATTAAGACAAACATGACTGAGGTGTATATATTTCAATGCTAGGAGTATTGCGGGGAAGGCGGATGAGTTGAGGGCGTGGATTGACACGTGGAATTATGATGTTGTAGCAATTAGTGAAACTTGGCTACAGGAGGGGCAGGACTGGCAGCTTAATATTCCAGGGTTCCAATGTTTCAGATGTGATCGAGGCAGAGGAATGAAAGGTGGGGGAGTAGCATTGCTTGTTAGGGAAAATATTACAGCAGTGCTCAGGCAGGACAGATTAGAGGGCTTGTCTACTGAGTCCTTGTGGGTGAAGCTGAGACACAGGAAAGGTATGGCCACATTAGTGGGATTGTATTACAGACCACCCAATAGTCAACGAGACTTGGAAGAGCAAATCTGCAGAGAGATAGCAGGCAACTGCAGGAAACATAAAGTTGTGGTGGTAGGGGATTTTAATTTTCCATACATTGATTGAGACTCCCATACTGTTAGGGGTCTAGATGGTTTAGAGTTTGTAAAATGTGTTCAGGAAAGTTTTCTAAATCAATATATAGAGGGACCAACTAGAGGGGATACAATATTGGATCTCCTGTTAGGAAACGAGTTAGGACAAGTGATGGAAGTCTGTGTAGGGGAGCACTTTGGTTCCACTGATCATAACACCATTAGTTTCAATTTGATCATGGACAAGGATAGATCTGGTCCTAGGGTTGAGGTTCTGAACTGGAAGAAGGCCAAATTTGAAGAAATGAGAAAGGACCTAAAAAGCGTGGATTGGGACAGGTTGTTCTCTGGCAAGGATGTGATTGGTAGGTGGGAAGCCTTCAAAGCGGAAATTTTGAGAGTGCAGAATTTGTATGTTCCTGTCAGGATTAAAGGCAAAGTGAATAGGAATAAGGAACCTTGGTTCTCAAGGGATATTGCAATTCTGATAAAGAAGAAGAGGGAGTTGTATGACATGTATAGGAAGCAGGGAGTAAATAAGGTGCTTGAGGAGTATAAGAAATGCAAGAAAATACTTAAGAAAGTAATCAGGAGGGCTAAAAGAAGACATGAGGTTGCCTTGGCAGTCAAAGTGAAGGATAATCCAAAGAGCTTTTACAGGTATATTAAGAGCAAAAGGATTGTAAGGGATAAAATTGGTCCTCTTGAAGATCAGAGTGGTCGGCTATGTGCGGAACCAAAGGAAATGGGGAAGATCTTAAATAGGATTTTTGCGTCTGTATTTACTAAGGAAACTGGCGTGAAGTCTATGGAATTGAGGGAAACAAGTAGTGAGATCATGGAAACTGTACAGATCGAAGAGGAGGAGGTCCTTGCTGTCTTGAGGAAAATTAAAGTGGATAAATCCCCGGGACCTGACAGGGTGTTCCCTCGGACCTTGAAGGAGACCAGTGTTGAAATTGCAGGGGCCCTGGCAGAAATATTTAAAACGTCGCTGTCTACAGGTGAGGTGCCGGAGGATTGGAGAGTGGCTCATGTTGTTCCGTTGTTTAAAAAAGGATCGAAAAGTAATCCGGGAAATTATAGGCCGGTAAGTTTAACGTCGGTAGTAGGTAAGTTATTGGAGAGAGTACTAAGAGACAGAACCTACAAGCATTTGGATAGACAGGGACTTATTAGGGAGAGTCAACATGGCTTTGTGCGTGGTAGGTCATGTTTGACCAATCTATTGGAGTTTTTCAAGGAGGTTACCAGGAAAGTGGATGAAGGGAAGGCAGTGGATATTGTCTACATGGCAGAAAATGGTTCGGCACAGCCAAGAAGGGCCAAAAGGCCTGTTTCTGTGCTGTAGTTTCTATGGTTCCATGGTATGAAGAAAAATGCAGTTTAATCTGGCAGATAGTAAAAACATACTGAGACTCAGACATTATTTGGAAAGCAGATGTCAATGCAGAAGTAGATCAGCCTTGAAGGCCCTGTGGAAATGAAGGGTAACAGCATGAGAAAAGGAACCAGCAGCTCTGATGGACTTCAGTCTTTCAGCCTGCTTTCTGCACATTTAATTAATAAACAGAGTAGCTGCATCTTGGGCAACTGAGTCACAAGCACTGCCAAATATTATAGCATTAGATATCGAAGATTATATGTATCACCTGCTCCCATCACCATGACTGCATGATACTGTATGGCAATTGTTGAGGCACTGTCTAACAATAAGCAATTCTGCTTGCCTGGCAGGGTTTAAAAAACTACATACGGTATCTGAGCTGCTTTGTCATGTATAAATGAACTGGCTGAAAGAATGTCATTCCTAATCTGAAGCTTAGGATTTTAGAAAATAGCATTGTGTAATCATTGAAATGTAAAAGAAAACGTAGTACTCACTGTTACTTTTCTGGAGCCAGTAAATAGGCGAGTGATTACAGAGGCTGTCAATGTGCTCTCCCAAAGGTAGCAGGTCCACATTGCTTTTACTACGTATCTCAAGATACAATCTGGAGAACTCAGTTTCATTTCTCCACATCAACAGCTGCTTGAACTAAAATAAGAAACAGCAAATATTTGTGGTGTGTACATCCTACCTCTGCGCTATTTAAATCGTCCACTGGCTTCCTATCGCCCCATTTATTGATTTCAAAATCCTCTTAACCTTCAGCATTGTTTCTGATATACACACTAGTTCCCTGCAAAATATTCTCTTCTTTAACCATTGACTTTGGTCTTCTTGCTTAACTCGCACTGTGCACAATATGGCTTTTCTTTTCCTTCTAAGGCACCTCAGTGTAATTGGGTCTTGGTTACACCGGCGGCTGAGATGTCTAAAATGGCTTCTTTGTATGTTATATAAAATGGCTTTTCTGTAATGATAACTGTGATGTAAGGAGTTCTCTCTCTCCCTGCTTGTTTGGGTTATATTATTGATAAGAGTAAGAATGAACCAATGAGTCTCCATATTATTCTATCTGCATGTGTGGGAACCTGGGTGAGTGCGCAGGCTTTTTGGGAGGAGAACCGAAGAGGAAGGATGTGCTAGACGTGCTCTGGTCAACCACCGTGATTGGTCCCAGGCGGTGGGTCGAGGGGGTCGGAGAAGATCGCATGGTGGAAAGAAGGCCCCGTTAGTTGAGCTCCAACGGTTGTGCATGAAGTGGTTGAACTCTGATAAGTTTGGCACCTTTTACTTGCCTTTTATATTGTATCTCTATTAATTACATAGTTCCAGTAAGATCTATAAAGTGTAATCTGTAAATCGTCGTGTGCTGTCTGATATTTGATGTGTGAATTTGAACCAAGGTGCATTACACAGCAACTACGCAAACCTGAGACATCGTTTGGCGGGTGGACGGGGTTTCCCCTAGATAAACACGAGCCCTGAGTGTTACATCAGTATGAAGCACTATTTTGATGCTATTTTTTTTGCTTCAAGGAACACAGAAAATTGGATTGAAGGCAAGTAAGGGACAATACTTTGATTCATTAGCCTTTTCTTTCAGTCCAACAATCTTCTAATCACAGCTCATCACTCCTATTCAGGCTTAATTCTCCGATCCATTGCATCTCCCATTGAAACTCATCTCTCTCGTATTCCAGCTTTCAAAATGGAAAACTCTGTTCGTCAACTCTCTCTCTCATTCATCCCTGTTGCCCACCAGTTTCACGCGGTAATTTATTCTGTTTTTCACTTTTGACATTACTTTTACTGAGTGATAAACAAAATGAGAGCATTAAGCATACCTAAGGAGGAAGAGATGCCAGCTCAGTGAAGCTGCAAATAAAGGATTCCTTGCACATGGAACATGCAGAGCTAGGAGATGTCACAAACAATGGGTAAGGTTGAAACTCAGCATTCCTAACACATCTGGCCAGAATTGTGTAAAGTTAAACAGCTGGTGGAAGAAGAGGCTTGAGGAACATCCCCATCCTCGACAATGACAGGGCCCGGCGTGCGAGTGCTAAAGGTCAGCACAATTATGTTGTGGTATCACAGAGTTTACAGTTCCAGTGACCCAGGTTCAATTCCCACTGCTGCCTGTAAGGAGTTTGTACATTCACCCTGTGACTGTGTGGGCTTCCTGTGGGCGCTCTGGTGTCCTCCCACAGTCCAAAGATGTCTTGGGTGGTAGGTTAGTTGGTCATTGTAAATTGTCTCGTGATTAGGCTAAGGTTAAATCGGGGGTTGCTGGGCAGCATGGCCTATTCCACATTGTATCTCAAAAAATAAATAAATAAACAGCAAGGCGGAGGTGATCACAAACTTGTTCGGCCAGAAGTGCTGAACAGTTGTTCCATCTTGGCTTTGACCTCATATTATCAAAGGCAGTTTCCAACCAATTATATTCCCTCACATTGTATCAAGAGGCAAGTGAGAAAATTGGTACCAGGACAACATACATGCTGGACACCAAATGCAGCATGGGACCAGACAACATTCCAGCTGCAGAACTCAAACCTGATCTTTGAAACCACGTGCTCCTCACTAAACTGTTCATCCCTCCGACAAACAAGCAAGTCCTGTTCACACAAAGCAGTACAAGTCCATTCTGGCTAATTACTGCACATTCAGTCCACTTGGCAAAGCAATGCAAGTTGTCATTGACAGACTGATTCAATGGCATTTACCTGCCCATAACCTATTCACTGGTGCCAGTCTGGGGTTCAGCAGATCACTTAGTCCAGACTTCATCTTAAACAGTCCAAACGTTCATTAAAGGGCTGAATTACAAAGGTGAAGTGATATCAAGATAGCATTTGCTCAAGTGCTGTAGCCAGTTGCCCTGCCAAGTGTGTATGTATGTAATATATTTATTTTTTTTTCAACTCCCATCTTCCGTTCCTCCTGATCATTTAGTCCTCAGCCAATCGGGTTTCCACTGTCCCCCCTTGTTTAAAATTGTATTCCAACTGAGCAATAGGTGCAGGCAGGTAGTGCAGGAGTTGCTCCCCCCCCCATTTTAAATAGATATACTGTAGAAACTAACTGAGGGGTGGCCTCCCAAAGGAAGGCAGCCATGTCAAAGTTTGTGATATCACAGCTATATTTGTTGCGTAGGAAGAGAGAAAAGGATGAGGGAAGCTAAAGTGATAGGAGATTCCATTATGATGGGAGCAGGTAAATGTTTTTGTGACCAAAAACAAGGTGTGTTGCCTCCTTGAGCAGCTGCAGGACATTTAAAAAGGATAGGATTAAATGGCCAGAGACCATGGTCTATATTGGTATGAAAGACATAGATAAAAGGAGAATTAATCTGTGATAACATGAATTGAGAGAGCTAGATAATATATTCCCTAGAGTATTTCTGGTGCCCTTTAGTGTGGTACTGGAAATGGAGAATAGGTCAGATGAATATGCGACTGAAGGGACAGTGTAGGAGTGACAGCTTTGGATTTGTGGACCACTGGTACTGTTTCTGGGAAAGGTGGCACCTGTACAAGATGGACAAGTTGTACTAAACTGAAACAGGACTAACGCCCTGGTGGGAATGTTTGCTACTGATCTTAGCGAGGGGTTAGGTAAGGAAATGGGGCACAAAGTGGATGTACATTTCAGGGGATGTTCCAGTCAAACATTGAAAAGAAAAGGTGGTCAGCCCAGTAGGCATATCAGACATGGACAGGATAATGAACACTGGAGGAATGCAGAGCTAAACTGCATCTACAAACCCCATTTCCAGAAAAGTTGGGATATTTTCCAAAATGCAATAAAAACAAAAATCTGTGATATGTTAATTCATGTGAACCTTTATTTAACTGACAAAAGTACAAAGAAAAGATTTTCAATAGTTTTACTGACCAACTTAATTGTATTTTGTAAACATACACAAATTTAGAATTTGGTGGCTGCAACACACTCAACAAAAGTTGGGACAGAGGCATGTTTACCATTGTGTTACATCACCTTTCCTTTTAATAACACTTTTTAATCGTTTTGGAACTGAGGATACTAATTGTAGTAGATTTGCAATTGGAAATTTTGTCCATTCTTGCTTGATATAAGACTTCAGCTGCTCAACAGTCCGTGGTCTCCGTTGTCTGATTCTCCTCTTCATGATGCGCCATACATTTTCAATAGGAGATAGATCTGGACTGGCAGCAGGCCAGTCAAGCACACGCACCCTGTGTCTACAAAGCCACGCTGTTGTAGCCCGTGCAGAATGTGGTCTGGCATTGTCCTGCTGAAATAAGCATGGACGTCCCGGGAAGAGACGTCGCCTTGATGGCAACATATGTCTCTCTAAAATCCTAATGTACGCCTCAGAGTCAATGGTACCTTCACATACATGCAACTCACCCATGCCGTGGGCACTGATGCACCCCCATACCATCACAGATGCTGGCTTTTGCACCTTTCACTGATAACAATCTGGATGGTCGTTTTCATCTTTGGCACGGAGAACTCGACGCCTGTTTTTTTCCGAAAACTAGCTGAAATGTGGACTCATCTGACCACAGCACACGGTTCTACAGTCTTTTGGTCCATGTGAGATGAGCTCGGGCCCAGAGAACTCGCCGGCGTTTCTGCATAGAGTTGATGTATGGCTTCCTCCTTGCGTAATACAGTTTCAAGTTGCATTTCTGGATGCAGTGACGGACTGTGTTGAGTGACAATGGTTTTCCGAAGTACTCCCGAGCCCAGGTGGCTGTAATTGTCACAGTAGCATGACGGTTTCTTAGGCAGTGCCGCCTGAGGGCTCGAAGATCACACGCATTCAACAGTGGTTTCCGACCTTGCCCTTTACACACTGAGATGTCTCTGAATTCTTTGAATCTTTTCACAATATTATGTACTGTAGATGTTGAAAGGCCTAAGTTCTCTGCAATCTTGCGTTGAGAAATGTTCCCTTTGAACTGACTAACAATTCTTTCACGAATTTTGGCACAAAGGGGTGAGCCACGACCCATCCTTGCTTGCAAAGACTAAGCCTTTGATGGATGCTACTTTTATACTCAGTCATGATACCTCACCTGCTACCAATTAGCCTGCTTAATGTGGAGTCTTCCAAACCGGTGTTACTTGAATATTCTGTGCACTTTTCAATCTTATTTTAACTCACCCCAACTTTTGTTGAGTGTGTTGCAGCCATCAAATTCTAAATTTGTGTATATTTACAAAATACAATTAAGTTGGTCAGTAAATCTATTGAAAATCTTTTCTTTGTACTTTTGTCAGTTAAATAAAGGTTCACGTGAATTAACATATCACAGATTTTTGTTTTTGTTGCATTTTGGAAAATATTCCAACTTTTCTGGAAATGGGGTTTGTATTTCAATATAAGAAATCTGACTGGTAAGACAGGTGAACTTCAAGCGTTAGAAACAAGAGGTTGCAGATTCTGGAATTTGGAGCCAACAAGAATCTGCTGGAAAAACTCAGCGGGGTGAGCTGCATTTGTGAAAGTAAAAGAATTCTTGATGTTGCGGGTTGAAATTCTGCATCAAGACTGACATCCATCAGGAGGACTTAGAGTATTAATCAGCACATGGATCAGTACATACTCAGTTCTGCAGATGCTGGAAATCACACAAACACCACCACCAGATTCATTTTTTTCCTGCCCTTTACCTTTTCCATCTATTACCTCCCAGCTTCTTACTTCATCCCCCTCACCCTTCTGTCTTATTCTGGTGTTATCCCCCTTTCTTTGCAGTCCTGATGAAGAGTCTTGGCCTGAAACAGTGGTGGGGTTAGGGTTAGGGTGAGGAGAAGATGTACAAGCTGGGAGGTGATAGGTGAAGCCAGGAGAGTGGAGGGGGATGAAGTAAGAAGCTGGGAGGTGATAGGTGAAGCCAGGTGAGAAGGGGAGGGGAATGAAGTAAGAAGCTGGGAGATGATAGGTGAAGCCAGGAGAGTGGAGAGTGATGAAGTAAGAAGCTGGGAGCTGATAGGTGAAGCCAGGAGAGTGGAGAGTGATGAAGTAAGAAGCTGGGAGGTGATAGGTGAAGCCAGGTGAGAAGTGGAGGGGGATGAAGTAAGAAGCTGGGAGATAATAGATGGAAAAGGTAAAGGGCAGAAAAAAAATGAATCTGACAAGAGTGGAGAGTGGACTATGGAAGACAGGGAAGTGGGAGGGTCATCAGGAGGCAGTGACAGGTGAGAAGAGGAGAAAAGATGATGGGGTGGGAGGGGCAGAGTGGGGAATTGAAGAATAGGGGAGGGGGAAGATTACTGGCCATTGGAAAAAATCAATTTTCATGACATCTGGTTGGAGGCTACCGAGATGGAATAGTTGCTGCTCCAACCCAAGAGTGGTCTCTTCATGGCAGTAGAGGAGGCCACGGACTGAAACATTAGCCACAAGGAAATGCTGCTTTTTGCAGATGGAGCGGAGGTGCTTGGCAAAACAGTCCCCATTCTGTGTTGGGTCTCACAAATGTAAAGCAATCCGCATGGCAGGACTTTCATATGATGAAAGACTGAATGAACTAGGCTTATACTCATTGGAATTTAGAAGATTGAGGAGGGATCTGATTGAAACGTATAAAATCCTAAAGGGATTGGACAGGCTAGATGCAGGAAGATTGTTCCCGATGTTGGGGAAGTCCAGAATGAGGGGTCACAGTTTAAGGATAAAGTGGAAGCCTTTTAGGACCGAGATTAGGAAAAACTTCTTCACACAGAGAGTGGTGAATCTGTGGAATTCTCTGCCACAGGAAACAGTTGAGGCCAGTTCATTGGCTATATTTAAGAGGGAGTTAGGTATGGCCCTTGTGGCTAAAGGGATCAGGGGGTATGGAGGGAAGGCTGGTGCAGGGTTCTGAGTTGGATGATCAGCCATGATCATACTGAATGGCGGTGCAGGCTTGAAGGGCCGAATGGCCTACTCCTGCACCTGTTTTCTATGTTTAACAGATAGAGTAGATGACCACAACAGAGTCACATGTGATGTATTGCCTCATCTGGAAGGACTGTTTGGGCCTTGAATGAAGGTGAATGGGCAGGTGTAGCACTTCTTCCATTTACCGGAATAAGTGCCAAAAGGGAGATCAGTGGGGAAGGACGAATGGACAAGGGAATCATGGAGAGAGCAATCCCAGCAGAGAAGGGGAAGGAGATAAAGATGTGTTTAATGGTAGGGTCCCACTGAAGAGTACAATGTTATTGTTGATATAGAGGCTTAGTTGAAGGGAGGGCAGACGTGGGAGCTCTGCATTCAGCTGGGGTGGGGTGTGAATGTAAAAGAAGAGGTAGGCTTGGAATATTGATTAATAAATCCATTACCACAGAAATGAGATGAAACATATCTCAGAAGGCACTTTAAATGAGGCCATAGAAAACAAAAGGAATTCCTAACTTCAATGGGAAATAGAGGACATGCCTAGGCAAATTTCACAGAAGATTCCCCTCAGCAGAGGCTAAAGGGAGATCTGATAGAGGTTTATAAGATTATGAGAAGCATAAATAGAGGAGAGCTGGTATGTTTTCCCATGGATGAAATAGCTGAGATATTTGAGAGGGGGTAAGTTTAAAGGAGATGTGCGAGACACATTTTTTTTTGCAGAGAGATTTCTGGGTGCCAAGGATGAACTGCCAGGGCTGGTGTTGAAGTCAAATGTGACAGAGGTGTTTCGGAGGCTCTCAGATAGGCACATGAATCTGCAAAGAACGGAGGGATACGGACAACATGCAAACACAAGGGAATAGACCATAAGGTATAGGAGCAGAATTAGGCCAGTTGGCCCTTTTTCCTTGTCCTCAACCCCAGTTCCTGGCCTTCTCCCCATAACCTTTGATATCGTGTCCAATCAAGAACCTAACAAGCTCTGTCTTAAATATACCCAACAACCTGGCCTCCACAGCTGCCTGTGGTAACAAATTCTATAAATTCACCACTCTCTGACTAAAAAAATTTCTCCCATCTGTTTTAAATGGATGCCCCTCTAGCCTGAGGTTGTACCCTCTTGTCCTAGACTCCACGACCATGGGAAACATCCTGTCCGTATCTACTCTGTCTAGGCCTTTCAGCATTCACAAGTTTTCAATAAGATCCCCCCCTTACCCTTCTAAATTCCAGCGAGCACAGACCCAGAGCCATCAAACGTTCCTCATATTATAACCCTTTCATTCCTGGAATCATCCTTGTGAGCCTCCTCTGAACCCTCTCCAATGCCAGCACTGTTACACAGGGGCATTGGGAGCAGACCCAAGTGCAAGACCCAGACACTGAAGTACTAGGAACAGGACTAGGTTTGTCAAGAAAGCAAGGGAAGAAACGACGCTGGACATTGACACAGACCCTGGTCGAGACTAGGATTCAGGGCCTGGGCTAGGACATGGGCTAGAAGCATGGGACCAGGACGTGGAACTGGGAACAAGGAGCCTGGACTAGGAACTCGGAACTCCGGAACCAGAGCCTGGACAAGGACCATGAACCTGGATCTTGGTTGGGACTTGGAACTGGACCCAGGATCTAGGCAAGGACAAGACATGGCTACAGGACTGGACGTGGAACTCCTGCACAGGACAAGTCACATGGACAGGACAAGAACATAAAGCCTTGACTTGGACAGGACAAGGTTCTAGGATGTGGCTTGGGCTAGACCCCAGATCTAGGCAAGGACAAGAGGTGGCTACAGGAGAGGACAAGGAATCCCAGCACAGGACGAGGTACTCCAGCACAGGACGAGGAATCTCCATCACCGGGCTGGGCAAGGAAAGCCTGGACTGGATAAGGAACCAGAACTGGATGAGGACACAAAGCTCAGATTTGGACAAGGCTGGAACACGGCACCCGGACTTGGTCTTGGAACACAGGAACAGAGCCCTGGACTGGAGCACAGGAACACAGAGCCATGGACCCCTCCTTGGGAACAGGACATAGGGCTAGGACTCATACACAGACACAGACACTAAACACAGGGATACAAAGAGACAGTTCCAAACTTGAGTTATCTATCTAACCCAACAATAGATAGTTCCTTATCTTGGCATGGCAAGGCTCCAGTCTCACTCCGGTGGTTGAACTTGACAGCAATGCAGGCAAAAGACACAGGCAAGGATTCATCTGTCTGTCTGTCTGTCTGTCTGTATCTTGTTTTACGGCAGTTGGCATCCAGCTTAATAGTGCATTACCACCACCCTCTGCTCCGGAATGTGCACTAGACATACATTCTAAATCCCTTCACCCAATCGCACGCGTGTATATATATATCTTCACCCTCCCATCTTTGACCATCCTAGTATCCTATTCCTGTTTATCCGTCATATCCTATAAAAAAACCCCTGTACCCCTTAAAAATGCTAAAAATACCCGGACTTGTGCTCTCTCACCCATGCCCAGCAACCCTTTTAGTGTGAATTCCTGCACCCCCAACTCCCTTAATTTATTTCTCATCATCTCTCTCTGTCTCCCACACTTCCTGCAACTCAGAACTACATGTTCTACTGACTCCTCTTCCTGACATTCCTCACACAATCCTGTCTGGTGTTTCCCTATCATTTTCAATGTTTTGTTTAATGCACAATGCCCCAGCCTTAACCTAGTCCACACAACTTCCTCTCTTCTGTTTCCATTACCTACCCTAGTACCTGCAACACTCTTTTGTATTTGATATAAATGCCTCCCTTTCCCCTCCCTGTCCCATCTTTCTTGCCACATTCAGTTGACTTTTTCCCAGATTACACACTTAACCTCTGCTTTACTGATACTAATGTGCATTTCCACATTTTCTTTCTTTAACGCCCTCTTTGCCAACTCATCCACCCTCTCATTCCCCTTCACCCCTACATGTGCTGGAACCCATAGAAATTTTACCTGACCTCCCTGATTTGCAATTCTTGTAACTAACTGAAGGACTTCACAAAGTACATCTTGCCGACTGTTTGGTGAAAAGACCTTAAAACTTGCTAGAACTGAGGATGAATCTGAACATATCAATGCTTTGACTTGTCTGGCTTTCTGCACCCATTGCAATGCAACCAACACCGCCAGCATCTCCACTGTCAACACCCCTAACTTATTAGATGTTCTTCTGCTGATTCCAATTTCTTTTGCTGGTATAACCACCCCAAACCCTGTCACTCCTGTTTCAGGTTCCTTCGCACCATCCGTATAAATGTGAGTATAATCACTATACTTTTCCATCACATGACAGTTAAATGCATTTACCAAATCTGTTTTATATCTTTCTTTCCTTTTTACCTCTAACAAATGCCAGTCTATGTCAGGCCATACAAGCTTCCATGGAGCTACAACCGGATAAACTACTGAAGGACTTATCCTCAGATCAAACACTCCACATTCTTTCGCGATATCATTCCCTACCCGACTAAAGGTATCCCTCTGAAACCTCCCATTTTCCCAGCACTCCTGCAACACTCCTTTAGTAGGGTGAGAATCATTGTGCCCCTGCAAGTTAGCCCAGTAGTTTGCCATCAGTTGCATCCTTCTTAGTTCCAAAGGCATTATTCCCATTTCTACCTGTAGGGCTGACACTGGTGACGTTTTAAAAGCCCCACTGCACACTCTCAAAGCCTGAGCCTGAATCACATCCAGTTTCCTTATAAGAGACCTAGCTGCTGATCCATATACTATATTTCCATAGTTCAACACAGATCTCACTAAAGCCACATACATTCTCTTCAAAGCTGAACAATTTGCTCCCCATTCCCTACCAAACATCTCATCACATTTCCTACTTTTTTACATTTCTCCTCAACTTTCCTAATATGGTCTGTCCATGTTAATCGTGAATCAAATATAACTCCCAGAAATTTAAATAATGCAACCCTTTCTAATTCAACCCCATACATCCTTAACTTCTTCCCTACCTCAACACTTTTCCTGGTAAAAAATACAGTCTGAGTTTTATCGACTGAAAATCTACATCCCCAGTCATAACCCCACTCCACCACTTCATCAATTGCTTCTTGTAGTTTCCTGATTATATGGTCCATGTTCCTGCCTCTTTTCCACAAGGCCCCATCATCTGCAAACAATGACCTACCTATATCCACTGGTACCTTTGTGAAGACATCATTGATGATAATGATGAAAAGTAATGGGCTAATCACACTACCTTGAGGTGTGCCATTTTCCACTATGTACTGTTTTGATAATTCTGATCCAATCCAAACTTGAATTTTTCTACCAAACAAAAAATCTTTAATCCAATTAACAACTCTCCCACCAACCCCCATCTTGTGCAGTTTAATTAATAATCCTTCCTTCCACATCATATTACAAGCTTTTTCAATGTCAAAGAACACTGCCACTACTGACTCTCTATTTGCCTGGGCCTTCCTTATTTCAGTCTCTAACATTATCACTGAGTCCATGGAATTCCTTCCCTTTCTAAAACCACTCTGATAACTTGCCAGCATTCCTCTCTTCTCAAGCTCATACGATAACCTTTCTGTTATCATCCTTTCCATTATCTTACATATACTTGATGTTAATGCAATTGGTCTGTAGCTAGTGGGTTTTAACGGATCCTTGCCAGGCTTCCTTATTGGAATTACTACTGCTTCTTTCCATGCACTTGGTAATCTTCCCTCCTCCCACACTCTGTTATAAAAATGCAGCAACTTCAAGAGCGCTCCTTCTCCTAGATTTTTTAGCATCACAGAGCATATCAGATCTTTCCCTGGGGAGGTTGGTCTCGATCTCTTTATTGCTCTCACCATTTCTGCTAATGTAAATGGATCATCAATTATATTATCTGTCCCTTCCCTCCTGTTTAACACATCTGGGTGTTGGCTCATTATTCTTTCCCTTCTTCTTCTCCCTTCTTCAGACAAATTTTCTGAACTGTGTATCAGTACAAATGACTTGGCCATGATCTCAGCCTTATCCCTACTGGAGACTGCAGTTTCCTCCTCAGATATCATTACTGGATATTCCCATTCCCTTCTATCTCCTCCCATCCTCTTAATCATTCCCCATATCTCTCCTACAGGTGTTGTTCTTCCTATCTTGTCGTAAAAACTCCTCCAACTTACCCTTTTAGCTTGATGTATAGTTCTTCTCACCACTGCCTGTGCTTTCTTATATTGAACCAAGTGCTGCATATTATGGGTTCTTTTAAATAGCCTGAATGCTCTATTTCTGTTTTTTACAGCCTGACAACATTCCTCTGTCCACCATGGTACCAGTTTTCTATTCATCCTATTTTTACTCCTAGGTATAGATCCTTCTGCTGCCATGATAATTGCTGAAGTCACCTGACTGTTTAATTCATCTACATTTCCAGAAATATCAATCTTTGTCAACCCTTCTTCACTCAACTTCTGGAACTTACCCCAATCAGCTTTTCCAAACACCCACTTTGGGGTTCCGCCACCTGGTCTTACTTCAACTCTTTCACCCACTGAACACAAAACTGGGTAGTGATCACTGCCTACTGTTGAAGCAGTCCAAACTCCCCAGTTACTAATGCCAGCCAAGGTATTAGACACTAACGTAATATCTAACACTGACTCAGTTCCTGTTGTTATATCTATCCTTGTGCCTCTACCATCATTCATACACACCAAATCCCTTTCTTCCATCAAATCTTCAATTACCTTTCCATTTGGATCTGTAATCTGATCCCCCCATATTGTGCTATGAGCATTGAAAGCTGCACACCACACTACTTTATGTCTGTTTTGTCCTTGTATCTTTAATAGGCTGTCCAATTCCAACCTTTTACATGGATTGTAGTAGTTAATTATAACCACTCCCTCCCCTCTCTCCCACACTTCCACCACTATGTATTCCTGATCATCTCCTTTCTCCAGTACCCTATATGGTATACCTTGCTTGATTAACATAGCACAACCCCCTCCTCCCCCTAGATTTCTATCTTTCCTTATCATTGTATACCCATATACCACAAAGTCTAAAGTTGGTTTCAACCAAGTTTCCTGAATACACACTACATCCGGTTTTACAACCATTTCTTTAATAAAGTGCTTGAATTCCTGGCTATTGGCCAGTAAGCTCCTTGCATTCCATTGTAAAAGAATCACCATAATTAGTATTAATCAACACATGACACTTCCTGGCTTGACTGATTACTGAGGTTCTCCCTCACTTCCTCCCATGTCAGTCCTACTAATCCTAAATGGTTTACTGCTGCTTTATCCTGAACCTCCTTTGAAACCTCTGCAATGTCAGCACATCCTTTCTTCGATAAGGGGCCTAAAACTGCTCATAGTACTCCAAGTGAGGCCTCACCAATGCCTTGTAAACCTCGATGACAGGTAGGCTGGTGCCAGTGATGCATTCCAATACTTGTGCTGAATTTAAAGGAATATCCTACAGTCTACACACAAGGAACTGGATTATAACGGATAGCAGGAGCATTGGTCGACCTTCTCCATCGGAGAGGGTGCTGAAGTCACCTTTAGTAGGAATCTTCCCACTCTTGGTGTGTGATTGTGCCTAAGACTTTTTCACAGAACTGTAATAATTTTATGTATTACACTGTACTGCTGCTGCAACAATATTTCATGCCATATGTATGTGATGATAAACCTGATTCTGATAAGGGTCTCTATTGTGGACTGTGGGTAGGAAGGGGGCAGGGAGAGGGGAATCATGGATGGGAAAGGGAAGGGAGAGGGGAGGGAGTGGGAAGCACCAGAGAGACGTTCTACAATGATCAATAAACTAATTGTTTGGAATCAAATGAGCTTGCCTGGTACCTCAGGGCTGGGTGTGCCTGCACTCGCCCCAACGCCCACCCCCACCCCAACACTCCTTCTCTCTCACCTGTCCCACAACCCTCCCATGGTGCACCAACCTCGCTATTCCCAACATCCTTTGCTCCTGCCAGAGTTACAAACTTGCTCTCCACTCCCCGTTGACAAACACGTAACTGTGCAAAAGTTTTTATATGCACTGTGAGGTTCACCTTGGTCTGGAGGAACTTTGTCTTGTTCGGCAGTATACATGTGTATGGTTGAATGACAATGAACATGAACGAATTCGGGAAGTTGTGAAGGAAGAAACAGTTGAAATATATTGATTTGTCTTCTCCCTTTACAGGAAACTGGAAGCTGAACAAGTATGAACAGAAACTGCTAATTATTTGTAATTTGTAATTCTGTCGGAGCATTGTGAGGTCCACTGACAAGTGTTGTACAACAGAGGGACATGGATGTTGAAGTGAAGGCAGCCACACAAGATGAAAAGGAGGTGAAGTAGGTGTTTATCATGCTGACCTTCATCAGTCAGGACACTGAGTTTAGAAGTAGCAACGTGAGATTGTGTTTTTTTCTGTCATTGGTGAGTCGCACTTAGAGCTTACAGCTTTGGTCACCCTGTTTTTGGAGAAACATTGTCACGCTGTAGGGCGTGCAGAAGAGTTTTACAAGGATGCTATCTGATCCGGGGGGGGCGGGGCGGGGCGGGGGGTGCTGAGTTATATCGGGTGAGGCTGGATCTTTATTCTCTGGAGCACTGCAGAATGAGGGGTGACTATGAAAATGTATAAAATTTGAGGAGGATGGATATGGTGGACAGTCACATTTCTGAACCTGCAGTTGCAAAGTATATTAAATAAAAATTGTATCTGTTGTCTTCCTATCATTGGAAAGGATGGGGAATTAGAAGTCAATAATTCGGTAAATATGGTTTCTTTCTTATTTTCTGTGTTTCGGTAGTAAACGAAACTTGTTGATTTCTTATCCACCAAATTTACTGGCTTCACAAACGTAATTCCACACAATGTCATTATATGATTCAGCACAATTCAGAGTGACTGTGACCTCTTCACGTTTAGTCAGCCCCTTGCACCTAGACCCCACCCACTTAAGTTTCTTCCAAAATGATTTGGCCAGTGAAAGAGGAAACTCTGGTTCAGTGCGACTTGCCTCCTATCAGAAGACTCATCTTTGGTCATAGATCAAAGCATCGTTGTTTTTTTTGCAGCAGAAGCACATTTACTCCAGCAGTTCTGTTAAGCGTTGGGTTTAATGACTGCAACTCTTTATGTGCCTAATCAGCAGCAAACGCATCTGTCCAATCCCACCCTGTCTGAAAGAGCTGGGTTTAATTTGAGTCTTCCTGCCTCATCTCTCAGTCGTCTCTGAAGTTTGACTCAACACCCTAGCCCATCCACGTATTGTTAAATTGATCTGGATGCTAATATAGTGCAAAGTGGCTTTTAAATGTTCTGACCACCAAAATATATTAAATCAGTAGAAATTTTAACAATTGACCCTCTATAGGTGGGGAAATATTTCAGTGATTCGATATCAATCATTTTTATCTTATTTTTGTTTTGTTTCTGTGACCATGTTTTTGACGCTAGTGCCCTCTCAGCCCAAATTTCCTATATTTCTTCAAAACAGTGTCAAAAAATCTACTACATCCTCTCAGATGTCATCTTGTACACTGTCATGAAGTGTTGGCCAAGACTGGAATGGCAGAGAAAGCCATGGTTTTCTGTGATACCCATTAGCTCACAACTAGAGCACCATATCACTAAATGATTATGCCTTTGATATCGCTTCTCTTCAACAATCTTTAGTTTTTGCTGCTACCTTATACTGTACTGTATGTCATGGTTCACCTACCACCTCAATCGATTTATTTTTAAAATTTATTTATTGTGATACAATGTGGAACAGGCCTTTCAATCTGTGCCACCCAGCAAACCCCGATTCAATCCGAGCCTAATCATGGGACAATTTACAATGACCAATTAACCTGCCAATCAGTAGGTCCTTGAACAGTGGGAGGAAACCGGAGCACCCGGAGGAAACCCACACGGTTGCAGGGAAAACGTACAAACTCCTTACAGGCAGCGTTTAGGTCTGAACCCTTGCCATCTGTACTGTAAAGTGTAATGCTAACCACTATGTGACCCTGCCACCCTATTCACTGGTGTTTCTGTTCTTCATTTCCCCTGATTAATGATCTGGTTTGTCTTCGTCTTTCCAGAACAAAATCTCAAGGGATACTAAGACCTGGTTCCTGAATACACTGGCCCGCTTCCTCAGAGAAAGGATGACATTCAAGAAGGCCAGGTGGTAATTACAACAACGCAAAGAAGGAGGCACAAAAAGTAGACGTAGAGATACCCCACCTGTCACTTCAGACAGCCAAGTAATGGACCTCTGTGAAAAGCTTAACTCGGATGTTGTCAGCAGATCTGCATCAGACAAAAATGGTTCAAAGTTCGATGTTGTCAAGGATGATGAACAACCACCGGAAAGAAACGATTCAACTCAAAGATTATAAAACCATAAGACAAAGGAGCAGAAGTCGGCCATTCAGCCCATCGAGTCTGCTTCGCCATTTTATCATGAACTGACGCATTCTCCCATTTAGTCCCACTCCCCTGCCTTCTCACCATAGCCCTTGATGCCCTGGCCACTCAGATACCGATCAATCTCTGCCAAACAGCTGCAGGGATGTGGACTACAAATTACAACTGGAAATAGAAAAGGCTTGTCAGAAGGGCAGTGTTATGATAATTGTGGGGGATTTTAACATGCGAGTAGATTGGGAAAACCAGGTCAGCACTGGATCTCAAGAGAGAGAATTTGTAGAATGTCTGCGAGATGGCTTTTTAGAACAGCTTGTTGTTGAGCCTACTAGGAGATCGGCTGTACTGGATTGGGTATTGTGTAATGAACCGGAGGTGATTGGAAAGATTGAGGTGAAGGAACCCTTAGGAGGCAGTGGTCATAACATGATTGAGTTCTCTGTGAAATTAGAAAAAGAGAAGCCGAAATCTGATGTGTCGGTGTTTCAGTGGAGTAAAGGAAACTACAGTGGCATGAGAGAGGAACTGGCCAAAGTTGACTGGAAAGAGACACTGGCGGGAAAGACGGCAGAGCAGCAGTGGCTGGAGTTTATGCGAGAAATGAGGAATGTGCAAGACAGGTATATTCCAAAAAAGAAGAAATTTTCGAGTGGAAAAAGGATGCAACCGTGGTTGACAAGAGAAGTCAAAGCCAAAGTTAAAGCTAAGGAGAGGGCATACAAGGAAGCAAAAATTAGTGGGAAGACAGAGGATTGGAAAGTTTTTAAAACCTTACAAAAGGAAACCAAGAAGGTCATTAAGAGAGAAAAGATTAACTATGAAAGGAAACTAGCAAATAATATCAAAGAGGATACTAAAAGCTTTTTCAAGTATATAAAGAGTAAAAGACAGGTGAGAGTAGATATAGTAGATAGAAAATGATACTGGAGAAATTGTAATGGGAGATGAGGAGATGGCAGAGGAACTGAACAAGTATTTTGCATCAGTCTTCACTGAGGAAGACAGCAGGATACCAGACACTCAAGGGTGGCAGGGAAGAGAAGTGTGCGCAGTCACAATTATGACAGAGAAAGTACTCAGGAAGCTGAATAGGCTAAAGATCGATAAATCTCCAGGACCAGATGGAATGCACCCTCGTGTTCTGAAGGAAGTAGCTGTGGAGATTGCGGAGGCATTAGCGATGATCTTTCAAAAGTCGATAGATTCTGGCATGGTTCCGGAAGACTGGAAGATTGCAAATGTCACTCCGCTATTTAAGAAGGGGGCAAAGAAGCAAAAAGGAAATTATAGACCTGTTAGCTTGACATCCGTGGTTGGGAAGTTGTTGGAGTCGATTGTCAAGGATGAGGTTACAGAGTACCTGGAGGCATATGACAAGATAGGAAGAACTCAGCATGGATTCCTTAAAGGAAAATCCTGCCTGACAAACCTATTACAATTTTTTGAGGAAATTACCAGTAGGCTAGACAAGGGAGATGCAGTGGATGTTGTATATTTGGATTTTCAGAAGGCCTTTGACAAGGAGCCACACATGAGGCTGCTTAACAAGATAAGAGCCCATGGAATTACAGGAAAGTTATATACGTGGATAGAGCGTTGGCTGATTGGCAGGAAACAGAGAGTGGGAATAAAGGGATCCTATTCTGGTTGGCTGCTGGTTACCAGTGGTGTTCCACAGGGATCAGTGTTGGAGCCGCTTCTTTTTACATTGTACATCAATGATTTGGATTATGGAACAGATGGCTTTGTGGCTAAGTTTGCTGATGATACGAAGATAGGTGGAGGGGCCGGTAGTGCTGAGGAAATGGAGAGTCTGCAGAGAGACTTGGATAGATTGGAAGAATGGGCAGAGAAGTGGCAAATGAAGTACAATGTTGGAAAGTGTATGGTTATGCACTTTGGCAGAAAAAATAAACGAGCAGACTATTATTTAAATGGGGAAAGAATTCAAAGTTCTGAGGTGCAACGGGACTTGGGAGTCCTCGTACAGGATTCCCTTAAAATTAACCTCCAGGTTGAGTCAGTAGTGAAGAAGGCGAATGCAATGTTGGCATTCATTTCTGGAGAAATAGAGTATAGGAACAGGGATGTGATGTTGAGGCTCTATAAGGCACTGGTGAGCCCTCACTTGGAGTACTGTGGGCAGTTTTGGTCTCCTTATTTAAGAAAGGATGTGCTGACGTTGGAGAGGGTACAGAGAAGATTCACTAGAATGATTCCGGGAATGAGAGGGTTAACATATGAGGAACGTTTGTCTGCTCTTGGACTGTATTCCTTGGAGTTTAGAAGAATGAGGGGAGACCTCATAGAAACATTTCGAATGTTAAAAGGCATGAACAGAGTGGATGTGGCAAAGTTGTTTCCCATGATGGGGGAGTCTAGTACGAGAGGGCATGACTTCAGGATTGAAGGGCGCCCTTTCAGAACAGAAATGCGAAAAAATTTTTTTAGTCAGAGGATGGTGAATCTATGGAATTTGTTGCCACGGGCAGCAGTGGAGGCCAAGTCATTGGGTGTATTTAAGGCAGAGATTGATAGGTATCTGAGTAGCCAGGGCATCAAAGGTTATGGTGAGAAGGCGGGGCAGTGGGACTAAATAGGATAAAATGGATCAGCTCATGATAAAATGGCGGAGCAGACTCGATGGGCCGAATGGCCTACTTCTGCTCCTTTGTCTTATGGTCTTATGGTCTTAAATATTTCTGCCAGGGCCCCTGCAATTTCAACACAAGTTTCCTTCAAGGTCCGAGGGAACACCCTGTCAGGTCCCGGGGATTTATCCACTTTAATTTTCCTCAAGGCAGCAAGCACCTCCTCCTTTTCGATCTGTACAGTTTCCATGATCTCACTACTTGTTTCCCTTAATTCCATAGGCTTCATGCCAGTTTCCTTAGTAAATACAGACGCAAAAGACCTACTTAAGATCTCCCCCATTTCCTTTGGTTCCGCACATAGAAACTTACTTACTTACTTACTTACTAAGTTTGCTTACTTTAGAAGTTACCTAGGGGTACCCTTAGCCCTCTATTTTTCTAAGCTCCATCTACCTATCCAGGAGTCTCTTAAAAGACCCTATTGTATTCACCTCCACCACCATCGCCGGCAGCCCATTCCACGCACTCACTACTCTCTGCATAAAAAACGTACCCGACATCTCCTCTGTACCTACTTCCAAGCACCTTAAAACTGTGCCCTCTTGTGCTAGCCATTTCAGCCCTGACTGAGGGAGGAAGGAGAAGATGGCAGCACGACATAGCTTGCAGCAGCCACTCCGGTGATGAATATCTGTTATCTGTCAAGTAGGGTGCCGTGCACAATTCTGATTTGATGGAAGCAGACGTGAGAGCCCGGAGGAACATCTGGTGAAACTTTTGCCTGCTTTGCTGCCGCTGCTCCTGTGTGATCCAGAATCTCCGGAGGGGAAGGCCCCAAGTCCTCGGC
Source organism: Mobula birostris (assembly GCF_030028105.1). Taxonomy (NCBI): domain Eukaryota; kingdom Metazoa; phylum Chordata; class Chondrichthyes; order Myliobatiformes; family Myliobatidae; genus Mobula; species Mobula birostris. The sequence continues at coordinate 38,767,608 of NC_092389.1, forward strand.
TTTGCTTGTTGCTCGGCGGCCGTGGCGGGGTCGAAGCGCTCGGCAGACGATGGTGCTCGGTGTTTGGTGTCGGAGAGCTGGTCGGAGGCTCGAAGTTTTCGGACGGACTCAGAGTCCGCTGCGGTCGGGTGCTTCCAATGGCGCTGCATCGGCAAGTTTGCGGCGCTTGGAGGTTCAGGGCAGGGAGAGTTTCTCCCTTCTACCACCTGCGTGAGATGATGGGGCTATGAGGACTTGAGACTTTTTTTATCGTGCCCATGGTCTGCTCTTTATCAAATTACGGTATTGCTTTGCACTGTTATAATTATGTGGTTTTGTCAGTTTTAGGCTTGGTTTGTCCTGTGTTTCTGTGATATCATTCTGGAGGAACACTCATTTTTTAATGCATGCATTTCAAAATGACAATAAACGAGGACTGAGTATCTTCATAATCTAATCTATCCATGCAACCTATCATCATCTTATACACCTCTATCAGGTCACCTATCCTGCTCCATCGCTCCAAGGAGAAAGAACACTGATCACCTGGAGTGGTCAAAGAACACTGAGGCTGTCAACAAGAAGGGTCAGAGCCGTCTCTATTTCCTGAGGAGACTGAGGTCCTTTAACATCTGTTGGACGATGCTGAGGATGTACTACGAGTCTGTGGTGGCCAGTGCTATCATGTTTGCTGTTGTGTGCTGGGGCAGCAGGCTGAGGGGAGCAGACACCAACAGAATCAACAAGCTCATTCGTAAGGCCAGTGATGTTGTGGGGATGGAACTGGACTCTTTGATGGTGGTGTCTGAAAAGTGGATGCTGTCCAAGTTGCATGCCATCTTGGACAATGTCTCCCATCCACTACATAATGTACTGGGTGGGCACAGGAGTACATTCAGCCAGAGATTCATTCCACCGAGATGCAGCACAGAGCGTCATAGGAAGTCATTCCTGCCTGTGGCCATCAAACTTTACAACTCCTCCCTTGGAGGGTCAGACACCCTGAGCCAACAGGCTCCTGGACTTATTTCCTGGCATAATTTACATATTACTAGTTAATTATTTATGGTTTTATATTTCTATATTTATACTGTATTCTTGGTTGGGGCAACTGTAACGAAAATCAATTTCCCTCGGGATCAATAAAATATGACGATGACTATGACTAAAAGGCCAAGTTTACTCAACCTATTCTCATAAGGCTTGCTCCCCAATCCAGGCAACATCCTTGTAAATCTCCTCTGCACCCTTTCTATAGTTTCCACATCCTTCCTGTAGCGAGGTGACCAGAACTGAGCACAGTACTCCAAGTGGGGTCTGACCAGAGTCTTATATAGCTGTAACCTTACCTGTCGGCTCATGAACTCAATCCCACGGTTGATGAAGGCCAATACACCGTATGCCCTCTTAACCACACAGTCAACCTGCGCCGCAACTTTGAGTGCCCAATGGACTCAGACCCCAAGAAACCTCTGATCTTCCACACTGCCAAGAGTCTTACCATTAATATAATATTCTGCCATCATATTTGACCTACCAAAATGAACCACCTCACACTTATAGACAATTGACAATAGGTGCAGGAGTAAGCCATTCGGCCCTTCGAGCCAGCACCGCCATTCACTGTGATCATGGCTGATCATCCACTATCAGTATCCAGTTCCTGCCTTATCCCCATAACCTTTGATTCTGCTATCCTTAAGAGCTCTATCCATCTCTTTTTTGAAAGCATCCAGAGACTTGGCCTCCACAGCCTTCTGGGGCAGAGCATTCCATATATCCGCCACTCTCTGGGTGGAAAAGTTTTTCTTCAACTCTGTTCTAAATGGCCTACCCCTAATTCTTAAACTGTGGCCTCTGGTTCTGGACTCACCCATCAGCGGGAACATGCTTCCTGCCTCCAGCATGTCCAATCCCTTAATAATCTTATACATTTCAATAAGATCCCCTCTCAACCTTCTAAGTTCCAGAGTATACAAGCCCAGTTGCTCCAATCTTTCGACATATGACAGTCCCGCCATCCCAGGAATTAACCTTGTGAACCTACGCTGCACTCCCTCAATAGCAAGAATGTCCTTCCTCAAACTTGGAGACCAAAACTGCACACAGTACTCCAGGTGTGGGCTCACCAGGGCCCTGTACAGCTGCAGAAAGACCTCTTTGCTCTTATACTCAATTCCCCTTGTTATGAAGGCCAGCATGCCATTAGTTTTTTTCACTGCCTGCTGTACTTGCACGCTTGCTTTCAGTGACTGATGTACAAGAACACCTAGATCTCGTTGTGCTTCCCCTTTTCCTAACTTGACTCCATTTAGATAATAATCTGCCTTCCCATTCTTACCACCAAAGTGGATAACCTCACATTTATCCACATTAAACTGCATCTGCCCACTCACCCAGCCTGTCCAAGTCACCCTGCATTATCATAACATCCTCCTCACATTTCACACTGCCTCCCAGCTTTGTGTCATCAGCAAATTTGCTAATGTTACTTTTAATTCCCTCATCTAAATCATTAATATATATTGTAAACAGCTGCGGTCCCAGCACTGAACCCTGCGGTACCCCACTGGTCACCGCCTGCCATTCCGAAAGCGACCCGTTAATCGCTACTCTTTGTTTTCTGTCAGCCAGCCAATTTTCAATCTATGTCAGTACTCTGCCTCCAATACCATGTGCCCTAATTTTGCCCACTAATCTCCTATGTGGGACTTTATCAAAGGCTTTCTGAAAGTCCAAGTACACTATATCCACTGGCTCTCCCTTGTCCATTTTCATAGTTACATCCTCAAAAAATTCCAGAGGTTTAGTCAAGCACGATTTCCCCTTCGTAAATCCATGCTGACTTGGACCAATCCTGTTACTACTATCCAGATGAGTCGTAATTTCATCTTGTATAATTGACTCCAGCATCTTTCCCACCACCGACGTCAGGCTAACCGGTCTATAATTCCCTGTTTTCTCTCTTCCTCCCTTCTTGAAGAGAGGGACAACATTAGCCACCCTCCAATCCACAGGAACCGATCCTGAATCTATAGAACATTGGAAAATGATTACCAATGCGTCCACGATTTCTAAAGCCACCTCCCTAGGTACCCTGGGATGCAGACCATCAGGTCCCGGGGACTTATCAGCCTTCAGACCCAACAGCCTATCCAACACCATTTCCTGCCTAATATAAATTTCCTTCAATTCATCCATTACCCTAGGTCCTTTGGCCACTATTACATCTGGGAGATTGTTTGTGTCTTCCCTAGTGAAGACAGATCCAAAGTACCTGTTCAACTCGTCTGCCATTTCCTTGTTCCCCATAATAAATTCACCCGCTTCTGTCCCAATTCAAGGGCCCAATTTTGGTCTTAACTATTTTTTCCCTTTTCACATACTTAAAGAAGCTTTTACTATCCTCCTTTATATTTTTGGCTAGTTTACCTTTGTACCTCATTTTTTTCTCCACGTATTGCCTTTTTAGTTACCTTCTGTTGCTCTTTAAAAGTTTCCCAATCCTCCAGCTTCCCACTCATCTTTGCTATGTTATAATTCTCTTTTATTTTTATACTGTCCATTACTTCCCTTGTCAGCCACGGCCTCCCCTTAGGATCGTTCTTCCTCTTTGGAACAAACTGATCCTGCACCTTCCGCATTATTCCCAGAAACACTTGCCATTGCTGTTCCACTTATCTGGGTTGAACTCCATCTGCCACTTCTCAGCCCAATTTTGCATCCTGTCAATGTCCCATTGTAACTTCTGACAGCCTTCCACACGGTCCAAAACACCTCCAACCTTTGTGTCATCAGCAAATTTACTAACCCATCCCTCCCCTTCCTCATCCAGGTCATTTATAAAAATCATGAAGAGTAGGGGTCTGAGGTACCACCAACCTCCATGCAGAATATGACCCGTCTACAACCACTCTTTGCCTTCGGTGGGCAAGCCAATTCTGGATTCACAAAGCAAGGTCCCCTTGGATCCCATGCCTCCTTACTTTCTCAATAAGCCTTGCATGGGGTACCTTATCAAATGCATTGCTGAAATCCGTATACACTACATCTACTGCTCTACCTTCATCACATCCTCAAAAAATTCAATCAGCTCGTAAAGCATGACCTGCCTTTGACAAAGCCATGCTGATTATTCCTAATCATATTATGCCTCTCCAAATGTTCATAAATCCTGCCTCCCAGGATCTTCTCCATCAACTGAAGTAAGACTCACTGGCCTATAATTTCCAGGGCTATCTCTACTCCCTTTCTTGAATAAGAGGACAACATCTGCAACCCTCTAATCCTCCGGCACCTCTCCCATCCCCATTGATGATAGTCTTTGCCAAAGCCTCAGCAATCTCCTCCCTCGCTTTCCACAGTAGATTGGGGTAACCTCATCTGGTCCTGGTGACTTATCCAACTTGATGCTTTTCAAAAGCTCCAGCGCATTCTCTTTCTTAATATCTACATGCTCAAGCTTTTCAGTCCACTGTAAGTTATCCCCACAATCACCAAGGTCCTTTTTCCATGGTGAATACCAAAGCAGAGTCTTCATTAAGTACCTCCGCTACCTCTTCCAGTTCCAGACACACTTTTCCACTGTCACACTTGATTGGGTCCTATTTCTCACGTCTTACCCTCTTGCTCTTCACATACTTGTAATCCTGCTTGTCAAGGCCTTCTCCTGGCTCTCCTCATTTCATTCTTAAGCTCATTCCTGCTAGCCTTATAATTTTCTAGATCTCTAACATTAACTAGTTTTCTGAACCTTTCGTAAGCTTTTCTTTCCTTCTTGACTAGATTTACAACAGCCTTTGTACACCACAGTTCCTGTGCATACCATCCTTTCCCTGTCTCATTGGAATGTACCTATGCAAATATCCCCCCAACATTTGCCACATTTCTTCCATACATTTCTGAGACCATCTGCCCCCAGTTTATGCTTCCAAATTTCTGCCTGATAGCTTCATATTTCCCGACTCCAGTTAAACGTTTTCCTAACTTGTCTCTTCAAAGAAGATAAAATTGTGATCACTATCTCCAAAATGCTCTCCCACTGAGAGACCTGACACCTGACCAGGTTCATTTCCTAATACCAGATCAAGTACAGCCTCTCCTCTTGTAGGCTTATCTACATATAGTGTCAGGAAACCTTCCTGAACACACTTAACAAACTCCACCCCATCTAAACCCCTTGCTCTGGGGAGACACCAATCAATACTGGGGAAAATAAAATCTCCCATCACGACGACTCTGTTACTACTGCACCATTCCAGAATTGTCTCCCTATCTGCTCCTCGATGTCCTTCACCCTCTCAACTCCAGATCCGTTGATGTCAATAGGCCTGTCTCTATTTCTCCTGTAGCCCACAACCACCTTCTTTGTTTTTGCAACATTGAGGGAGAGGTTGTTTTCTTGACACCACTGTCAGGCTGATGTCTTCTCCTCTGGAGGCTGCCTCGTTATTATTTGAGATAGGGCCAATCAATGTAGTATCATCTGCAAATTTAATTAGCCAGTTGGAGCTGTGGATGGCAACACAGTCATGCGTGTACGGACAGTAAAGGAGGGGGCTTAGGACACAGCCCTGGGTGGCTCCTGTGTTGAGGGTCAGAGGGGCAGAGGTGAGGGAGCCCACTCTTACTACTTGCCAGCAATCTGACAGGAAGTCTAGGATCCAGCTGCACCAGGCAGGTGAAGGCCGAGGTCTCTGAGCTTCTTGTCAAGCCTGGAAGGTATTACGGTGTTGAATACTGAACTGTAGTCCAAGAACAGCGTTCTCACATAAGCATCCCTATTCTGCAGGAGTGTAAGGATGGTGTGTACAGCTGTGGCTATTGCGTCACCTGTCCATCGGTAGGCGAATTGTAGGGGGTCCAGTGTGGGTGGTAGCATGCTGCAGATGTAGCCCTTGATCGGCCTCTTAAAGAGATAAGAGACCAGAGTGGGGAATAGAAGAGGGAAGTGTAAAGGAAAAAGTAAAAATAGCAGCAGGAGAAATCGATGTTCATGCCATCAGATTGGAGGATACCTAGACAGAAGCTGAGGTGTTGCCTCTCCACCCGGTCTCATTGTGGCAGAAGAGGAGGCCGTGGGCCGACGTGTCAGAATGGGATCGGGGATAGGAATTCCAAAGGAAAAGTGGGAAATACTGACTGAGATTAAACAATCTAAGAGAGAAAATACTGATGGTGTTTGAAGGCAGATAAATCACTGGGCCTGCATGAAATCTAACCCAGACAGTGGAGGGGCACGTTCCATTGGAGCAGAAGGACCTCTCCGGATCTGCCTCTCGGTTTTTTTTGCACTATCTTACTTCCCATTTTTCTATTTTCTATGTATGATTTATAATATAAATATTTACTAATTTTAACTATGTTTAATATTTAATATGTGTAATCCAGGGAGTGTGAAACGCAGAACCAAATATCGCTGTGATGATTGTACCTTCGAGTACCAATTGTTTGGCGACAATAAAGTATCATGGGGTAAAGAAGGTGCGGACGGTCACAAGTTCAAGTTTATTGTCTTTCAACTGTCAGTATGTGTACCACCAAACAATGTGATGTCTCACACACCTAACACTTCAGATAACATTACCACAAATAAATTAACAAATAATAAGGTGCATATATGATACAAGTTAAAAAGTAAACAGTATAATGCTGCTGGCACTTCATATGTGAGGAAACCTGGGTGGTGACAGGGAGATCTGTATTCCTACGGGTTGGGGGGAGGGAGATTTTCCCATCCTAATTCCAATGCTGTGGTACCTCCTGCCTGATGGTAGGTCGAAGAGATTGTTGGACAGATAGGAGAGACCAATGGCAATGCTAAAGGCCCTGCATACACAGCGCTTCTGATAAATATCTCTGATGGGTGTCAGAAAGGCCCGGATGGTCTTTGGATGACAGGGTGAAGTAGGGGAAAGGATGCCACAGGGCAAGGAGTGGGTTATTGAACGATGGGCTGGAGGTCCATAGAGGGGAGGGTATCACAGAATGGGAGGGTCATAGATTGTAGGAGGGTAGCCACAGGGTTGGAGGGAGAGGCAAGATTGGAAAAGGCTGTAGAAAGTGGTAAACTCAGCCAGCTCTATCAAGGGCACTACCTCACTACTACTACTTTATTTCTGCTTTTGCACTACTTACTTTAATTTAATACAGTATTTAATATCTATTAACTGTAATTGTTTGTTATATTTTTCACGTATTACACTGTACTACTGACGTAAAATTAACAAATTTCACGGCATGTGCTGATCCTGAATTGTGATTCCAAAGGTGATGCCTCAGAAAGGCAGCATCTGTCATTCAGACATGCCCTCTTCCCCAATGCCATGAATAGAGAATAAACTATCTCACTACTTTTCTTTCTCTTTTTTGCAATGTATCGCAATGCACTGCTGCAGTAAGACAACACATGCCACGGACATTAAACCTGATTCACGAAGAAGTGGATGAGGTAACTCAGAGAGTGAGAGGGTCACGGGTGAATGAAGTGATATCGGGGGTGAGAGAGTCATGGGTCGACGAAATCGGTAGCAGTAACCATGGCAACAAAGACTTGACTTTACAGGCACCGCCCACTCCTCTAAGGCGACATCCTCATCTTCATCCTTATCCTCTACTGCCGTCCAAAGCTCACCCTCCGACCGCCGTCCCTCTGATCCCGCACTCACTCCGCTCACTCCCTCAGGCATCGCCACACTGAAACTTCCCGCCGTACACCACCTCTCATACTAACCTAAACAACAGGAATTCTGCAGATGCTGGAAATTCAAGCAACACACATCAAAGTTGCTGGTGAACGCAGCAGGCCAGGCAGCATCTCTAGGAAGAGGTACAGTCGACGTTTCAGGCCGAGTCCTGACAAAGGGTCTCGGCCTGAAACGTCGACTGCACCTCTTCCTAGAGATGCTGCCTGGCCTGCTGCGTTCACCAGCAACTTTTATGTGTACAACAAAAACAACAGGAATTCTGCAGATGCTGGAAATTCAAGCAACATACATAAAAGTTGCTGATCGAGAGGCGGGAAATTAATGGCTGTATATATATATTACAAGGGAATGAAAGGAGTCTTATCGCAAATGGTCAAGAATTTACGAAATATGTACCAGAATTTAAGGGAAAACCTTAGATTTTATGTTACAAGAAACATGGTTGAAACCCAGGGTAAATGTGCAGAACTCTATCAACAAGTAGAAGTACTCAATAAGAACAACTGTGAGTTGGAAAGAGATTGGACGAAACAGCACTGCATCTAAAGGAGACGGTTTCTGGAAAAGATGCTTGTTGTCAAAAATTCAGTGACATGGAAAACAGATTAAAAATGGAGGAACTTACTCCAAAGTTACAAAAGGAAAAAGGAATTTGTTGCAAAGTGAATTATCTGCATTCGGATTATAAAATAAAAACATGGAATCAACTGAGGAAGAATTTCAAGATCTCAATAAACAACTACAGGTTTTGATTCAAGAAAAGGAAAACTTGGAAATAGCAGATGGATTTGGAAAGCAACAATTTTAAATGTTAAGCATGCGATAATGAATATTCTCAAGCAAGAAGCTTTCACTTTTACAAATGATTCAAATGAAATTAGTGTAATATGAGGCAATGCAATTATTTGGAAACCACATGACAAAATTTGGGAAGACAAACAATCTGCGGCATTGCTATTTAATGAGCACATACAGCATGTGCAAGCAGAATTATAATTAATTATACATCCTGCAGAGGGCAGTAATATGCCTAGATGTGTCTAAACTACCAGAAATAGAAGAAGAAGAAGAAGAGTCGGTTTGAATCAGCAGAAGAACATCTGATAATTTAGGGGTGTAAACAGTGTTTTTGCTGGCAGTGTTGGTTGTGTTGCGATGGGTGCAGAAAGCTAGACAAGTCAAAGTGTTGATATGCTCAGATTCATCTTCAGTTCTAGCAAGTTTAAGGTCTTTTCACACAAACAGTCGGCAAGATGTACTTTATGAAGTCCTTCAGTCAGTCACAATCAGGGAGGTTAGGTAAAATTTCTATGGGTTCCAGCACATGTAGGGGTGAAGGGGAATGAGAGGGTGGATGAGTTGGCAAAGAGGGCGTTAAAGAAAGAAAATGTGGAAATGCACATTAGTATCAGTAAAGCAGAGGTTAAGTGTAATCTGGGGAAAAAATCAACCAAATGTGGCAAGAAAGATGGGGAGGGGAAAGGGAGGCATTTATATCAAATACAAAAAAGTGTTGCAGGTACTAGGGTAGGTGGTGGATACAGAACAGAGGAAACTGTGTGGACTAGGCTAAGGCTGGGGCACTGTGCATTAAACAAAACATTAAAAATGATAGGGAAACACCAGACACGATTGTGTGAGGCATGTCAGGAAGAGGAGTCAGTAGAACATGTAGTTCTGAGTTGCAGGAAGTATGGGATACAGAGAGAGATGATGAGAATTAATCAAAGGGAATTGGGGGTGCAGGAATTCACATTAAAAGGGTTGCTGGGCATGGGTGAGAGAGCACAGGTCAGGGTATATTTAGCTTTCTCAAGGGGTACAGGGGTTTTTATAGGATATGATGAATAAGCAGGAATTGGGTACTCGGATGGCCAAAGATGGGAGGATAAAGTGTAGGTTAGGGTATGTGTGTTTGTGTGTGATTGGGTGAAGGGATTTAGAATGTAAGTCTATTGCACACCCTGGAGCAGAAGGTGGCAGTAATGCACCATGAAGCTGGGTGCCAACTGCTGTAAAACAAGATGGAGAAGAAGATGGAGGAGTCGGTTTGTTAGGGGCGATGACCCAGCCGGTCAAAGGTAAGGGGTATGAGGTGGGGGGAGGGAGGAGGAAAGGATGGCGGGGAGTGTTTTAAAGAAGACGAGATTATACAAATTCCCGAAATCTTACTTCATTCCCACCCACCTGTCACCCGCCAGTTTGTACTCCTTCCCCTCTTCCCACTTTATTCTGGATCCTTCCCTCTTGCTTTCCAGTCTTGATGACTTTCGACCCAAAACGCTGTCTGTTTATTCCTCTGTGTAGATGCTGCCTGACCTGAGTTCCGCCAGCCTTTTGCGTGTCTCACCTCGAGCCTTCCAGCTTCTTGCATGAGCCCCCTACCTACCCAGCTTCCCCTCTTCCCCCCTTACCTGTCACCTGCCAGCTTGTACTCCCTTTTCCCCCGTCCCACCTTTTTATTCTGGCTTCTTTCCCCTTTCCTTTCCAGTCTTTTCAGCCCAAACCGTCGACTGTTTGATGTTCTTCCAGTATTTTGCGTGTGTTGATCTGGATTTCCAGCATTTGTAGATTTTTTTGTGGGGGAGATATGAGCCAGCTACAGAGGCAGTGCTTGAGGCAAGTATATTAGATACGTTCAAGAATTGTATGCACAGGTATGTGGATGACAGGAATTGAGACAGGTATGGACTGAGTGGTGAGGAATAGATTTGGCTTGAATGTATCTCATGGTTGGCATGAACAACTCAATGGAACAAAATTATTTTATTTGTATAAGACAGATATTTCATTCCAGCTTATAATTTGTCATTGCCCCTTTCTACAGCTTGCTGGCCCTAGTAATATTATTTTAACTTTTGTTACAGTGATCTTGTTGTACACCAGCAGGAGTTTTGCCAGGCCCTGTGCTCATGTCAAAAGGCCTGAAATGTTGGCTGTCCATAGGGGTTGGCATGGTAGCGTAACACTTAATGCATCTCTGAACAACTCCAATCAGTATTCAATTCCCACCTCTGTTAGTCAGGAGTTTGTATGTTCCCCCTCATGACTGCATGGCTTTCCTCCAGGCTCCAGTTTCCTCCAGTTGTGGGCAGACAATGTTGGCGCTGGAAACATGATGACACTTGTAGGCTGTCCCAGCAAATCCTTAGACTGTGTTGGTCAGGACTCCCCTTGACCTTTAACACTCAGAGGAAATAGTCCATGTTTGTCCAGCCTCTCCTTTAAGCTAATACCCTCTAATCAAGCCAGCACCCTCTCCAAAGCCTCAACATTCTTCCTATAATGGGGACGACCAGACCTGCACACAATGCTTCAAATGCAGCCTAACCAAGATTTATACACCTGTACTGTGTCTGACTGGCTCTTGCTCCTGTCAGAGTTGTCACAGAAGCAGACCCTTTGGCCCATCTGGTCCATGCTGAACTGTTACCCTGTCTCGTCCCATTGACCAGCAGCTGGACTATACCCCTCTCATCCATGTACGTATCCAAATTTCTCTTAAGTGTTGCAATTAAACCCATGTCCACCACTTCAGCTGGCAGCACATTCCACACATATACCAGCCTCTGAGTGAATAAGTTCTCTCTCCATTTCCCTTTAAATATTTCACCTTTCACCTTTAATCTAGTTCTTAGTTTTTCCTCTATCTATACCCTTTATAAATTTAGATAACTCATCAAATCTCTCCTCATTTTCCTGTCCTACGGTTCAGGGAATAAAGTACTAACCTATTCAACTTTTCCCATTGGTTTAGGTCCTCAAGTCTTAGCAATATCCTTACAAATTTCTCTGTTTCAATTTTATTGAAATCTTTTCTGTAGGTAGGTGACCAGAATTGTACACAATACACCAAATCTGTCCTCAAACATCTTAGACCATAAGAGTTCAGCCATTTGGTCATCCAGTCTGCTCTGCCATCTCATGGCTGATCCATTTCCATTTCCCTCTCCACCCCAATCGTTCTCTCTGTATCCCTTCATGGCCTGACTAATCACAAAATCTGTCAACCTCTGCCTTAAATATAGACTTGGGTATAGAAATTCTCTGGCTAAAGAAATCCTTCCTCATCTCCATTCTAAATAGGTGCCCCTCTTTTCTGAGGCTGTGTTCTCTTGTGTTAGACTCCTTCACCGTTGGAAATGTCCTTAACATGAGAAAGTCTGACAATGCTGAAAATCCAAAGGAACACAAGAAATGCTGTAGGAACTCAGCGGATCAGGTAGAATCTATGGAAATGAATGTCGATGTTTCTGGCCCAGACCCTTCTTGAGGACTGGAATGGAAAATGCCAGAATAAAAGGTGAAGGGGAGGGGAAGGTGACTAGCTAGAAGGTGATAGGTGAAGTCAAGTGGGTGGGAAAGGTAAAAGGTTGGAGAAGGATTCTGATGGGAGAGGAGAGTGGATCGTAGGAGAGAGGGAAGGAAGGGACCGGGGGGAAGTGATAGGCAGGTGAAAAGGGATAAAAAGCCAGATTGGGGATCCCCTCTTCTATTCTCAACATGGAGAGGAGATTTGATAAAAGTATACAAAGTTGAGGGATGTAGAGATGGTAAATGCAAGCAGGCTTTTTCCACTGAGATTGGATACATAGACGTCATTGTTTAAGGGTGAAAAGTCTGAGGGAAACTTCACTGAGGGTCATGAGAGTAAAACGAACAGCCAGAGTAAGTAGTGCATGTGAGCTTGATTTCAATGTTTGAGAGGTACATTAATGGTAGAGGTGTGGTAAAGCTATGGTCATGGTGCAGGTCCATCAGAGTAGGTAGATTAAACGGTTTGGCATGGACTAGATGCAAGCTTTGTCACACAATATTCAAAGTATTCACAATATTCTCACCAACATTTATTTTTTTAAAAACTTCAATGCAAGATCCCAACATGGTACTCAATATTGCTCTTAAAATGTTCGCCAACAAGTTTCTTCAATGATATTGAGCAATAGAGGCAGCTGGCTGGCTTCCTGATGTGTCACATAAGTTCTGGACAATGTGATGCAAACGAGGACATTTTGTGTGCCCACAAGTCGGAAGTAGTTGATTACTAAACTTCTAGTGTGAGGATTTTAAGGAAATGAAATATTTAAAATGACAGCTTCTTTCCCAGGCTGTGAGACTACTGAACTCCCTGCCACCACCCATGTCTCATCTCACATGAAGCACCAGCAGTGTTACATTGCTTATTTTTTAACATGACGTAAATGCACCAGATAGGAGCTACAGGGAGTTAGTCACCCTGAGGCTGCAGGAGTAAGACAAGTGGGTGATTGTCAGGGATAGGAAGAGCTCAGATAGTAGAGGGCACCCCTGTGGCCATCCTCCTCAGTAATCGTTATCTCATTTTGGATACTGTTGAGGGGATGACCTGACAGAGGACTGCCACGGCGATCAGGTCATTGGCACTGAGCCTGGTTCCGTAGTGCGGAAGGGAGAGGAGATGAGAAATGCGGTAGTCATAAGGGATTCCACAGTGAGGGGAACAGACAGCAGGTTCTGGCAGCCTGATAGAGATACCCACATGGTGTGTTACCTCCCAGGTGCCAGGGTACGGGATGTCTCGGATTGGGTGCAGTGTATCTGAAGGGAGAGGGTGCAGCCTGATGTCTTGGTAGACATTGGTACCAATGACATGGGTAGAAAGAGGGAGGGAGTTCCTGAAGACAGAATTCAGGAAGCTGAAAAGCAGGACCTCCAGGATAGTAATCTCAGGATTGCTGCCTGTGCCACATGCTAATGAGCGCAAGAATACCATGATCAGGCATATTAATGCGTGACTGAGAGACTGGTGTAGGGGGCAGGGCTTCAGATTCCTGATCATTGGGGCCTCTTCTGGGGGAAGTATGACCTGTACAAAAAGGACGGGTTATACCTGAACCCAAAGGGGTCCAATATCCTAGCATGCAGGTTTAATAGAGCTGTCAGGGAGGGTTTAAACTAATTTGGCATGGGGATGGGAACCGGAGTGATCGGGCTGAGGAAGGGGAAAATAAATAAATCAAAGATGGCGTGCAGCAGAGATGACAGAAAGGCTAGGCAGGAGATGAGGCATAATCACAGTAGGTGGAATGATTTACAACAGAAAGCAACAAATGCTGGACTGAAAGTGTTATATTTGTGTCAAAGTGTTATATTTGACACTAATAAAATAGACGATCTTGAAATTCATCTACAGGGTGGCAAGTATGATGTTGTGGCCATCTCTGAAACTTGGCTAAAGAATGTCTGCCATTAGGAGCTGAACATCCAAGGATATACAGTGTATCGGAAAGATAGGTTAATAGACAGAGGAGGAAGTGTGGAAACATTTATAAGAAATAATATTAAATCATTAGAAAGGGATGACATAGGATAAGGAGGTGTAGAGTAATGGTCGTCAACCCGTCGATCGTGATCGACTGGTCAATCTTTGAGACTTTCCCAGTAGATCCCAAAAAAGATCAAAAAAAAAAAAAAAATACTGTTGTAATGTGAGCATTATAAAAATAAGTAATACTAATTAGGATAATGGTAATATAGCAATCCTTTCACTACTGGAAGCTGTTTGTAAAGAGAGATTGTTTCCGGGTTGCGGGGTTTTAGTTCTGTTCTTTCTCCCCAGTGTGCATGTGTGTAGCTCCCCCGCCATACACCGTGTTTTCAGCGTAGCTTGTGCTGCATCAAAGTGACCAATTAGATTAGATAAGAGTATAAACTGTCACAAACATCAATATACAACACTCGCTGGTGATATCCTGATAGCATGGCGGAGGCTACACGAAAGAAGGCAAAAACTTACAAATCCCATCCAGAATAGGAAGAAGAATTTCTGTTTACCTTGGTGAAAGACAAGTGTGTATGTCTGTTGTGCCACCAAACACAAGCACAGACTAAAAGAGGGAATCTGGAGCGGCACCACAACACCAACCACCAGAAAAAGCCAAAATAAACAAGCTAATTAATTAAGTGCCGCCCTAATTAATGTCCTAATGTCGGCCCAGATTATTTTGGCTTTTCTTAAAGAAGTGCTGGGTGTGTTCCGACTACTGCTGCACCCCTGCATTCTTCGTGGCAATGTATCGGTCAGCAGCCCAGAGGTTGGGGACCACTGGAACACAAGAAGCCTTTTACAGATGGCGATTTTTATTCAAGGAAGCAATGGCCATTACCGCAGAGACTGTTTTTAATGACTTTAAAAACAAAAAAGCCATCACAACCGCAATACATAATATACTGCTTGACCCGGCAACAGTGACAAGGAGGGCAGAGTCACTGTCAGAGGACGTGGATATTTTTCACTGCAGTTCGATGAATCCCTGGATGTAATGCAAACAGCTCAGCATGTTGTATTTGTCAGAATGGCTTTCCAGGATCTTACAGCAAAGGAGGTCTTCCTCACTCTTTCGCAATTAAAGGAGAGAACGAGAGGTGAAGATATTTACAATGAGTTTAAAAAAATATGTCTGTGCAAATGACATCCCCATTCATAAACTGGTGGCAATTACTACTGATGGGGCCCCAGCAATGAGCGGTGTGCACGTTGGTTTTATAGTACTAAAAGTCAGTGCCTACTTCGGGTCAAATTCACCATGTGAAATTCCATTTTTACAGATGAAAATGATTAAATCTAAGTACAGGCGCTGTCTTACTGACAGACACCTCACAGACTATCTCAGACTGGCTGTCTGTAGTTATGAGTCCAAGTTGCATGCCATCTTGTACAATGTCTCCCATCCACTACATAATGTACTGGTTGGGCACAGGAGTACATTCAGCCAGAGACTCATTCCACCGAGATGCAACACAGAGCGTCATAGGAGGTCATTCCTGCCTGTGGCCACCAAACTTTACAACTCGTCCCTTGGAGGATCAGACGCCCTGAGCCAATAGGCCTGGTCCTGGACTTATTTTCTGGCATAATTTACATGTTACTATTTAATTATTTATGGTGCAACTGTAACAAAAATCAATTTCCCCTGGGATCAATAAAGTATGACTATGACTAAAATTCAGGAACTAGCAGAAAGTATTCAGTCCCAGTCATCACACTGAGTGCAACAGTCAATTTTTATTCATTTATTTTTCCTGTTGAAATAAAATTAAATAATGAAACTTAGAATTAAAGGAGTGAAGTATTGTAATGTGGCGACCCACTTTCTACACAAGCGAACCGGCTCACAAAATAACTGGCACGCAGGGAGAGACTTTTGTAATGCACCTCCGACATCATTTCCGCCCAGAGAGGGCCGGAAGGGAACTGCTTAAAAAGCCAGTGCCGCGAAGTTTGAGTTTCAAATGCGACTTACAGACTGCGTGTCGTTATTTCTAGCTCTGTGTGTAGCACATCACTATATTAGTGACCCCGACGGTCCAAACGGGATTTGGACCAAAGATGATTGACTCTTCATCTGTTCACGCAGTTTCGCAAAAACTGCCAACTTTCTGGACGCTGCAACCACGCGTGTGGTTTGACCAAACAGAAGCCCAGTTCCAGATTCGGCAGATATCTTCAGATTCCACACGTTACTGTTACGTGGTGAGCTGCCTTGACCACGAGACAGCCGCACGGGTTGGGGATTTCATACAGTCACCCCCCACAGAAGGCAAATATGCAGCATTCAAAGTGCTGCTCATAGAGACCTTTGGCCTCTCACAGCGTAAGCGAGGTGCCCGCTTGCTGCACCTGGATGGTTTGGGAGACAGGCCGCCGTCAGCACTAATGAACAAGATGCTGGCCCTGGCTGAAGGACACAAGCCCTGTCTCATGTGTGAGCAGGCGTTCCTAGAACAACTGCTCGAGGACATACATCTGCTGCTGTCCGATGCAGATTTCAGTGACCCCCGGAAGGTGGTGGCCCGGGCAGACGTGCTGTGGAAAGCCAAGAGGGAGAGCAGAGCGTCCGGCGGACAGATTACCAAGCCACGTGCCCAACAGCAGGCCAGACCAGGCCTGGCAACGGAGCGCACACAACCCAGAGGCAGTCGCTAATGGCTACGGCGGCTGGCCACCAGGACAGCCTCCTGTACGTCTGGAACAAACAGTCGGAACACCGCTTCTTGGTCGACACCGGAGCGGAGATCAGCGTCTTACCCCCGACAGGGTATGACACCTGCAACAGGGAGACGGGACCCACCCTGAGGGCCGCAAACAGCAGCAAGATTCGGACCTACGGCACCCGCACAGTGCAGCTACAGTTCAGCGCCAGCCGGTTCACGTGGGACTGCACACTGGCCGCTGTGGCCCAACCACTCCTGGGGACGGACTTCTTGCGAGCCCACAGCCTGCTGGTCGACTTGCAAAGGAAAGACTGGTCCATGCCAAGACTTTCCAGATGTTCTCTCTAGGTAAAGCCAAGTTGCCGGCCCCATGCCTGGACTCCATCACGCTGTCTGATAACGAATTCACCAGAATCCTGGCGGACTTTCCATCAGTTCTGGCACCGCAGTTCATGGCAGCCATGCCCAGACACGGTGTACAGCACCACATCCCAACCCAGGGACCACCCCTCCATGCCTGTGCACGAAGGCTCCCTCTGGACAAGCTCTGCCTGGCAAAGGAGGAGGTCGAGAGGATGGAGGAATTGGGGATCGTACAGCGGTCCGACAGCGCATGGGCCTCCCCCTCGCACATGGAGCCCAAAGCAGCCGGGGGCTGGAGACCATGTGACGACTACCACAGACTGAACGAGGCTACAACTCCAGACTGCTACGCCGTGCCGCACATACAGGACTTTGCAGCAAACCTGCATGGGGCAAGCATCTTTTCCAAAGTGGACCTTGTCCGGGGGTACCATCAAATTCCGGTACACCCTGAAGACATCCCCAAAACAGCACTCATTACCCCATTCAGCCTGCTCGAATTCCTCCGAATGCCGTTCAGCCTGAAGAATGCCGCGCAGACGTTCCAGCGACTAACAGATGTGGTGGGACGCGACCTGGACTTTGCGTTCATCTATTTGGACGACATCCTCATAGCCAGCAGTAGTCATCAGGAGCATCTGTCCCACCTCCGCCAGCTCTACTCCCGCCTGAGTGATTTCGACCTCACGATCAACCCGGCCAAATATCAGTTCGGACTCGACACCATCGACTTCCTGGGCCACAGGATTACCAAAGACGGGGCAACACCTCTGCCCGCCAAGGTAGACACGATCCGCCACTTCGCCCAGCCCAACACAGTCAAAGGTCTGCAGGAGTTCGTGGGTATGGTGAACTTCTACCACCGCTTCCTCCCCTCAGCAGCCCGTATCATGCACCCTGATGTCGGGTAAAGGCAAGGACATTACTTGGGACGAAGAGGCCGCGGACGCTTTCGTTAAAGCCAAGGAAGCCTTAGCAGACGCCGCGATGCTGGTGCACCCCAGAACGGACGTTCCAACCACCCTCACAGTGGACACATCCAACACAGCAGTCGGTGGGGTGCTGGAGCAACTCATCGAGGGGCGCTGGCAACCCCTGGCGTTCTTCAGCAGGCACCTATGGCCACCCGAACTCAAGTACAGTGCTTTCGACCGGGAGCTGTTGGCACTATATCTGGCAATCCGGCATTTCAGGTACTCCTTAGAAGGCAGGCCATTCACCGCGTTCACAGACCACAAACCGTTGACCTTCGCGTTCACGAAGGTGTCCGATTCCTGGTCGGCCCGCCAGCAGCAACATCTGTCCTACATCTCCGAGTACACGACGGACATCCGGCACTTACACAGTAGAGTGGCAGTGGCTGGAGTTTCTGCGAAAAATGAGGGAAGGGTAAGACAGATATATTTGAAATAAGAAATTTTCGAGAGGAAGAAGGACATTACCGTGGCTGACAGTGAAGTTAGAGCCAAAGTGAAAACAAAAGAGATGGCATACAAGGAAGCCATCTTGTATTTTGCATCAGTCTTCACAGAGGAAGACATTTGCAGTATACCGGACATTCAAGAGAGTTAGGGAAGTGAAGTATTGCAGTGAAAATTACAACTGAGAAGGTGGTCAGGAAGCTTAATGGTCTGAGGCTGGATAAATCTCCTGGACCTGATGGAATTCACCCTCAGGTTCTGAAAGAAGTAGCTGGGGAGATTGCGGAGGTATTAACAATGATCTTTCAAGAATCGATAGATTTTGGCATTGTACTGGATCATTGGAAAATTGCAAGTGTTACTCAGAATCAGAATCAGGTTTATTATCACTGGCATGTGACGTGAAATTTGTTAATTTAGCAGCAGCAGTTCAATGCAAAACATAATAATAAATAAACCAGTAAACCAATTGCATATATTGAATAGATTACCAAAAAACATGCAAAAACAGAAATACTGTGTATTAAAAAAAGTGAGGTAGTGTCCAAAGATTCAATGTCCATTTAGGAATCGGATGGCGGAGGGGAAGGAGGTATTCCTGAGTTGCTGAGTGTGAGTCTTCAGACTTCTGTACCTCCTACCTGATGGTAACAGTGAGAAAAGGGCATGCCCTGGGTGCTGGAGGTCCTTAATAATGGATGCTGCCTCTCTGAGACACCGCTCCCTAAAGATGTCCTGGGTACTTTGTAGGCTAGTAACCAATATGGAGCCAACTCGATTTACAACCTCCTGCAGCTGCTTTCGGTCCTGTGCAGTAGCCCCTCTGAACCAGACAGTGATGCAGTCTGTCAGAATGCTCTTCGCGGTGCAACTATAGAAGTTTTTGAGTGTATTTGTTGACATGCCAAATCTCTTCAAACTTCCAATAAATATAGCCGCTGTCTTGCCTTCTTTATAACTGCATCGATATGTTGGGACCAGGTTAGATCCTCAGAGATCATGACACTCAGGAACTTGAAGCTGCTCACTCTCTCCACTTCTGATCCCTCTGAGGATTGGTATGTGTTCCTTCATCTTACCCTTCCTGAAGTCCACAATCAGCTCTTTCATCTTACTGACATTGAGTGCCAGGTTGTTGCTGCGGCACCATTCCACTAGTTGGCATATCTCACTCCTGTACGCCCTCTCATCACCACCTGAGATTTTACCAACAATGGTTGTATCGTCAGCAAATTTATAGATGGTATTTGAGCTGTGCCTAGCCCCACAGTCATGTATATATAGAGGGTAGAGCAGTGGGCTAAGCATACACCCCTGAGGTGTGCCAGTGTTGATTGTCAACGAGGAGGATATGTTATCACCAATCTGCACAGTTTGTGGTCTTCCAGTTAGGAAGTGGAGAATCCAATTGCAGAGGGAGGTGCAGAGGCCCAGGTTCTGCAACTTCTCAATCAAGATTGTGGGAGCGATGGTATTAAATGCTGAGCTGTAGTCGATGAACAGCATCCTGATGTAGGTGTTGTCCAGGTGGTCTAAAGCCGTGTGGAGAGTCATTGAGATTGTGTCTGCCATTGTCTATCACCACAATAGGTCAAATTGCAATGGGTCCAGGTCCTTGCTGAGACAGGAGTTCAGTCTAGCCCTGACCAACCTCTCAAAGCATTTCATTACTGTCAATGTGAGTGCTACCGGGTGATAGTCATTAAGGCAGCCCATATTAGTCTTCTTAGGCACTGGGATAATTGTTGCCTTTTTGAAGCAAGTGGGACTTCTGCCTGAAGCAATGAGAGGTTGAAAATGTCCTGAATACTCCCGCTAGTTGGTTGGCACAGGTTTTCAGAGCCTTACCAGGTACTCCATCGGGACTTTCTGCCTTGTGAGGGTTCACTCTCTTTAAAGACAGTCTAACATCAGCCTCTGAGATAGAGATCACAGGGTCATCAGGTGCAGCAGGGATCTTCACAGCTGTAGTTGTGTTCTCCCTTTCAAAGTGTGCATAGAAGGCATTGAGTTCATCTGGTAGTGAAGCATCGCTGCCATTAGTGCTATTGGGTTTCACTTTGCAGGAAGTAATGTCTTGCAGACCTTGCCAGAGTTGTTGTGCAGCTGATATCACCTCCAACCTCGTTCGAAATTGTCTCTTCGCCCTTGAAATAGCCCTCTACAAATCATACTGGGTTTTCTGGTACAGGGTTGGGTTGCCAGATTTGAATGTCACAGATCTAGACTTCAGCAGACGATGTACCCCCTGGTTCATCCACAGCTTTTGGTTTGAGAATATACAGTAAGTCTTTGTCGGCACACACTCATCCACACAGGTTAATGAAGTCGGAAACAACTGCAGCATGCTCATCCTGGTTGGAAGATGAATGCCTGAATACAGTCCAGTCCACCTGATTCAAAGAGGTCCTGTAGGTGCCCCCTGTGCTTCCCTTGTCCATACCTTCTTCATCCTTCCTGCTGGTGCTGCAGTTTTCAGTCTCTGCCGAAACTCAGGGACTAAAAGTACACCCAGGTGATTAGGCTTCCCGAAGTGAGGGCATGGAATAGCACGGTAGGCATTCTTGATGGTGGTGTAGCGATGGTCCAGTGTGTTGTTTCCTCTGGTATTGCAAGTACAGGTTTCCCCCGCCATCCGAAGGTAGAGCGTTCCTATGAAACAGTTCATAAGCCAGAATGTCGTAAAGTAAAGAAGCAATTACCATTTATTTATATGGGAAAATTTTGAGAGCTTTCGCAGACCCAAAAATAACCTACCAAATCATGCCAAATAACACATAAAACCTAAAATAACAGTAACATATAGTAAAAGCAGGAATGATATGATGAATACACAGATTATATAAAGTAGAAATACTTTTCCACAATCATTGCCGCGCTGTTCTCGGTAGCGAAAATCTCACGCAAGCACCATCGGCAAAAACACTCTCTCCAGTAACCTTTAAGCTATGAAGCTGCCAAATCATACCAAATAACACGTAAAAATACACAGCCTATATAAATTAGAAATATGTATGTACAGTGTAGTATCACTTACGGGAATTGGGAAAGCTTGCCGAGCACACTGATGATGGTGTTAGGCTCAGTCGTCGCAGGTTGGGGTGGTGCAGTTGCCCCCACCCTCTAGGCAGCAACCAATACTGATCCGCGAAGCATGCAGGGCTCCAGCGGTAGCTGGGAGGCACCCAGCACATCTTTAAGAAAAAAACCGAAATAAACATGCTAATTAATTAGGTGCCGCCTCTGATCTGGGCTGACAATTATGTGTCAGGCGGGCGGCACCTAATTAATTAGCATGTTTATTTCAAGCAACACACATCAAAGTTGCTGGTTCAGTTGAGTGAGGCTTCAGATCATAGATGGCATCTGAAGAGCCTGTGGCTCATTCAGGAAAGCAGAACTGATTTGGGGGTGGCGGTGGTTGTGAGGAAAGGAAAGAATGTGAATGAAATACAGGCCATAACATACAACATTAGAGAAAAAGTAGAGTAGGATTGCGTAACATAGACATTCGTCTCCGTTTTAACCCACATACCCCGTGGGACTGGAATGCTGCACAAGCCAAACCAGTGAGGCTGAAGCAGCAAGAATGAGAGCAGCTCATGCTAAATGTGAAGTTGAAATGCTGATAGGAAAAGCTCATGTAGGAGCTACATTGAGTGTGTTCAAGGGGGAGTGTGAAGCTGAGACTGCCTTAGCAGAGGCAAAGGTGTATGAAGCAGCCGCTGACTCTGAGAAAGTGACTGAGAAGTAATTTTGTATACTTCTATCAAATTTCCTTTCATTCTCTTACACTGTAGGAAATAAAGCTGTAACCTATTCAATCTTTCCTTATAAATCAGATCCTCAAGTGCCAGCAAATTTTCCCTGATTCTTTCAATCTTGTTGATATCTTTCCTGTAGGTAGGTGAGCAGAACTGCACACAATACTCCA
This sequence comes from Mobula birostris, assembly GCF_030028105.1. Taxonomy (NCBI): domain Eukaryota; kingdom Metazoa; phylum Chordata; class Chondrichthyes; order Myliobatiformes; family Myliobatidae; genus Mobula; species Mobula birostris. The sequence continues at coordinate 38,789,984 of NC_092389.1, forward strand.
AATTAGGCCTCACCATCATCTTATCTCTTTTGTTCTCATTATGACACTCAGTGGCCACTTTATCAGGTACACCTGTACACCTGCACATCAATGCTAATATCTACTCGGCCAATCCTGTGACAACAACTCAATGAATGAAAGTGCGCAGACATGGTCAAGACATTCAGTTGTTGTTCAGACCAAACATCAGAGTGGGGGAAGAAATGTGATCGAAGTGACTTTGACCGTGGAATGATTGTTGTTGTCAGATGGGGTGGTTTGAGTATCTTAGAAACTGTTGATCTCCTGAGATTTTCACATACAGCATTCTCTAGAGTTTACAGAGAATGGTGTGAAAAACCAAATAACATACAGTGAGTGGCAGTTCTGTGAGTGAAAATGCCTTGTTAATGATAGAGGTCAGAGGAGAATGGCAGACTGGTTCAAACTGACTGTGAGGCAATAGTAACTCAAATAACCACGTGTTATAACAGTGGTGTGTGCAGCAGTCTGCTGGTTGAACGGTATCTGTGGCTAGGGGACTGGTGAGGAATTGGGTGGAGACATCACCGATTCCTTACCACTCCTCTCCCCACTGGGATGCTGCTTGACCTGCCAAGTTTCTCCAGCAGATTGTTTGTTGCTCCAGATTCCAGCACCCGTTGTTTCTTGCGTATCCAGTAAATTCTTTAGTGGTTGGGAGCTCTTTTGCTGATGGTGTGGAATCGGCCCTTCAAGCCGACCGCCTCAGTAACCCCCACAATCCCAATTTAACCCTAAACTAATCACTTAACAATTTACAATGACCATTTAACCTACACAGTATGTCTTTGGACTGAGGAAGGACACTCAGGGAAAACCCACACATTCCACGTGTGGGACGTACAGAGATTGCGTATGGATGATGCTGGATTTGAACTTGAAACTCCAACACCCTGAGCTGCCATTGCTTTGCACTAACCGCTACGCCACTGTGGCATCCAAATATACGAAGTGTGTTTCTGTACGTGTGTGGTCTTCTGTTGCTATAGTACATCCACTTTGAGGTTCAACGAGCTGTGTGTTCGGAGACACTCTTCAGCACACCACTGTTGTAACGCGTGGTTATTTCAGTTACTGTTGCCTTCCTGTCAGCTTAAGCCAGCCTGGTCATCTGCCAGGTAAGACGCACTAAACATTCAGTAAACCCTTCAAGTTATACTCTGTTACTACTGCTTGTGCGCAAGGCCCTCTCTTCCTGCAGCAAACTTCCACTTTCTGTGGCACCATCTGTGATTTGGGTCACAGTGACCCACAGAGCAAAAGGAGAGCGGTTGCTTTCCATGTGCTAGATGTGAACTCCAGTGATGCCGTGGTCTCATCAGCTAAACAGCATCTAGTGAGATGGGCTGTGATGCTTCTTAAATGGGCCAGTCGCTGGCTACCACGGGGGAGTGGCTTTCGATGATGGACGCTCACTGCAACAGCATCGTAGTTGGTACAGATACTGTGGGCCGAAGGGCCTGTTCTATATACTATTTTACCTCACTGCCACGGGTGATATTTCAGTCAGCAAACAGTGAAATGATTTTTTTTTCTTTCTCTAGTGACACTGTGACGTTCCCCTTGGTGCTTTTGCTGTTGGATAAGGACTTGTCCAGCCAAAGTATTTCATGAGGAGGACTGAGAGGGGACACCCCGATAAGAGGCTATTTGTCTCTCTACACCTCCAGGCAGGCATCTCGCAAACGGGAAGGGAGTGTGGAAAGTCGGGGTGGAACACGCAGCTGGGTGACAACCAAGCCAGCGAAGTAGATGGTGCGGACAAGGCGGTGCAATGGCACTAATGATACGGTCCATGAGACCGACAGTGACAGGCTCCTGATGACTTCCAATGGGGGCAATGGGCAGAGGAGGCCCAGGGCCAGAAAGTCAAGTGGCAAGAGAAACAACTGCCGGCTGAACAAGACGCCTAATGCCCGTGCGGTGAATCTCTCTCTGCCCAAAACAAAGATGAGGGGCAACAGCTCCGAACGTGCTGAAGGTCAGGACAAAGCGACAGATCCAGAACCAGAGGACCAGAAAGAAGAGGAAGTCGACTGGTGGGGTCAACAGCTTCCGATTGAAGTGTTGGTTTATATCTTCCGTTACGTGGTGTCATCCAGAGGAGCTGTACCAAGTCTCTGCAGGTGAGGGGCCAAGGTGGGAGAGGGTGCAGAGGAGATTTACTAGGTTGCTGCCGAGATTAGAGAGCATGTCTTATAAGGATAGACTGAGTGAACTAGGGCTTTTCTCTTGGAGTGAAGGAGGATGAGAGGTGACTTGATAGAGGTGTATAAGATGATAAGAGGTGTAAATTGAGTGGACAGCCAGAGACCTTTTCTCAGGGCCAAATGGTGAATATGAAATGGCGTAGTTTTAAAGTGATTGGAAGGAAGTATAGGGGTATTTCAGAGGTAGGCTTTTTACTTGGAGAGTGGTAGATGCATGGATGTGTGGGTGGTGGTAGAGGCAGATACATTAGAAATATTTAGAGTGTAGAGAAAATTTGCAAGGATGTTGTCAGGGCTTGAGGACCTGAGTTATGGGGAAAGTTGAACAGGTCAGGACCTTATTCTCTAAAGTGTAGGAGAATGAGGGGAGACTTGATAGAGGTATATAAAATTATGAGTGGTATAGATGGGGTAATTTGTAAGCAGGCTCTTTGCACTGAGGTTGGGTGAGACTAGAACTAGAGGTTAAGAGTGAAAGGTGAAATGTTTAAGGGGAACATGAGGGGGAACTTCACATAGAAGGTGGTGAAAGTGTGGAACAAACTGCCAGTGCAAGTGGTAGATGTGGGTTCAAATTCAACGCCTAAGAGAAATTTGGATAGGTACATGGATGGTTATGGTCCAGGTGCAGGTCAATGGACTAGGCAGATTAGTTTGGCATGGACTAGATGCGCTGAATGGCCTATTTCTGTGCTGTAGTGTTATATGACTCGACTCTCAACTCTTAGGTACATGGATGACTGAGAAATGGAGCACTATGTGGGAGGGAAGGGTTAGATTGATCTTAGTGGGTTAAAAGTTTAGCACACCATTGTGGGCCAAAGGGTCTGTACTGTGATATACTGTTCTATGTTCTGCGTTGAGGTATTGACGCACATGTGTGGTGACTAGTGGTATGTGAGTGTAGGGCTGATGAAAGTGGGATTTGGAGATGGAGGGGAGGGTGGGGTGGATGGGAGGTGGATGGTGATGAGTACAGAATTTAGACAAGGACAGGAATTTTGTCCCAATGTCTGTGCTAATTATTAAACACCCATTGATGCCAATCCCACAACCAATCCTATTTCATTCTCCCTGCACTCCCATTAGCTCCCCTTTGATTCCACCACTCAGCTACAGTATACATTGGGGACCTCACTTCATTCGCCAAAGCAGAAATTCCTGGTGACCAACCATTTTAATTCCTATCCCTATTCCTGTTCTGACGTGTGCCACAATGAGGCCACTCTCAGGGTGGAGGAGGTCTAGGAGCCTCCAACCTAATGGCATGAACATCAATTACTCCTTCGGGTAACTTTTTTTCACATTTTTTTCTTTTCCCCACTCCCTTCCCTCTTCGAGACCCCACTCTGGCCCCTTACCTCTTCTCACCTACCTATCACCTCCTCCTTCCCTTTCTCCTATCCTCTCCTATCAGATTCCTGCTTCTCCAGTCCTTCAGCTTTCCCACCCACCTGGCTTCATCTATTACCTTCTAGCTTGTCCTCCTTTCTCTCCCTGCCACCTTTTTATTCTGGCATCTTCCCCCTTCCTTTTCAGTCCTGATGAAGGGTCTTAGCCCAAAGCGTCAAATGTGTTCATTTCCATAGATGTTTCCTGACCTGCTGAGTTCCTCCAGCACTTGGTGTGTGGTGCTCCAGGTTTATACTAGTTAATTAACCCTTTGGGTGTTCTGTACCGTCAATGAACTTGGGAGTACTCTGGATTTGGTAGGTGGGAGGATCGTGAGAGGGCTCGAAGTTGGAGGTGGGATGGTGACTTTAAATTTCTGTTTCATACAGTTGAATAGAACAAGAATGCCTCCTGAGAGTTACAGACTGGATATACACGGCATGGTAGCGTGGTTAGCACAGTGCTTTACAGCGCCAGCAATGGGGATTCGATCCCCACCACTGCCTGCAAGGAGCTTGTACATTCTCCGTGTGACTGTGTGTTTCCTCTGGGTGTTCCACTTCCCTCCCACATCCCAAAGGTGTACGGGTTAGAGTTAGTAAGTTATGGGCATGCTCTGTTGGCACTGGAAGTGTGCGACATTTGTAGGCCACACATTTTCTTTGGACTGTGTTGGTTGTTTCAATGCATTTGGATTTACGTGTGACAGTTAAAGCTAATCTCTATCTTTTGGCTGAGGTGTTCTTTTGATCTGATCTTTGACCCTGCATTTTGAAACAGAATGGCTCGAGTGTGTCAGCTATGGAACGCAGCCGCTGAAACCCCCACACTGTGGCGCAAGGTTACCATCTCTCGTTGCTGGGCCAGGCCTGGAAATAAATTGCAGCCTCCGGTTCAGCAAAAAATCCAGAACACCTTAAGCTGGCTGACAGAGAACAGGTTTGTTAAGGCAAAAGTGTTGTCATTAGTGGTTTCGACATGATGGGTTGGGGTTGTCAGAGCTGATGTATTTTCAGCTGGGGGACATAAATGAGGGCTCTGATGTACCGTGAAGAGAGATGAAATGGTCTGTCTCTGAATGGACTTAAACTTGAGGACAAGAACTGCAAGTCTGCAGAGGAATCGAGTCATACCCCAGGAGGGCATCGAGGACGTCTTTAAAAGGCAATGCGGCATCAGTCACTTAGGACCCCCATCACCCAGGACATGCCTTCTTCTCATTCCTACCATCAGGGAGGAGGTACAGGAGCCTGAAGACACATATTCAATGTTTCAGGAACAGCTTCTTCTCTGCTATCCAAATTCTGAATGGACCCTGAACACAAACTCACTATTTTTTACTTTTTTCTTTGCTCCCTTTTTCCATTACTTATTTAATTTAATTTGTTTTATGTACAGTATGTATTTCATATTGTAATTTATTATGTATTGGCATTGTGCTGCTGCCGCAAAACAATGTTTTAAATGGACATCCTTCTATTCTGAGGCCTAGACTCCCCCACTATAGGAAATATCCTCTCACATCCACTCTATGTAGGGCTTTCATATTTGTTAAGTTTCAGTTAGATCCCCCCCATTCTTCTAAACTCCAGTGAGTTCCGACCCGGAGCCATCAAACATTCATACGGTATTTTAAACATAGTCCTATGGCCCACTGAGTCTGCACCTATTTTCACTAATCCTGTTTTATTCCCCCCTTAATCCTGTCAACCCTTTTACCTGGATTCTACCTCTGAAAGAGAGACAATAGCAAAGGTCGTTTGGCCCACTGAGTCCTTGCAGATCCATTTTTTGATTCTCCCTGCCCAAGATTCCACACTTGCCTACATACATTGGCTAATCACCCCACCAACCTCCATGTCTTCGGGATGCAGCCCAGCACATCATGGAAACCAGCCTCCCTCAATGGACTCGCTGATTTGATACAGCGGCCAGCATAATCAATGACCAAACCTCCCCACCCCCCCCCGGACATTCTCTCTTCTTCCCTTTCCCATTGGGCAGAAGATGCAAAGACCTGGAAACACGTACCACCAAGCTCAAGGACAGCTTCTATCCCACTGTCCCACTGTTATAAGCTGTGGAAGCCAATTTATTGGGTATATTTAAAGCAGAGGTTCATGGGTACTTAACTAGTAAAGGCATCAAAGGTCACAGAGAGAAAGCAGGATTGAAAGGGAAAATAAATGGCAGAATGGCCTAATTCTGCTCCTGTGTCTGGCCGTGCTACCCAAGTTGATAAGAAACGTGCAGTGAAATGAGTTTAATGTGCAGATAGTTATTGGTTCTCCGAATTCAGGTTCCTTTCCTACTATAGAGGTAGGGAACAGAGAGAGAAGTTGCCAACTGATTGATCTGCATTGATGCGCTTTTTTACACACAGGTTTTCACAACTTCGCGTGTTCTCTCTCTGCCACTGGAACAGCCTAGTGGGTTACACCCTGAAGGTAAGCCAGTAACTTCCTCTCCTGACACATCAGCAGCATTACTTTGTTTCAGTTCGGCTCCTCAGAATTTTTTATTAAAGTACCGATATGTCATTGTAATTTTTTATTGGGATGCAACATGGAACTTCATTGAAGACCTGCACACGACAGAAATGGACAAACAGCCAGTGTGCAAACCACAATAAGCTGTGCAAATATGAAATAAAAGAAAAAATTAAAAATAAATGAGCAATAAATATTAAGAATATGAGTTGTATAGTCCTTAAAAGTGAGTTCATGGGTTGCAGGAAAAGTTCAATGTTGGGGTAAGTGAAACTGAGTTGAAGGCATCCCCTCTGGTTCAAGAGCCTGGTGGCTGAGGGGTAATAACTGTTCCTGAACCTGGTGGTGTGTGTTCTACGGCTCCTGTACCCGCTTCCTGATGGTAGCAGTAAGAACAGATCATGACCTCAGAATCAGAATCGGTTTTAATATCACAGGCATATGTCATGAAATTTGTTAAATTTGAGGCAGCAGTACAGTGCAATATGTGATAAATATTGCAAAGAAAAAACTGAATTACAGTAAGTATATATACAGGGCCTATAAAAACTATTCATCCCCTTGGAAGTCTTCATGTTTTATTGTTTTAGAATATTGAATCACAGTGGATTTAGTCTGGCTTTTTTGACACTGATCAATAGAAAAAGACACTTTTGTTTCAGAGGGAAAACGATCTCTACAAGGTGATTTAAATTAATTACAAATGTAAAACACAAGATAATTGATTGCATAAGTATTCACCCTTTTTAGTATGCCACATCAAATCGTCACGTGCAGCCAATTGGTTTTAGAAGTCACATAATTAGTTAAATGGAGATCGCGGTGTGCAATCAAGGTGTTTCAATTTATTGTAGTAAAAATACACCTGTATCTGGAAGGTCCAACTGCTGGTGAGTCAGTATCTTAACAGGAGCTATAGCATGAAGACAAAAGAACACTTGAAGCAACTCCGCAAAAAGTTTATAGAAAAGCACAAGTCAGGAAATTGATACAGGAAAATTTCCAAGTCGCTGAATATCCCTTGGAGTACAGTTAAGTCTATCATCAAGAAATGGAAAGAGTATGGCACAGCTGTAAATCTGCCTAGAGCGGGCCATCCTCAAAAACTGAGTGACCGTGCAAGAAGGGGACTGGTGAGGGAGAAATATAAGATGATGAGAGGCATTGATCGTGTGGATAGCCAGAGGCTTTTTCCCAGGGCTGAAATGGCTAACACGAGGGGGCATAGTTTTAAGGTGCTTGGAAGTAGGTACAAGGCGGATGACAGAACTAAGTTGTTCTACACAGAGAGTGGTGGGTGCGTGGAATGCACTGCCAGCGATGGTTGTGGAGGTGGATACAAAAGGGTCTTTTGAGGGATAAATGGAGTTTAGAAAAATAGAGGGCTCTGCAGTAGGGAAATAGTAGGCAGTTTCAAGAGTAGGTTACATGGTCAGCACAACATTGTGGGCCAAAGGTCCTGTAATGTGAGATAGATTTCTATGTTCTTGGTCATGCTAGGGTCGTTCCTGTCATATACATGCTCGTAGCTTGTTAAGCAGCCTTATGTGTGGCACCTTGTCAAAGGCCTTCTGAACATCCAACTACACAACATGAACAGTGAAGACATGCAAAACATTTATTCAGTTCATCCCCTATTACTACTTCTTCAGCATTGTTTTCCAGCAGTCCGATATCCACTCTCACCTCTCCTTTACACTTTATGTATCTGAAGAAATATTTAGTATCCTCCTCAATATTATTGGCTGGCTTACTTTTGTATTCCATCTTTACCTTCTGATTGACTTTTTTAGTTGCCTTGTGTTGCTTTTTAAAAGCTTCCCAATCCTCTAACTTCCCACTGATTTTTCCTTTATTAGCTGCCCTCTCCGGCTTTTTTGCTGGCTATGACTCTTCTTGTTAGACACAGTTGTTTCATATTTCCTTTAGAATACTTCTTCCTCTTTGGGATGTATATATCCTGTTCTTTCCGAATTTCTTTCAGAAATTCCAGCCATTGCTGCTCTGCTGCCATCCCTGCCAGTGTTCTTTTCAACTCCAATCAAGTGAACTTTATTGTCGTTTAACTGCATAAATGTATATAACATATATAATGTATGTAGAAATGAGACAACGTTTCTTCGAACCAGGGTGTAAAGTGTCCAACACACTTAAGGGAAATAACATACAGTTCAAAGGGAATAGAATATAAAAGCCTTTGAGGAGACTGTTAGATAGGGACATGGAGCTTAGAAAAATAGAGGGCTGTGCGGTAGGGAAGTTCTAGGCAGTTTCTAGAGTAGGTTACACGGTCGGCACAACACTGTGGGCCTGACGGCTGTAATGTGCTGTTGATTTTCTGTTTCTATGTATGGTGTAAGCCAAACACACACCATCCTTAACGTAGAACGTGGTGGTGGCTGCATCATTTTGTGGGGATGCTTCACTGCTGCAGGGTCTGGAAGGTTTGTGAAGGTGCTGGTAAAATGAATGCAGCAAAATACAGGGAAATCCAGGTGGAAAACCTGATGCAGTCTGCAAGAGAACTGCGACTTGGGAGAAGATTTGTTTTCTAGCAAGACAACAACCCCAAGCATAAAGCCAAAGCTACACAGGAATGGCTTAAAAGCAACAAAGTTAATGTCCTAGAGTGGCCAAGTCAGAGTCCAGACCTCAATCCAATTGAAAATTTGTGACTGAATTTGAAAAGGGATGTTCACTCATGATCCCCATGCAATCTAACTGAGCTTGTGCAGTTTTTTAAAGAAGAATGGGGAAAAATTGCAGTGTCCAGATGTGCTCAGCTGATAGAGACCTATTCACACAGACTCAAGGCTATTATTGCCACCAAAGGTGCATCTACTCTACTAAATACTGACTTGAAGGGGGTGAATACTTGTGCAATCAATTATTTTGTGTTTTATATTTGTAATTGATTTAGATCACTTTGTAGAAATCTGCTTTCACTTTGTCTTGCTCTGTTGATCAGTATCAAGAAAGCCAACTTAACTCCACTGTGATTCAATGTTGTAAACTAAAACATGAAAACTTCCAAGGGGGGTGAATAGTTTTTATAGGCACTGTATGTATATTAAATAGTTAAATTAAATAAGTAATACAAAAACAGAAATTTTGCAAAGTAGTGCGGTAGTGTTCATGGGTTCAATATCCATTCAGAAACCGGATGACAGAGGGGAAGAAGCTGTTATACCACCAGGTTCAGGAACAGCTACTACCCCTCAACCATCAGGCTTTTGAACAAAAGGAGATAACTACACTCATTTAAGGACTCTTTTATGTTGTTATTTCATGCTTATTATTTATTGCTATTTATTCATATCTGCATTTGCACAGTGTGTTGTGCACTGACCCTGTTTACAGTCACTGTTCTATATGCTCACAGAAAAAGATTCTCAGGTTGTATTGCGGTGGCCCATCAGCGGCAGGAGCAGGCCACAGCGACGAGGTTTGTCACAGATCAGCAATGCTTGTTTAAAAGGAGAGCTTCGTGGCATTCAGGGTCATTCTGGTGGCACAATCAGTGGCAGGAGCAGGCCATAGCAACAAGGTTTCTCGCAGTTTAAAAGTAAAAAAGGGATGGCCATTGTTGGGGCAGAGTAGGCCAGTGATGAGAGTAGAAGTGTCAGGCTTTGGCTCAAAGAAGCATTGGCTCTGGGTTATCTTCTGTTAAGGTTCCCTTTTTTCTCTCTTGCTGTACCTGGCTGTTGTGTGTTCTCCATACCGGATATCGGAGTCCTGGGAGACCCAGAATCTCCCAGGGAACTAAATCTGCGTGAAATACGTGTAGCTACAGCACCTTGAGACTATGTTAAGGATCTGGAGCAGCAGCTGAATGTCCTTCAGCTTGTACAGGAGAGTGGGGAGATAATTGATCAGAGTTACAGGGAAGTAGTCACCCCTAAGTCGCAGGAGGTGAGTAGCTGGGTGATTGTCAGGAGGAATGTAAATGTGAATAGGCAGTTAGTGCAGAGCACCCCTGTGGCTATTCCCCTCAAAAGTAAGTATACTGTTTTGGATACTGTTGTGGGGTATGGCCTCCTTGAGGAATGCCACGGCAGAGTACTGGTACAGAGCATGGGTCTGTGACGCAGAAGGGAAAGTGGGAGAAGAGGGTTGTGGTAGTGATAGGGAAGTCAATAGTCAGTGGAACAGACAGGAGGTTCTGTGGACGTGAATGGGATACCCGAATGGTATGTTGCCTCCCAGGTGCCAGGGTCAGGGACGTCTCAGATCGCATCCATAACATCTTGGAGAGGGTGGGAGAGCAGCCAGATGTCTTGGTACATATTGGTACCAGTGACATAGGAAGGAAAGGCAAAGAGCTCCTGAAAAGAGAATTTAGAGAGCCAGGCAGAAAGCTAGCCAGCGTCATGCAGCAATAAGGGTAGAAAAAGGATGATTTGGCAGATTAATGTGTGGCTGAGATGCTGGTGCAGTGGGGCAGGGCTTCAGGTTCTTGGATCATTGGGATCTCCTGGGGGAAGGTATGACTTGTTCAAAAGTGATGGGTTGCACTTGAACCCAAGGGGGACCAATATTCTCGCGGGCAGATTTGTTAGAGCTGTTGGGGAGATTCTTATCTAATCTGACAGGGTGGAACTGGAGTGAAGGGACTCAGGATAGGAAGGATGGTAAAAAAAAAGCAAAGGTTGCATGCTGTCAGACTTAAGATAGGGCAGGCAGATGATGGGACAAAATTGTAGCTATCAGAGTGAGTAGCAGTGCATTAGGGATGCAGAATCAAGAAGGGTAGCGAATACAGTACTCTTAAAGTGTTGTATCTCAATGCACAGAGTATAAGAATTTAGGTGGATGATCTAGTTGCACTATTACAAATTGTCCGGTATGATGTTGTGGCCATCACTGAATTGTGGTTAAAGGATGGTTGTAGCTGGGAGCAGAATAGCCAAAATTACACCTTGTATCGGAGGGATAGGAAGGTAGACAGAGGGGATGGTGTAGCTCTGCTGGTGAGGAATAGCATCAAACCAGTAGAAAGATATGACATAGGATCAGGAGACGTTGAATCCTTGTGGGTTGAGTTAAGAAACTGCGACGGTAAAATGACCCTCATGGCAGTTATATACAGGCTTCCCAACAGTAGCTGAGATGTGGACCACAGATTACAATGGTAAGTACAATGGCGTGTCAAAAGGGCAATGTTATGATAGTCGTGCGAAAATTTCAACATGCAGGTCGATTGGGAGAATCAGGTTGGTAATGGATCTCGAGAGTGAGTTTGTTGAATGTCTACGAGATGGCTTTTTAGAGCAGTTTGTCATTGAGCCTACTAGGAGATCAGCTATACTGGTTTGGGTGTTATGTAATTAAGCGGAGGTGATCAGGGAGCTGAAGGTAAAAGAACCCCGAAGCGACAGTGATCACAATATGATTGGGTTCAGCTTGAAACTTGATAGGGAGAAAGTGAAGTCTGACGTAGCAGTGGATTAAGAAAATGACAGTGGTATGAAAGAGGAGTTGGTCAAAGTAAATTGGACGGAGCTGCTGGCAGGGATGTCAGCAGAGCAGCATTGGTGTGAGTTTTTGGGAAAAATGAGGAAGGCGCAGGATAGGTGTATTTCAAAAACAAAGAAATACTCAAATGCCAATATAGTATAACCATGGCTTACAAGGGAGGTCAAAGCTAATGTAAAAGCAGAAGAGAGGGCATACAGCAAAGCAAAAATTAGTGAGTAGACAGAGGATTGGAAAGCTTTTTAAAAACCTACAGAGAGAAAGTAAAAGAATCATTAGTAAGGAAAAGTTGAAATATGAAAGCAAGCTAGAAAATTCAAAAAATCTGAGATGCAAAGGTACTTGGGAGTCTTTGCGGAGAACACCCTAAAGGTTAACTTGCAGGTTTGAGTTGGTGCTGAGTAAGGCAAATGCAGTGTTAGTATACATTTGAAGAGGACTGGAATACAAGAGCAGATGTGGTGCTGAGGTCTCACCTTGAGTATTGTGAACAGTTTTGGGCCCCTCATCTATGAAATAATGTGCTGGCATTGGAGAGGGTTCAGAAGGATGATTCTGGGAATGAAAGGGTTATTTTACGAGGGAAGTTTGATGGCTCTGGGTCTGTACTCGCTGGAACTTAGAAGGATGAGGGAGGGGAATCTCACTGAAACCTTTGGAATGTTGAAAGGCCTAGACCAGGGGTAGGCAGCATATTCCGGCCCGTGAAGGTATTTTGACTGGCCCACAAGGTGGTCCCAACACCGACCCCTGTGGAACTCCACTGGTCACCAGCAGCCAGCCAGAATAGGATCCCTTTATTTCTACTCTCTGTTTTCTGCCGATCAGCCAGTGCTCCACCCATGCTCGTAACTTCCCTGTAATTCCATGGGCTCTTATGTTGCCTAATGTGCAGCACCTTGTCAAAGGCCTTCCGTAAATCCAAGTACACCACATCTACTGCACCTGCTTTGTCTACCCTGTTTGTAATTTCCTCAAAGAATTGCAGTGGGTTTGTCAGGCAGAATTTTCCTTTCAGGAAACCATGCTGGCTTTGGCCTATCTTGTCATGGCTGATTGGAGCTGAGAGGCAGCAGCACTGTCCAGTGTGTCATCGTACACCTTGAAGAGTGAAGAATTAATTTTCAGTTTCACCTTGGTGAGACATCAACTCTTGGTTTTCTGTCCTCTATGGACAGAGCTGCCTAACCTGCTGAGTATTTGCAGCACTTTTGTGTTTTCTTTGTTCAATTTCCTCTCCAGTCAGACTCCTCTTTTAGCAGTGAGACCTCTGTTGGTCAGGGTCGACCATGGATGTTGCCAGGGCAGCTCAGTATGGAGAAGAAGCTGTTGTCCATGTAGCAAGCTCCCCCCTTCCATGCATCTGATGAACTCAGATTGGCACCAGCAGCACTGCAGATATTGCCAGTCAGTGTTTTTATTTTTTACTTTAAATCTTTTTATCAATTATTATTGAAAATTCACAACAAAAAATACATTAACATAATCAAGTCAATATATCAATATGTATAAGAGTCAAACTATTAACCAAGCTAAACAGTATATCAATAATAATAATTTTAAAGAACGTTAAAGCTACTTTTTTTGAAAAAAGAAAGAAGGAAAAAAGAACCCCTACTAACTAAAACAAAAAAACCCCAGCTAACAAAAAAAAATGAGGAAAAAGACCCCATTTGGAGCACAAACCCGGAGCTATACGCTATAAAAGCTTCTATTAAAAAAAAAGACATCAATCCGCCAACCAAATCTATTTACCCAAGAATCATAAGGGGACCATCTTAATTAACTCAAATCAAATGATAGTAGCAGGCAAAAGAGCCCCACCTTTTCTCAAAATCCAATCGAGGATTAAAAGTTCGACTTCTGATTTTTTCCAAATGAAGACATAGCATCACCTGAGAGAACCATTGTGGGAGCAGAAGCATCTTTCCGTTTTAATAAAATAGCCCTTCTAGCCAATAATGTAACAAATGCAACTACATGTTGGTCTGATATAGAAATACCATGTATATATTGAGGAATTATACCAAACAAAACTGTCAATTTATTAGGTTGTAAATTAATTTTTAAAGCTTTAGAAATTGTAGAAAAAATAGATTTCCAAAACTGTTTCAATACAGAAAGGCCTTTGACAAGGTCCCGCCCTCTGACAAAAGAAATTCCTCATCTCTGTACTAAGTAGGTGTCCCTCTAAATTGAGGTTGTGCCCTTCAGTCCTAGACTCCCCCAGTGTAGGAAACGTGTCAGTGATAATAAACCTGATTCTGATACATACAATCTTATTCAAATGTTTTCAGAGGAGAATTTCATCTATATGATCAGACTACAGGTGATTTAAAGTTCAAAGTAAACTTATTATCAAAGTACATATATCATCATATTTATTTATGGCATCCGTTAGTCTCATGAGACCATCAATTTGTGCCTTGGAAGGTTTCCAGGACGCAGGCCTGGGCAAGGTTGTATGGAAGACCAGCAGTTGCCTATGCTGCAAGTCTCCCCTCTCCATGCCACCGATGTTGTCCAAGGGAAGGGCATTAGGACCCATACAGCTTGGCACCGGTGTCGTCGCAGAGCAATGTGTGGTTAAGTGCCTTGCTCAAGGACACATAGGCTGCTTCAGCCAAGGCTCGAACTAGCAACCTTCAAATCACTAGACGAATGCCTTAACCACTTGGCCACACACCAACACATCATATACAACCCTGAGATTAATTTTCTTGCAGGCATTCACAGTAAATACAAAGAAAACAATAATACATATCAAAAACATGAGATGAAAAGGCCTTGAAAGTGAGTCCATAGGTTGAAGGGACAGTTCACTATTGGCGTGAGTGAAGTTATCCCCTTTGGTTCAAGAGCTTTATTGATGGTTGAGGGGTAATAACTGTTCCTGAACTTGTGGTGAAGATCCTGAGGTTCTTGTAACTCCTTCCTGATGGCAGCAGCAAGAAGAGAGCATGCCCTGGATAGTGGGGGTCCTTGATGATAGATGGTGCTTTCCTACGATAGTGCTCTGTGTAGATGTGCTCAATGGTGGCGAGGACTTTATCCACAATGGACTATCTCTGTAAAGTTACTGGAGAGGAGTTTTGATATAGGTGAGATCCAATCTTCCAATCAGCTGACAATCACCATGTTTTATTTGATGTCTTTAGCAGCTGGTTGGTATTTGGTCCAGTTTGCTAACAGTTTCGTTCACCTAATCTGTGTGCTCCTGTCTCCTAGTCTGGCTGCTGCACTGAACTCAGTGTACTGGAGATCAGCTCCGAGATCAAGCAGACTAATCCCTTCTTCCCGTTGTGCATTGAGATGCTACAGACTGGCTGCCCCAAACTACAGGTACTTGGGGTGTTGAGGGTGATGGCACTGTAACGTAGCGGTTAGTGTAATGTAATTACAATGCTAGTGACTCGGGTTCAATTCCCACCACTGTCTGTATGGAGTTTCTGTAGCATTGTGGGTTTCCTCTGCGTGCTCTGGTTCCTCCCATATTCTGAAGACGTATGGGTTAGTGGGTTAATTAGTCACAGGAATCTAATTGGGTGGTGTGGGCTTGCGTTAAGGTGCTTTATTTCTAAATGAAAATAAAATTACTGCCTGTCTATTGAACTCTCTTTCAATGACCCCTCATTCATAAAGAACACCCTTGCCTGTCGATTTACGTTCCACCTACAAAGGCTGAGGGGAGACCTATTGAAGTTTATAGCAACAAAAGATTCTGCAAGTGCTAGAAATCTTGAGCAACACAAAGAATATGCTGGAGAAACTCAGCAGGTCAGGCAGCATCTATGGAGGGGAATACAATTATAACATTTGGGCTGAGACTCCTCATCAGATGAAACGTTGATCATTTATTCAGCTCTGTTGATGCTACCTTATCCTTTCAGTTCCTCCAGCATTTTGCATGTGTTGGAAGTTACAAAAATTACAAGGGGTATGCAGTATATATAAGGTAGACATCTTCCTCCTCCCCCCCCCAGTATTTTTTAACAGGCATCCATTAGTCTCCTGAGACCATGGATTTGTGCCTCGGAAGGTTTCCAGGGCGCAGCCCTGGGCAAGGTTGTATGGAAGACTGGCAATTGCCGATGCTGCAAGTCTCCCCTCTCCACGCCACCGATGTTGTCCAAGGGAAGGGCACTAGGGCCGATACAGCTTGGCACCGGTGTCATTGCAGAGCAGTGTGTGGTTAAGTGCCTCGCTCAAGGACACAACACGCTGCCTCAGCCAAGGCTCAAACTAGCGACCTTCAGATCACTAGACAAACGCCTTAACCACTTGGCCAACCCCACCACCCCGCCAGCATAGAATGTCAAATATCACCAGTTCAGGAACAGTTATTAGCCCTCAACCAACAGGCTCTTGATCCGAAGGGGATAACCCCATCACTGAACTATTCCCACTATCTGTGGACAACAGGAATTCTGCAGGTGCTGGAAATTCAAGCAACACACATCAAAGTTGCTGCTCTATCCATGCTAGTATAGGGTTATGGGCTGAGTGCAGGTCGGTAGGACTAGGTGAGAGTAAGAGTTCAGCACGGACTAGAAGGGCCGAGATGGCCTGTTTCCCTGCTGTAATTGTTATATGGTTATATAGTATCTTTCCTGTAACACCATGGGCTCTTCTCGTGTTTAGCAGTCTCAATTGCTCATTATGTTTACTTTAATTTGGTATTGTGGTTGTCATAGCCATGATGGCTAAAGGGTTTGTGCCTGTGCTGCGTTGTCCTATATTGTAGAAATGCATCACATCACTTTGCATCGAAGCAAGCCTTTTTGCTCCCGTACTGATCAGGAGGGCTCCTGTGTTACTGCCATTTAGCAGCACTTGACTTGTGGTTTTCTATGCTAGGGTGATTCAGGTGCTCAAATCCTTTGATATATAGAAGTTACTGTCTGTGCTAACTTGCCTCTTTGCAGTAAACCAGCTACTGCCAGTCTTTAACCAATTGTGTCATTTGGTGCAGGTCCTAAGACTGCTGAATCTGGCCTGGTTCCCAAGGGTTTCCACAACGATCGTTTCCCCTGAGGTCGGCTTCTCTGAGTTGGAGGAGCTGTGCTTGGCCACCTCATGCTCGCTGGTCACAGATGAGGTTCTGGTAAAGCTGCTGCACCTGTCGACCAAGCTGCGGAGCTTGGACCTCCGAGGTTGTTATCGGATCACACCGGCGTCGCTACAGCTTCTGCCCTGCCAAGGTAGGGAGAACTGTCTCTCTCCTCTGTTTGATTCCTCTCTGAGGATTTGTGTGTCATGAGAGACTTTTATAAAAATGTAAGACACAATTATTTGGTCTCAAATATGTCAAATTGTCACTGAGTGCATTGAGGTAAAACAATAACAGTTCAGAATAAAGAGTCATGGTTCCAGAACACATTCCACACAATCAGGAAAGCTCAGGGCTCATACGTCCAAGGATAAATTAGCTCGTTATTACTCTCATATAGATCCTGTATGTGATAGATGTCATTCTGAGATAGCTTCATTAACTCATATGTTTTGGTCATGCCCTTTGTGAAGAAATATTGGGATGACATCTTTGATATTATTTCAACTGTTTTGAATGTTGATCTACAACCTCATCCTATTACTGCAATCTTTGGTTTACCAGGGATAGAACAACGTCATCTGACCTCCTCGGCTTGTCGGATGATTGCTTTTGTTACACTAATGGCTAGAAGATCCATATTATTGAATTGGAAAGAGATGAAGCCTCCTACTACATTTCAATAGTTTTCTCAAACTATGTCTTGTTTAAATTTAGAAAAAAAATTAGAAGCGTCATTTACGACCCTTCTATTAAATTTGAAGAGGTTTGGAGACCATTTATTCAATACTTTCATATGATGTAATTTGACCCTTTCCAATTCTGTTTTGTTACTTCAATGTACGGAGAGAGGAGCAGAGTTAACGACACTAATGGTCTTATCTGAGGTATCATAATAGCCAGTATCATAGACCTGACGAGTGTATGGTCCTGATGAAGGGTCTCGGCCTGAAACGTCGACTGTACCTCTTCCTAGAGATGCTGCCTGGCCTACTGTATTCACTAGCAACTTTGATGTGTGTAGCCCATTCTTTTTCTTTTTTTTCTTTAGTTTAGTTTAGTTTTCTTCTAGTTGGTTTAGGTTTTTTTTGTTTTGGGGTGTACACATATATTTTTTCTTTTTTCATGATATTTTTATATTTTCACTTTATATTTTCCTATATTATGTTTGTACTTTTTGAGATTTTGGGAGGCTCATTAATTATGTGTCAACTGAGTTTATACTTGTATAAACTATTTATCAATAGTGTAATCCCAATTGCTCTGTATCTATTTTCTGTAATGTTTATGATGCTGAAATTAATAGAAAGATTGAAAAGGAAAGCTCACTGATTTTCTGAGGAGGCTGACGAGAGCTGCAGTATGCACATCTATACTCACATCATTCTCCAGATGCATCATTGCATGGTACGGAAACTGCACTGCTGCAGACAGAAGGGTTCTACAACTGGTAGTCAAAACTGCCCAGCGTATCACTGGCACCATCAAGGACATGTATATAGAAAGAGTCAGTAGCATCATGAAGGCTCCCACCCACCTTGCTCGTGGACTGTTCGTCCCACTCCCATCAGGGACGAATCTACGTAGCATCCACACCAGGACCACCAGGCTCAAAAACAGTTACTTTCCCCAAGTACTAAGGCTGATCAACACCTCCACCCACTAACCCACCCCTCCACACCCCCCAACCACCATCATATCCTGTCAGTCACCTTATGCACAGACACTCCTGTGTCTGGCATCATTTTACGGGCATGCATGTAATCTATATATCAAAGCTAGCTATGTATTTATCTTTATTGTGGTTTTTTTATTATTGTGTTCTTTATCTTAGAGTTTTTTCATGTGTGTAATGGAAAAGCTACAGAGAAAAGCAGGTAAACAGATCACAACGAGGTAGATTGTGAGGTCAATTGTCTATATTATTGTACAAGGGAGTCCATTCAAGACTCTGATAACAGTGGGATAGAAGCTGTCCTTGAGCCTGTTGGGAGAGGGGAGAAGAGAGAATGCCTGGAGTGGGTGGTGTCCTTCTGCTTTACTGAGTCAGCAAGAAGTGCGGACAGAGTCCACGGTTTCTGTGATGTGCTGAACTGTATCCACAACTCTCTGCAGTTTCTTGCAGCCGTGGGCTCAAGACAGCTTCTACCCTGCAGTAATAAGACTATTAAACGGTTGCATAGTACGATAAGATGAACACTTGACCTCACAATCTACTGTGTTATGGTCTTGCACCTTATTGTCTAGATGCACTGCACTTCCTCTGAATGCAACACTTTATTCTGCATTCTGTTATTATTTTCCATTGTTCTACCTCAATGCACCGTGTAATTAAATGATCTGCATGAACAGAAGACGAGCTTTCACTGTACCTCAGTACATGTGACGATAATAAACCAAAACCAGTACATGTGGGGAGAGCAAACATAAGGAAAGTTGGATCTTACTGAATGGTGGAACAGACTTGAGGGGCCGAATGGCCTGCCCCTGACAATCTGAGGCTAACGAGCCAAAGTGATTTCTTTTGAAGCTCAGCAGGTCAGGCAGCACGTATGGAAAAGAGTCAACAGTCAACGTTTTGGGCCAAGACCCTTCCTGAAATGTTGACTATTCCTCTCCTTAGATGCTGCTTGACCTGCTGAGCATAATTTCCAGCATCTATGGAATCTCTTGGGTTCTTACGAAACTCTCTGCTTGTTCCATCACCAGACCTCTCGCGGTTGTTCCTGGGACTGGATTATAGCACGCTACAGCTGGTTAAGCAGGGCTCACAGCAAATAGCTCTGAAGTGGAGACACTCTTTGGAGGTGCTGGATATCAGTGGTCAGTTTTACAAGGTGAAGGACCTTGAGCTAGCCATGGAGATCTTGGCAGGGACCGAGGGCAATGTCATCCTACGCTCCCTCAACCTGGCTGGGACAAAAGTCACCCTGGATGCTGTCAGGTAGTCATCAGTGTGGTATATTTGCTATATTGTAGATCTGAAGTGTGAAAAGACCAATTAATATCAGAGACTACAGAACACCACAGCACAGTACAGGCCCTTCAGCCCATGATGTGGTGCAACTTTTTAATGTGCTCTTGAAGATCAATCTAACCCTTCTCTTCCATATAGCCCTCCATTTTTAAACATAGAACATAGAAGAGTACAACACAGGATCAGGCACTTCAGCCCACAATGTTTTGCCGAACCAGTTAAAAAGCAGATTAAAAACACCCAAACACTAATCCCTCCTACCTATATAGCATGTCCTATGCCTCCACCTTCCTCACATCCGTGTGCCTGTCCAAGCATCTCTTAAGAGACTCTAATGTATTTGCCTCTACCACCATACCAGGCAGCACATTCCAAGCATCTACGACTCTGAGTAAAAAATCTTACCCCTCACATCCAGTTTGAACCTACCCCCTCACCTTCAAGGCACGTCCTCTGGTATTAAACATTTCAATTCTGAGAAACAGATGCTCTCTGTCTACTCTATCGAAGTCTCTTATAATCTTATTAACTTCTATCAGATCTCCCCACAGCCTCTGCTGCTCCAGAGAAAACTACACTTATCTAGCTTGTCGTGATAGCACATGCCCTCTAAACCAGGCAGAGTCCTGGTAAACATCTTCTACACCCTCAACATCTTTCCTAGTGGGTCAAACAGAATTGTACGTAATACTCCATGTGGCCGAACCAGAGTTTTATGAAGTTACAACATAACCTCTTGACTTTTGGACTCAGTGCCTTGACTAATAAAAGCAAGTGTTCCATAAGCCGCCTTAACCACCTTAATCGGCCTGTGTAGCTTAATTCTATATTCTCACTGTGTATGACCTCTTCCCCCTTTCTGCCTATGTAGTTGGTGCCAATATGCAACAGGACCTCTAGCTGTTCACCCTCCCCATTGAGAATATCCTGCAGATGCTCTGATATGTCCTGGACCCTAGCAACCGGGAGGCAACACACGATCTTGGTGTTTCTTTTGAAGCCACAGAATCTCCTTTCTGTCCCCCAACTATTGGGTCCCTATAACTACTGCACTGCCTGACTTTACACTTCCCTGTTGAGCCTCAGAGCCGTCCACACACCCACCAGCCTGGCTGCTGCTGCTGTGCCCCAGTGGATGTCTCTCCACCCCCACCCCAACCCCTTGCAGTATCCAAATAGGTATACTTGTTGCTGAGGACAATGGCCACAGGACGCTCTGCACATACTTCCTAATCCTCTTACTCCTCACGGTGGTTACCCATCTACTGTCCGAAGCCTGTACTCTGGGTCTGACTACCTCTTCAAAAGAGTCAGCTTTAGTATCTTCAGCCTCCCAAATGATCCCAAGAACATCCAACTCCAGTTCCAGCTCTTTGGCCCAGTCAGTTGGACACTGAAGTTGGGTGCACTTCCTGTAGGTGTAGTCGTCAGGGAGACTGTCAGGTATCCTGAATATCCACATCTGACAGGAGGAGCATTCCATCCTGACTCCTCTATACTAAAGAAAAGGCTATCTCTTCTTATCTGTGCCTCCGCCTGCGTGCGTACACTGAAAACTGTTAAGCCAAAGCCTTCCTATCACTGGCGTACTGGCATCTCTGCTTGACCCTTGATTTTATTTGCAGCTGAGTTTTGTTTTGGCCTCTGATACCAACACTTATCACGTTGTGCTGCCAGTAAAGCCCAGCCTTACCCGAATCTGCTCCTTTTATACTCTTTTTTTCTCTCTCTCTCCCGACGTCTGTATCGCTCCAACACTGACACTCACACTCAATGTGCCTGAGCCACCGAAATTTTTTTTTCTTTTATTCATGTGGCTATCATAGAGGCTCTTAAATTCCCAAATGTATCTGCCTCTACCACCACCCCACCACCCCTGGCAGTGTATTCCATGCACCCACCACTCTGTTTTTTAAAAGAAACTTACCCCTGACATTCCTCAATACTGTTCTCCAATCACCTGAAAATCTTGCCTCCTCAAATTAGCCCTTTACTCCTGGGAAAGTGTCTCTGGCTGTCCACTCGATCTATGCCTGATATCATCTTGTACACTTTTATCAGGTCACTTCTCATCCTCATTTACTCCAAAGTGAAAAGCCCTCGCTCACTAGACCTTGCCTCATGTGACATGCTCTCTAATCTAGGCAGTGTCCTGGTGAATCTCCTCTGCACCCTCCTTAAAGCTTCCGCATCCTTCCTCTACTGAGGCACCCAGAATTGAACACAAAGTGTGGTCTAATCAAAGTTCAAAGTAAATTTATGATCAAAGTACATATATATCACCGTATACAACCCTGAGATTCATTATCCTTTTGGCAACTTCAATAACCATAATAGAATCAATGAAAGACCACACCAGCAGCATGGATAAACAGTGTTTAAAAGGCAAATACAAAAGAATAAAAGGAAATAATTATATAAATAATAAATTTCAAGAACATGAGATGAAAAGTCTTTGAAAGTAACTCCATAAGTTATGGAAACAGGTCAGTGTTGTGGTGAGTGAAGTTATCTCCTCTGGTTCAAGAGCCTGGTGGTTGAGGGACAGTAACTGTTTCTGAACCTGGTGGTGTGTGTCCTGAGGCTCCTGTACCACCTTCCTGATGGCACCAGTGAGAACAGAGCATGGCCTGGGTGGCAGCAGTCCTTGATGGGTACTGCTTTCCTGCAACAGTGCTCTGTGTAGATGCACTCAGTGGTTGGGAGGGCCATACCCGTGATGGACTGGGCCATATCCACTACTTTTTGTAGGATTTTCCACGCAAGGGCATTCCATACCAGCCTGTGATGCAGCCGGTCGATATACTCTCCACTGCACATCTATGCCAAATGTTTTCAAACTTCTAAGTGGAGGTACTGCCGTGCTTTCTATGTAATGGCATTTACGTACTACTTTTAATGAGATCTCCCCTCATTCTTCTAAACTTCAGCTAGTACAGCCATCAAACACTCCCGATGGATTAACCTTTTCATTTCCAGGATCATTCTCATGAACCTCCTCTGGACCCTTTCCAATGCCAGCACACCCTTTCTTAGATAAGGGGCCTAAAACTGCTCACAATACTCCAAAAGTGCAGTCTGACCAATGCCTTATAGACCTCAGCATTACATCCTTGCTTTTTATATTCTAGTCCTCTCCAAATGAATGTTAACATTGCTTTTGCTTTCTTTATGGTCTATGGCTATTTCGCTATACATGTGACAAATAAAGTTAATCTTTTCTTAATTCAGTTCAAAGGTCAAGTTTAATGTCAGAAATGTTTACAGTATACATCCTGAAATGCT
The DNA here is from genome assembly GCF_030028105.1 of Mobula birostris. NCBI lineage: Eukaryota > Metazoa > Chordata > Chondrichthyes > Myliobatiformes > Myliobatidae > Mobula > Mobula birostris. Next base: position 38,812,883 of record NC_092389.1, read on the forward strand.
TTCTCGTCACAAAAGCATTCGGTCTAATTAAATCTTCCTTTCCATGCAGAATCTCTGCAAGCAGAGCCTGCCTTTCATTACCACAGTTCTCTCAGGAAATGTTTCTGTTTGTTGCTTTAGGTCTGTGGAGAGAGGTTTGATTTTTCTCTTTCTCTGTTCTCCAGGGTGGTGGTGAGCAGCTGCTCACAACTCAGCTACCTGAACCTTACATCCTGTTGCTGTCTGCCCCGGGACCTGAGGTGCATCTACCGAGGCCAGCATGAGATCAGCCAGTTGATCAACCGCTTGCTGAGTGGCAGCGTGGGTGAGCAGCAACCCACTGGGAACCACAGGCCGCGGGGAGAGGCTGACAGCTAAAGGCTCTGCTCATTAGACACCAGGAACAGCTGCAGCCCAATGGTAGAAACAAAGGGTGCTGTCATAGGCGTGCCTTCATAAAGCTTTTATGTAGGATTATGCTCCTTCCTTAAAGTTCAAAGCACTATCAATAAAGCAAGCAAAAAAATATATCGACTGCATTGTGCCGGGGCCTGGGACTGCCGAGATGTATTCTAGGTACAGCTTGGAACTACTCTGGGCTGTCGCATCTGTAGATACCGATAAAAGTCTTGTTTTTCTAATAAGTGTTTCTCTTTAAGCATTTCAAAACTGAACAGTGTTCCTTCTTTCATTTTATTGCAAATAACTGTTATTCTTTTAGTTGTCCAGTCCTTAAATCTAGCATCCAGTTTATTCGGCGTAAAATCCGAGTCATATGCACACCATTTAAGAATTGCAGTATCTCCCTCTAGTTTATAGTCTTTTATAATGGTTTTGCATATTTTAAGAGTCCATTTCACCCATGGCTTATCATTAGTATTTATGTACCTTTGTACATTGTTATCAGCCAAAATTGCCTGTATGGGGATGGGAAGTATCCCGTCCTCAATGTTTTTCCATTAAGTGTCATATGATGGGTTGCACCAACATATCACAGCTCTCAACTGTGCTGCAAAATAATAATCTCTAAGAGAAGGTAGGTCCCATCCCTCCTTTTCCTTGGCTAATTGCAAAGTTTTGAGATGAACTCCAGACCTTTTACCTTGCCATATATATCGTGATAACATGTTGTTCCATTCACTGAATTGATTCTGATTAATCTCTATTGGTTGTGTCATGTACCCCATGACGGGAATAAAGAACCAACAGAAATAGAAAACACTTTGGAGTCCAGTATTGCTATTAACCAATAATAATATTTATTAGTAACTACACAATACAGTAATATAAATGTAGATAAATCAAACAGGTTAGCAATGATTATATTCAAGTAAATATATCAGTAATTGTGGAAATATATGAAAATCAAGCTTCTTCAAGTCTAGGGGTAAAAAGATACAGTCTCACGATGATGAGTAAAGTTCAGTTCAGTTCAGTTCGTGGTGTTGAGTTGAGTAGTGACGGAGAGAGAGAGAGGGAGAGATTTGAGTCTTCAGGTGAGCTGATGCCGTCAATCTTCTTGTTGTCCTCTGAGATCCTTTAAAAGTCACCGACTGTGACCACAGCATAGGGGACTGTTTTTCTGTGGTGGAGCTATCAACCTAGGCAAAGGTTGGACACATGGACAACTCCCCACCAGTCAATCCCTTTTCTCACTGCAAGAGCGACTGATCGATCTGCCTGATCGATCCTCCAAAAACTCATTTTTTCTGTGGGCACAACAAAGCTCATTCAGTGTCCCAAAACATGTGTCTGAGGTCTATATCATCTGACCTCCTATTTACCTCACGGTACTGAGTACTAACTGTCAGTCAAATAACTCCTCCTTCCTTTGTCTGTGTAAGAAATGCACTAGCATGCCATGTCCTTGGGAAGTATAAACACGCTGCTGAAAAATCATAACATGGACTGTCCATCAAATAACGCTGCCCTCAGTCACCATAGTGACTTACGAGCTGCTCGGTGCTCTCCAACTCAGCAGAAATCCAAAAGTTACTCCCCGTCCCCAGTGACAGTCCAAAAGTTAGTCTTCATCTCTCTCTCTCTCTCTCTCTCTCTCTCTCTCTCTCTCTCTCTTTCTTTCTCTCTCTCTCTTTTCAAAACAACATGTTGGTGTAAAATAACTCTCTCTCTCTTTTCACCCGCCAAGGTAGACACGATCCGCCACTTCGCCCAGCCCAACACAGTCAAAGGTCTGCAGGAGTTCGTTGGTATGGTGAACTTCTACCACCGCTTCCTCCCCTCAGCAGCCCTTTGTTCACCCTGATGTCGGGTAAAGGCAAGGACATTACTTGGGACGAAGAGGCCGCGGACGCTTTCGTTAAAGCCAAGGAAGCCTTAGCAGACGCCGCGATGCTGGTGCACCCCAGAACGGACGTGTGTCAACCAACTGGTGAGAGTGTTCAAGAACATCTTCAGTCTCTCACTGCTGCAGTCTGAGGTTCCCAAGTGCTTCAAAAGGGGCATCACTCACACCAATGCTCAAGAAGAGCAAGGTGAGCTACCTCAACTACTATTGCTCAATTGTACTCACATCTACTGAGATAAACTGCTTTGGGAGGTTGGTCATAGCTAGAATTAACTCCTGCCTAAGCAAAGACTTGGGCCTGCTGCAAGTCGCCTACTGCCACAATAGGCCTCGAGCTGATGCAATCTTCATGGTTCTCCTCTCATCCTTGTAGCACCTGGACAATAGCAATACCTACATCAGGCTGCTGTTTGTTGATTACCGCTCAGTGTTCAACACCATCGTTTTCTCAGTATTAGTCAACAAACTTCAAAACCTGGGCCTCTGTACCTCCCTCTGCAACTGGATCTTTGACTTCCTCATTGGGAGACGGTAGTCAGAATTAATATCCCCTCCTCGCTCATAATCAACATTGGTACACATCAAAGATGTGTGATTAGCCCACTGCACGACTCTCTCTCCACTCATGACTGTATGGCTCAGCACAGCTCAAATGCCATCTATAAATTGGTCAATGTCACAACTGCTGTTGGCAGAATCTCATATGGTGATGCGGAGGTGTACAGGAGTGAGGTGGATCAGCTGGTTGAGTGGTGCCGCAAACTGTAATCTTACACTCAACGTCAATAACACCAAGGGACGGATGTGGACTTCAGGAAGGGGGAAGTCGGGAGAACACATACCAGTCCTCATTGAGGAGTCAGCAGTGGGAAGGGTGAAGATCTATCCCGGGTCCAGCATATTGATGCGGTTATGAAGAAGGCACACGTGACTATATTTCATTAGGAGTTTGAGGAGATTTGGTATGTCACCAAAGACTCTCGCAAATTTCTATACAAATTGGCAAGCATTTTGACTGGTTGCATCACTATCTGATAATGGGGCACCAATTACACGATTAATAAAAGCTGCAGAGGGTTGTAAACTCAGTCAACTCTGTCATCGAGGACATCTTCAAAAGGTTGTGCCTCAAGGAGGCAGCATCCATCATTAAGGGCCCTCACCATCCAGGACATGCTCTCTCCTGATTACTACAGTCAGTGAGGAGGTACACGAGCCTGAAGATGCACATTCAACATTTTAGGAAAGGCCCCTTTCTCTCTGACATCAGATTTCTGAATGGACCATGAACACTACCTCACTATGTTGCTCTTGAAATACCTGTTTACTTTTAAAAAATGTATTTTGTATTGTAACTTTTTTATATTCACTGTATTGCTGCTACAAAACAACAAATTTCACAACGTATGTGGGTGACCTGATTCTGATTCTGATAGTGTCATTTTTGGAAAATAAGGGGTCCTCCATTTAAAGAGTTGAGGAGGAATTTCATTTTTCGTCGGGAGAATGTTTGGAATTCCCTACTCTGGAGAGCTGAGGAATCAGTCTCACTGAAGGCACTTGGGCAGTGATTGCTGATTGTTTAAGCTATAATGGAATTGAGAATTCTGAGACTGAGAGCGGAAAAGGGTGGTGGATTAGGCTTGAAAGATGCACCGACCTATTCCTGCCCTTGTCTTTGTGTTCTTGTGCAAAGCTATGCAACCCAACATTCTTCCTATAACATGACCAAAACAGTACAGTGCGCTAGCTATACTTCTTATATGTTTCTAGCATGACCTTCCTGTAATCTCTGCTTTAGATAATAAACGTACTTATCTTAGTTAATAAAGTGTAGACAGAAAGGATGAGATAGTCTGGCATCAAACACGGTCAGCTGAAGGGCCTGTCCTTGGTGTGTACTGTTCTATTGTCCCATTTCATGGCTTTCTCTACCAGTTGTGGATGATTTTTGAATGATTTGTAGGTATCCACTTCAAGGTCTCTTTTATTCTAGCATTCAACCAGAGCTCAGCTGTGAACTCTAACCCAAATATCCTTGTGGCTGACTTTTCCTTCCCCAAAAGAGATGGCAACTGAAGTCTGGCTTTACTATGATGGGACAGGTTTGGAAATAAAGAGTTGACAAGTCATAAGAGAAAATACAATAACTTGCAGAAGAAATATACACTCAGTGGCCACTTCATCAAGTACCTCCTGTAACTAATAAAGTGGCCACTAAATTTATGTTCATGGTCTTCTGCTGCTGTTAATTAAACTCAATAATTTCTAAGTTCAATATGTCGTGTGTTCAGAGATGCTCTTCTGCACACCACTGTTGTAACACGTAGTTATTTGAGTTACTGTCACTTTCCTGTCAGCTTGCACCAGTGTGCCCATTCTCCTCTGACCTCTCACATTAACAACACATTTTTGGCCCACAGATCTACCACTCACTGGATGTTTTTCTTGTTATTCGCACTCTTTCTCTAAACTCCAGGACAGGGGTTTCCATCCTGGGGTGAACAGACCCCTCAGTTAATGGTCAGGTTCCTTAGCATAAAAAGGGTTGGGAACCCCTGCTGGAGAGACCATTGTGTGTGAAATTCCCAGGAGATCAACAGTTTCTGAGATACTCAAAACACCCTGGCTGGCACCAACAGTCAATGTCACTTAGATCACATTTTTTTCCCCATTCTGATCTTTGAACAATAACTGAACCACTTGAAAAACATAAAATGTTTATCTGCATTGAGTTGCTGCCACATGATTGGCTGATTAGATATTTGCATTAATGAGCAGGAGTGCAGGTGTACCTAATTAAGTGGCCACTGAGTGTATGTTAGAGAGACATTAAGATGTTAGCTGTGCTCAGTGTTGTGACTGTGATTGAAGTCACCACAGAGACACTGAAGCTGGTGTCTTTATTCAGTACAACAAGCAGGCTTCGTACTGGAGACACTCTTAGAAGAGGCCTCCTGACCCATTGTTACATGAGTTGCTGTTGCCTTTCTGTCAGCTTGAATGAACCAGTTTGGCCGTTCTCCTCCAACCTCCTTCATTAACAAGGTGTGGTCACAGGTAGACAGACTAGTTCCTGAGGATTGGAGGGTGGCTAATGTAACCCCACTTTTTAAAAAAGGAGGGAGAGAAACCGGGGAATTATAGACCGGTTAGTCTAACGTCGGTGGTGGGGAAACTGCTGGAGTCAGTTATCATAGATGTGATAACAGCACATTTGGAAAGCGGTGAAATCATCGGATAAAGTCAGCATGGATTTGTGAAAGGAAAATCATGTCTGACGAATCTCATAGAATTTTTTGAGGATGTAACTAGTAGAGTGGATAGGGGAGAACCAGTGGATGTGGTATATTTGGATTTTCAAAAGGTTTTTGACAAGGTCCCACACAGGAGATTAGTGTGCAAACTTAAAGCACACGGGATTAGGGGTAAGGTATTGATGTGGATAGAGAATTGGTTAGCAGACAGGAAGCAAAGAGTGGGAATAAACGGGACCTTTTCAGAATGGCAGTGGGGTACCGCAAGGCTCAGTGCTGGGACCCCAGTTGTTTAAAATATATATTAATGACTTGGATGAGGGAATTAAATGCAGCATCTCCAAGTTTGCAGATGACACGAAGCTGGGCGGCAGTGTTAGCTGTGAGGAGGATGCTAAGAGGATGCAGGGTGAATTGGATAGGTTGGGTGAGTGGGCAAATTCATGGCAGATGCAATTTAATGTGGATAAATGTGAAGTTATCCACTTTGGCGGCAAAAATAGGAAAACAGATTATTATCTGAATGGTGGCCGATTAGGAAAAGGGGAGGTGCAACGAGACCTGGGTGTCATTATACACCAGTCATTGAAAGTGGACATGCAGGTACAGCAGGCGGTGAAAAAGGCGAATGGTATGCTGGCATTTATAGCAAGAGGATTCGAGTACAGGAGCAGGGAGGTACTACTGCAGTTGTACAAGGCCTTGGTGAGACCACACCTGGAGTATTGTGTGCAGTTTTGGTCCCCTAATCTGAGGAAAGACATCCTTGCCATAGAGGGAGTACAAAGAAGGTTCACCAGATTGATTCCCGGGATGGCAGAACTTTCATATGAAGAAAGACATGGTGGAGGATTACAAATACCTGGGGATACGAACTGACAATAAACTGGACTGGTCAAAGAACACTGAGGCTGTCTACAAGAAGGGTCAGAGCCATCTCTATTTCCTGAGGAGACTGAGGTCCTATAACATCTGCCCAATGATGCTGAGGATATTCTACGAGTCTGTGGTGGCCAGTGCTATCATGTTTGCTGTTGTGTGCTGGGGCAGCAGGCTGAGGGTAGCAGACACCAACAGAATCAATAAACTCATTCGTAAGGCCAGTGATGTTGTGGGGATGGAACTGGACTCTCTGACTGTGGTGTCTGAAAAGAGGATGCTGTCTAAGTTGCATGCTATCTTGGTCAATGTCTCCCATCCACTACATAATGTACTGGGTGGGCACAGGAGTACATTCAGCCAGAGACTCATTCCTCCGAGATGCAGCACAGAGCGTCACAAGAAGTCATTCCTGCCTGTGACCATCAAACTTTACAACTCCTTCCTTGGAGGGTCAGACACCCTGAGCCGATAGGCTGATCCTGGACTTATTTCATAATTTACTGGCATAATTTACATATTACTATTTAACTATTTATGGTTCTATTACTATTTATTATTTATGGTGCAACTGTAATGAAAACCAATTTCCCCCGGGATCAATAAAGTATGACTATGACTATCTCCTTCCAGCAAAGCTGGGATAGATGGTTTGCTATATATCCCTGACATTCTGTGAATGATTGTCCATAGCTGCTTTATAGGTGTCTCAGGGCCCAGGGTTCCACAAAATCTTCTCCAACTATCCCTCTTGGCATTTTTAATTACTCTCCTTGCTACTGCTCTTTCCTTTTTATACTCCATAACATTATCTAACCCTGGGTACTTTTTTAATTTCCTGTAATCTCTATTTCTGTTTCTTACTGTGTGACAAAAGACCAAGTTATCAGAAGATTGATGCCGATAAGAGAGACAAAGAGAGAAACATTCCAAATGTTAATGAGAGACGAGAGAGATTAACGAAAAGAGACACAGTTCCGAGAATTGTCAGACCGGTTGCTTTGAACCTGAACTGTTTGAAGTTTGATGGACAGGTAGGGGGATCCCAGTAGGGGGATAAAAGGAACAGGTTCGCTAAGGCAAGGGACACACCACGACATCACGAGATAACGAGACCCTGGAAGTGCGTTGTGCCCCCCCCCAACAGGTTGGTGGGAGTTTTGGAGGTCTGATCACGGGACCGACCATAGACGCACAGGTTGGAAAGATACGATCGGCGGGAACCTGTTGTGCATGTCCGCCCTTGCCTGGGTGCCAGGTTCACCGCAGAAGAACGATCGTATCCGGAACGGAGGGGTCACAGTCGGTGACCTCAGAAAACATTACAAAGGGCTCGCCCGAAAGCTAACTGCGAGGAATATCAAAGGCCTGTTTGAATCCGATTTGAATATCATCATTCGCTCGCTCTCTCTCTCCAACAGCACAACAGCGATTACTGCGAACTGAACTGAACTCTGCGTCACTTGAGACTGATCATTTTACCCCTAGACTGCGATAGAGCTTGATTGATCCTATTATCCTAGTTCTGTGTACATGTCTGTTTATTCATTGCTAACCTGTTGCATTTATATCCTTACTATTAGAGTACTGTGTTACTTATTTCTTTAATAAAACTTTCTTAGTTCCAGTAATCCAGACTCCAACTAAGTGGTCCATTTCTGCTGGTTTGGCAACCCAGTTACGGGATACGTAACAACTGCTATATCACAATTTTTATTCCACCACAGAACTAATGCTCGAGCCTTAAGTACTTTCCGTAGCGGAATAGTCAACTGAGCAACTTTATGAATTATAGAACAGAGGGATTCATTCCAATCGTCTATGGAGCCCTCGCTATTAATCTCTTCTATTATATCCACAGCTTTCTCCTGGTACTCATCCCAATGGACCAAAGAAAAATTATACCTAGCAGACCTCTCCTCAACTTCTACTACCAAATTTCTACCAAATCTAGGATAGTGATCACTTCCTAGTGTGTATCTGTCCATAACATCCCGTTCCCCAACCCTAGCTAAGTTTGAGGAAGTGATAGATAAGTCTAAGTGACTACAAGTATTCTTTACAATATTAAATCTTGTAGGCCTTCTGTCATTTCACAGTACCATGTTGTATTTATCTAGAAACTCCTCTATTACCACTACATTACTATCTGTACTTTCACTACCCCATATAGGATTATGGGCATTGAAATCTCCAACCCAGATTACTGGGGTCTTACCTTATTCATAATTTCATCCAAATCTGATAACATCATATTACCTGGATTATAAAAGTTAATCAAAGTTACTTGACCATGAGAGCTCCAAACCTCCACAGCCACAATTTCAAGGTTAGATTTAAAATCAAGTCTTCTAAATTGGAGTCCTGTTTTTATGAAAGTTGCACACCCTCCACCAGATTTACCTGTTCTGTCAGCTCTCAAACTATCATATCCAGGGATCACAAAATCTAAATGAGACTTTAACTATGTCTCCTGTATACAGATCAAATCAGGCTTGTCTTTAAAAGTTCCAACAAATCTTTTAAATTCTTGACCATTTGCAGATAAACTTCTTGCATTCCACTGTAATATTAAAAACATCCAAATACTAATTATTGGCCTCTCTTCATCCACATAAAGCTCCTCCGTACTCTTTGATCCCAAAAACTGGGAGGTATTCAGTGATTATTTGCAGACATCCCACCTCTCCTGGGAGTTCCGGGAGTCTCCCGCATATTAATAGTGGCTCCCTGATGCCCGCAAATTATATAGAATATCACGGAAATCAATTTTTTTTGAGAGAGAGCGCGACAGCGAGCGCAAGAGAGAGAGCGAGAGAGCAAGAGAGCAAGCGCGAGTGAGAGAGCGAGAGAGCAAGAGAGCAAGCGCGAGTGACAGAGCGAGAGAGCAAGCGCGAGAGAGAGAGCGCGACAGAGTGGCCACGAGTGAGAGAGCAAGCACGAGAGAGGGCAAGAGCAAGAGCGAGAAAGCAAGCGCGAGAGAGAGTGGCCATAAGTGAGAGAGAACGCACGCGCGCGAGAGAGAGCAAGCGAGAGCAAGACCATGAGCGAGCGAGTTCCAGAAAAAGTCAGAGTGGCGGAGTGTTTCAGAAAAAGAAAATATAAAACGTACGTCACCCCAGGCTACCCTAAAGTGTAGCCCTGCCTGATAGGGGTCAAAATAATGACAGTGTTGCTCGCTGCACTGTTTGCAACAGTGACTTTTCTATTGCCCATGGTGGGTTAAGACTGTAAAAGACATGTTGAGGTGAGTTTAACAGGTGTCATTCGTTCATTAGCATAGCTAACGTTATTTAAACTAGCTGGCTAGCTGCTAAGGAGCTACTCTATTGCAGACATCCTACCTCTCCCGGAAGTTCCAGGAGTCTCCCGCAAGTTGATGGTGCTACC